>NW_026623111.1:0-300000 GCF_023065955.2 Ursus arctos
GATATGGATGTAACCAAATTATCAGAAATGGAATTCAGAGTAACGATGGTCAAAATGATGAGTAGAATTGAAAAAACTATTAACAAGGGGCGCCTGGGTGGCATAGCGGTTAAGCGTCTGCCTTCGGCTCAGGGCGTGATCCCAGCGTTGTGGGATCGAGCCCCACATCAGGCTCCTCCGCTATGAGCCTGCTTCTTCCTCTCCCACTCCCCCTGCTTGTGTTCCCTCTCTCGCTGGCTGTCTCTATCTCTGTCGAATAAATAAATAAAATCTTAAAAAAAAAAAAAAGAAAAGAAAAAACTATTAACGAAAAGGTTACTGAGAATATAGAATCCCTAAGGACAGAAATGAGAACGAATCTGACAGAAATTAAAAATTCTATGAGCCAAATGCAGGCAAAACTAGAGGCTCTGACGGCCAGGGTCACAGAAGCAGAGGAACGTGTTAGTGAATTGGAGGATGGGTTAATAGAGGAAAAAATGAAAATAGAAGATGGTCTTTAAAAAATCCACGCCCACGAATGTAGGTTACGGGAGATTACTGACTCAATGAAACGATCCAATGTTAGAATCATCGGCATCCCCGAGGGGGTGGAGAAAAACAGAGGTCTAGAAGAGATATTTGAACAAATTGTAGCTGAAAACTTCCCTAATCTAGCGAGGGAAACAAACATTCGTGTCCAAGAGGCAGAGAGGACCCCTCCCAAGCTCAACCATGACAAACCTACGCCACATCACGTCATAGTGCAATTCGCAAATATTAGATGCAAGGATACAGTATTGAAAGCGGCCAGGGCAAAGAAATTTCTCACGTACCAAGGCAAAGGCATCAGAATTACGTCAGACCTGTCTACACAGACCTGGAATGAGAGAAAGGGTTGGGGGAGCATATTTAAAGCTCTTTCAGAGAAAAACATGCAGCCAAGGATGCTTTATCCAGCAAGGCTGTCGTTCAGAATTGATGGAGAAATAAAGACATTTCAGAATCGCCAGTCACTAATCAATTTTGTAACCATGAAACCAGCCCTACAGGAGATATTACGGGGGGTTCTATAAAAGTAAAAAGGCCCCAAGAGTGATACAGAACAGAAAGTCACAGCAAATACAAACAAAGACTTTACTGGCAACATGGCATTATTAAAATCATATCTCTCAGTAATCAGTCTTAATGTAAATGGTTTGAACCATCCCATAAACGCCACAGGGTTACAGATTGGATAAAAAGAAATGACCCATCCATTTGCTGTCTACAAGAGACTCATTTCGAACACAAAGATGCATTCAGACTGAGAGTAAGGGGATGGAGTACCATCTTTCACGCAAATGGACCTCAAAAGAAAGCTGGGGTAGCAATTCTCATATCAGATAAATTGGATTTTAAACTACAGACTATAGTTAGAGACGCAGAAGGGCACTATATTATTCTTAAGGGAAGTGTTCAACAAGTGGATATGACAATTATAAATATATATGCCCCCAACAGGGGAGCAGCAAGATACACAAGCCAACTCTTAACCAGAATAAAGAGACATATAAATAAAAATACATTAATAGTAGGGGACCTCAACACTCCACTATCAGAAATAGACAGAACACCCTGGCAAAAACTAAGCAAAGAATCAAAGGCTTTGAATGCCATACTCGACGAGTTGGACCTCATAGATATATATAGAACACTACACCCCAGAACCAAAGAATACTCATTCTATTCTAATGCCCATGGAACATTCTCAAGAATAGACCATGTTCTGGGACACAAAACAGGTCTCAACCGATACCAAAAGATTGAAATTATCCCCTGCATATTCTCAGGCCACAAGGCTCTGAAATTGGAACTCAACCACAAGGAAAAATTTGGAAGAAACTCAAACACTTGGAGACTAAGAACCATCCTGCTCAGGAATGACTCGATAAACCAGGAAATCAAAAATCAACTTAAACAATTTATGGAGGCCAATGAGAATGAAAATACAACAGTCCAAAACCTATGGGATACTGCAAAGGCAGTCCTAAGGGGGAAATACATAGCCATCCAAGCCTCACTCAAAAGAATAGAAAAATCTAAAATGCAGTTTTTATATTCTCACCTCAAGAAGCTGAAACAGCAACAGAGGGACAGGCCTAATCCACGCACGAGGAAGCAGGTGACCAAAATTAGAGCTGAAATCAATCAAGTAGAAACCAGAAGTACAGTAGAGCAGATCAACAGGACTAGAAGCTGGTTCTTTGAGAGAATCAATAAAATTGACAGACCACTGGCAAGACTTATCCAAAAGAAAAGAGAAAGGACCCAGATTATTAAAATTATGAATGAAAAAGGAGAGGTCACGACGAACACCATTGAAATTGGAAGGATTATTAGAAATTTTTATCAACAGCTATATGCCAATAAACTAAGCAATCTGGAAGAGATGGAATCCTTCCTGGAAACCTATAAACTACCAAGATTGAAACCGGAAGAAATTGATTCCTTAAACAGGCCAATTAATTATGAAGACATTGAGTCAGTGATAAACAACCTTCCAAATAACAAAACTCCAGGCCCGGATGGTTTTCCTGGGGAATTCAACCAAACATTCAAAGAAGAAGTAATACCTATTCTCCTAAAGCTATTTCAAAAAATAGAAACAGAAGGAAAGCTACCAAACTCATTCTATGAGGCCAATATTACCTAGATCCCCAAACCAGGCAAAGACCCCCTCAAAAAGGAGAATTACAGACCGATTTCCCTAATGAATATGGACGCCAAAATCCACAAGAAGATACTTGCTAATAGAATCCAACAGTACATTAAAAGGATTATCCATCACGATCAAGTGGGATTCATACCTGGGATGCAAGCGTGGTTCAATATTCGCAAATCAATCAGCGTGATACATCATATCAACAAGAAAAGACTCAGGAACCCTATGATCCTCTCAATCGATGCCAAAAAAGCATTTGACAAAATACAGCATCTTTTCCTGATTAAAACCCTTCAGAGTGTAGGAATAGAAGGTACATTTCTCAATCTCATAAAAGCCATCTATGAAAAGCCTACTGCAAATATTATTCTCAATGGGGAAAAGCTGGAAGCCTTTTCCTTAAGATCAGGAACTCGACAAGGATGCCCACTCTCGCCACTATTATTCAACATAGTACTAGAAGTCCTTGCAACAGCAATCAGACGACAAAAAGGGATCAAAGGTATTCAAATCGGCAAAGAAGAAGTCAAAATGTCTCTCTTTGCAGATGACATGATACTCTATATGGAAAACCCAAAAGAAGCCACTCCCAAACTATTAGAAGTTATAGAGCAATTCAGTAACGTGGCGGGATACAAAATCAATGCTCAGAAATCAGTTGCATTTCTATACATGAATAACGAGACCGAAGAAAGAGAAATTAGGGAATCCATCCCATTTACAATAGCACCAAAAACCATACGTTACCTTGGAATTAACTTAACCAGAGACGTAAAGGACCTATATTCTAGAAACTATAAATCACTCTTGAAAGACATTGAGGAAGACATAAAAAGATGGAAAGATATTCCATGCTCATGGATCGGAAGACTTAACATAGTTAAAATGTCCATGCTACCCAGAGCAATCTACACTTTCAATGCTATCCCGATCAAAATACCGATGACATTTTTCGAAGAACTGGAACAAATAGTCCTTAAATTTGTATGGAACCAGAAAAGGCCCCGAATCTCCAAGGAACTGTTGAAAAGGAAAAACAAAGCTGGGGGCATCACAATGCCGGATTTCGAGCTGTACTACAAAGCTGTGATCACAAAGACAGCATGGTACTGGCACAAAAACAGACACATAGACCAATGGAACAGAATAGAAAGCCCAGAAATGGACCCTCGGCTCTTTGGGCAACTAATCTTTGACAAAGCAGGAAAAAACATCCGGTGGGAAAAAGACAGTCTCTTCAATAAATGGTGCTGGGAAAACTGGACAGCTACATGCAAGAGAATGAAACTTGACCACTATCTCACACCATACACAAAAATAAACTCCAAATGGATGAAAGACCTTGATGTGAGACAGGAATCCATCAAAATTCTAGAGGAGAACATAGGCAACAACCTCTACGACATCAGCCAAAGCAACCTTTTTCATGACACATCCCCAAAGGCAAGAGAAACAAAAGATAAAATGAATTTATGGGACTTCATCAAGATTAAAAGTTTCTGCACAGCCAAGGAAACAGTCAGAAAAACTAAGAGGCAGCCCACGGAATGGGAGAATATATTTGCAAATGACACTACAGATAAAGGACTGGTATCCAAGATCTACAAAGAACTTCTCAAACTCAATACACGAGAAACAAATAAACAAATCAAAAAATGGGCAGAAGATATGAACAGACACTTTTCCAACGAAGACATACAAATGGCTAACAGACACATGAAATAATGTTCAAAATCATTAGCCATCAAGGAAATTCAAATCAAAACCACACTGAGATACCACCTTATGCCAGTTAGAATGGCAAAAATAGACAAGGCAAGAAACAACAATTGTTGGAGAGGATGTGGAGAAAGGGGATCCCTCCTACATTGTCGGTGGGAATGCAAGTTGGTACAGCCACTCTGGAAAACAGTGTGGAGGTCCCTTAAAAAGTTAAAAATTGAGCTACCCTATGATCCAGCCATTGCACTACTGGGTATTTACCCCAAAGATACAGACGTAGTGAAGAGAAGGGCCATATGCACCCCAATGTTCATAGCAGCATTGTCCACAATAGCTAAATCGTGGAAGGAGCCGAGATGCCCTTCAACAGATGACTGGATTAAGAAGTTGTGGTCCATATATACAATGGAATATTACTCAGCTATCAGAAAGAACGAGTTCTCAACATTTGCTACAACATGGACGGCACTGGAGGAGATAATGCTAAGTGAAATAAGTCAAGCAGAAAAAGACAACTATCATATGATTTCTCTCATCTATGGAACGTAAGAACTAGGATGATCGGTAGGGGAAGAAAGGGATAAAGAAAGGGGGGGTAATCAGAAGGGGGAATGAAACATGAGAGACTATGGACTATGAGAAACAAACTGAGGACTTCAGAGGGGAGGGGGGTGGGGGAATGGGATAGGCTGGTGAAGGGTAGTAAGGAGGGCACGTATTGCATGGTGCACTGGGTGTTATACACAACTAATGAATCATCGAGCCTTACATCGGAAACAGGGGATGTACTGTATGGTGACTAACATAATATAATAAAAAATCATTAAAATAAAAAAAAAAAGAAAAGAAAAAAAATCCTACAAGAGGGCAGGCAGTAACTTCTTGACATGGACCGTACCAACATTTTTCTAGACTGTCTCCTGAGGCAAAGGAAACGAAAGCAAAAATAAACTATTGGGAATACAGCCAAATAAAAAGTTTCCACACGGCAGAAGAACAATGAAAACGTAATAATAAGACAACCTACTCAAAGGGAAAAGATATTTGCAATGATCATATGCAATAAAGGGATAGTGTCCAAAACATATAGAACTGATATGACTCGACCCCCAAAAAACAAATAATCCAGTTAAAAAATAGGCAGAAGACATGGACAGACATTTCTCCAAAGAAGAAATACAGATGGCCAACATTCCCGTGAAAAGATGTTCACCATCACCCATCATCAGGAAAATGTAAATCCAAAGGACAATGAGGTATCACCTCACCCCTGTCAGAATGGCTAACATCAACAGCACAAGAAAGAGCAGGTGTTGGGAGGATGTGGATAAAGGGGAATCCTCGCGAACTGTGGGTGGGAATGCAAACTGTGGTGGCCACCGTGGAAAACAGGATGAAGGTTCCTCAAAAAATTAAATATAGAACTACCCTACGATCCAGCAATCACACTACTGGTACTTCCCCAAAGACTAGGAAAACAGTAACTTAAAAAGATACGTGCACCCCTATGTTTCTTGCACCATTATTTACAATATCACAATATGGAAGCAACCCAAGTGTCTGTAGAAAAATTGACAAATGAGATGATCGATGTGTGTATTCATACACACACACACACACACACACACACACACACACACAGTGGAGTATTACTCGGCTTGAAAAAGAATGAAACCTTGCCATTTGCAGCCACATGGATGGAGCTAGAGAGTATTATCCTAACTGAAATCAGTCAGTCAGAGAAAGACAAATCCCATACGATGTTACTTTTATGGGGAATTTAAGAAACAAACAAAAATAAATAAAGAGAAAAAAGAGACACACCAAAATACAAACTCTTAACAAGAGAGAACAAACGGATGGTTACCAGAGGGGAGGTGGATGGAGGGATGAGTGAAATAGATGAAGCAGATTAAGAGGACACTTTTCTTGATGACCACTGAGTAATATATAGAATTACTGAATCACTCTCTTGTACACCTGAAATGAATGTAACACTGTATGTTAGCTCTACTGGAATTAAAATAAATTTTTAAAAAAGATTTTTCTTTCAGGAACCTCTTTGAAAAAGCTTCTGCTGTGCAATGTCCATAAGCCCTACTTGGGAGGATTCACTCTACAATAATCATTCACTCTATGCCTCGAATTCAAATGTCACTGAGTTCTTACACTTTACCTGTGGATCCCAGCCTACGGGAGCCATGGTCCTTTTCTGTCCAGGCTCAGCACCTATGCATTCAAGATTGGAAGTAGAAACAAATGCCACGTCACAATCCAGAAAGCTGTTATTCTGTTTTAGTGTGAGATAGTCACAGACTGTGGGACAGCTTTCAGAGCAGGTTTTTTATGGATCCTGGATCTCTACTTCAATGGTCATTACCTGGATCCATTTGGCTAATAGGTTCCCTGTGGATGGGCTTGCTTCCAAGCACATAGATGGAAGATGCAAAGGTGGGTGGGCTTGATGCGGGACAGGAAGAAGACCAAAAACAGACAAGGGTATGACCCCTTCCCGGATCCAGGAACTGCTACGGGAGAGGGTATGGGAGGTAGAATCCATGTGAAACTCCAAGGTCACCAGCTGAACACAGGAGGCACAGGTCAAGTGATCTGGAGATGCAGGGGTTGGAGGCTGCTCTGAGCTACCTCTGGGAGGAAGGGAGGGAAGGAATGAGGAGGAGACACTGTCTGCCCCTGGACCATGCCAGCTGCCCACCGCTCCAGCACACATCAGTCTACACAGCTGACACAGCCTGGGCTCAGGGTCGGCTGGCTCGGGTCCCTCAATCCTCAGTGGGACAGCTGGCCCCAGGGCTCAGAGACATGCTGAGGGAGATGAGAGGGAAAGCTGCCCCAC
The DNA here is from genome assembly GCF_023065955.2 of Ursus arctos. Lineage (NCBI taxonomy): Eukaryota > Metazoa > Chordata > Mammalia > Carnivora > Ursidae > Ursus > Ursus arctos. The sequence goes on from NW_026623111.1 coordinate 7,263, forward strand.
CCAGGTCATCCCCTCCTTGAGCAGATAGCCCTTCAGGACTGCTAAAAAAAAAAAAAAACCCACTAACGGGTTTGAAAGACATGCCATGGATGAACTAAGGCATAGAGATATGTAAAATAACATTCATTTTTAAGGTCAGACCTGTCATCTCAGGAAGTGGGGAGAGCTTCCCTGAGGAAGACTGAGGGGAGGGCAGGCCATGCTGAAAAGGGAGACATGGCTCTCCTGATTGGGGACCTGCAGCCCCCTTCCAGGGCAGGGCATCGTCCTCACCTCATGGGGGATCAATGGAAGTGTTCCATCAGGGGACTGACAGGGCCAGAGGTGGGTCTCGAGAAGGCTACCCTGGCATCGGACTGCACAGGGCACCAGGGACGAGGGCCAGATGGAGGACGGACAATACCCCGGAGGCCATGGGGCAAGAGCAGAGGCACATGACCTTGAAGATGATGATGAAAAGCAGGGGGTGGCAGCATGGAGCCAGCACGAAAGTGCCATGGGAGCAGTGCCCACAGCTACACTGACTGGGTGCCTTCTGTGCCAGGTGTGGCTGACTTCAGTGGGCTCCAGACCAGTCCTGACCACAACCTTAGGAAGTGTGCACCACCCCCGCCTTTCTCTCCCCTTGCAGCTGCTAGGAATCATGGTCACAGACCCTGGTCAGTTTTCGTGGAAACCAAGCAGTGGCTCCCCCGCACGCTGCCCCTCTGGTGGCGGTCCAGGGAGACCGTCATGCCTGGCCAGAGACTGATGTCTACCTGTCCGCACAACTCCACAGACAGGAGGGTGTCACTGAATTCCACAGCACCTGATGAGACAGATCCACAGAATCCAACACCCAGTGGGTCACTCGGGACCTCGCCTACGGTCATGAAGCTCACCATACCCTATTCCTGTCACTTCCCACAGAAAGCCTGGTTCTGATCCCCCACAATACCATCCATCCTGGTTGCTGACCTGGGGTCATGCCATGAACCCCCATGGCACCTTTCTTTTACAGAAGGCTACCCCTGCACCTCGTAGAAAATATTTCTAATGAAGTACAAGTCCATCAGCACTACGGTGTGAATGGTAGCACACAGCCTGCATGGTAGTAGTCAGTAATTCTAACAAGGGTTAGCCCCACCCCCCGTCTCACAAAACCTTCCTCCGTCCCCACGGAACTCATGGTCTGCCCTCAGAAAACCCCCAGGAAATAAACCTTTCATCTGAATGCTCCCTTCACCTTCTGGTTCAAATCTTGTCCAACCACAAGGATATGAAACTAGAAATCAGTCTCAAGAAGAAAATGGGACAGTAAAAATAGATGGAGATTGGGGGGCCTGGGTGGCTCAGTCATTAAGGATCTGCCTTCAGCTCAGGTCGTGATCCCAGGATCCTGGGATCTAGCCCCGAATCAGGCTCCTTACTCAGCGGGAAGCCTGCTTCTCCCTCTCCCACCCCCCTGCTTGCATTCCCTCTCTCACTGTCTCACTCTCTGTCAAATACATAAATAAAAAATATTTCAAAAATATATGGACATTTAACAACATGTTACTGAACAACCAACAGTCAAAGAAGAAATCAAAAGAAATTTTAGAAGTACCTTGACACTAATGAAAAAGAGAACCTACAAAGACTTATGGGATGCAGCAAAAGTAGCTCTAAGAGGGACGTTCATAGAAATTCGAGTCTTCGTCAATCCATAAGAATGCTCTCCAATAAACAACCTAATTTTACATAGTAAAGAAGTAGAGAAAAAAAAAAGAACCACCACCAAAGCCCAAATTAGTAGATGTAAGGAAATAACAAAAAGGAATGTGTAAATAAATCCAATGGAGACTAAAAAGACCAAAAAAAGAGAAAGATATGAAATCCATAGAGGAAAACTGTCACTAATTGCAAATGACATGGAATCCCTAAAGATTCCACACACAAAAAAACTGTTAGAATAAACAAATTCAGTAAAGCTGCAGGATATAAACTCAATATACAGAGACCTGTTGCATTTTTTTTTCAGATTTTATTTATTTATTTGACAGGGAGAGAAAAAGCACGAGCAGGGGAAGTGGCAGGCAAAGGGAGAAGCAGACCATCGCTAAGCGGGGAGCCCAATGCGGGGCTCGATCCCAGGACTCTGAGTTCATGACCTGAGCTGAAGGTAGACGCTTCACCGATGGAGCCACCCAGATGACCCAGCTTCTTGGGTCTCTATATACTGATGACACACTTTCACAAAAAGAAATTAAGAAAGCAATGCCATTTACAATTGCATCAAGAAAAAAAATAGAGGAATAAAAGTAACCAAGAATGAGAAAGACATGGTACACTCAACACATGGCAGCAAAGAAAGGAAAAACATGGGGTTGGCAGAATGTATGGGTCAAAGATTTGGAAGGCAACACAAACAAATGGAAGCATACGCCATGCTCCTTAACTGGAAGAGTTAATTATGTGAACATGTCCATCGTACCCAAAGCAATCGACAGATGTGATGAAATCCCTATCTGAATTCCAGTGGCATTATTCGAGGAAAGAGAAGACAGTCCTAAAACTCATATGGAATCACAAAAGACCCCAAATACCCAAAGCAACCTGGAGAAAGAAAGGTGCAGTCAACACACTCCTGCATTTCAAGCTAGATTACAAAGCTGTTGTCATCAAAACAGGATGGTACTGGCAGAAACACAGACACCAGGTCAGTGGAACAGAACAGAAAGCTCAGAAACTTACCCACACGTAGATGATCCTAACTTATGACACAGCAGCAGAAGATATGCCATGAGGGAAGGACTGTGTCTTCAGTGAGCGGTAACAGGCAAACTGGACACTAAATGCAGAAGAATATAACTGGGTCACTTTCTTACACCACACACAAAATTTTTAATGGATGAATGATTTGAACATAAGACCTGAATCCCTAAACCTCCAAGAAGACACAGGTACTAAGTCTCTCGACATTGGTTTTGGCAAAGAGTCTTCAGATCGGACACCAAATGCAAAGGCAACAAAAGCAAAAATAAACAAGTGGAACAACATCAAACTGAAATCTTCCACACGGCAAAAGAAACCATCAAAAACTTAAAAGGCCACAGACCCAATAAGAAAAAAATATCTGCGAATCATATATGTGAGAAGAGGCTAATATCCCAACTACACAGAACACTCATACAAATCAAAACAAAAAAAAAACTGTATAAAAAAATGGGGGGAATATGTGAATAGATACTTTCCAAAGATGGCACACAGGTGCCAACAGACAGAAAAAGTTGTTTGACATCACTAATCATCGTCAGGGAAACATCAGTCAAAACCACAATCAGCCATCACCTCATAACTGTTGGAACAGCAATTGTCCCAGAGACAGACACCAGGTGGGGTCAAGGGTGTGCAGACGACAGGACCCTGTGCACTGTTGGTGGGAATGGAAACTGGTGCAGCCACTGTGACAAACGGTATGGAGGTTCCTGAAAAAATAAATACAACTACCACGCGACCCAGTAATGGCTCTACTGAGTATTGATTTGGAGAACACAAAAATACTGCCTCAAAAAGACAGATGCACTCCCACGTTCACTCAGCATTATTCACAATAACCAGACGCACAAACATAGACCTTGGGGGCCTTATGTCAAGTAACTCAGACACAGAAAGACAAATACCAGATGCTCTCATGTACATTCCACATGGAAAAAAAATACTGAACGCATAGATACTGAGAACAAATGGGTGGTTGCCAGGTTCGGCGATGGGGTGGTAGAAATGGGTGAAGGTGGTCAAAAGCGCAATGTTTGAGTGGTAAAAATCCGTAAGTCACGGAAATTTCTGTCCAGCAGGGAGACTAAAACTAACCCCGCAGGATGGGGTATAGGTTTCCCTGCTCTTTGAAAGTACAGTTCCAAGGAAACCTTCCACAGCAGAAATGGTGTCAAGAAGGAATGACCATTAATTTATATAGAAAAATTAGCGAGTGTGCTCAGACTCCAAAAATTCCTTCTCTTTGGCTTTTCTTAAGCGTCAGGACACAACTCCTAATGGAGGCCCAGCATAAATGAAGATAAAGCACAGCAGAGGCTCACAGACACAATTCAAAGTGCTGGTGGCTGGATGCAGAGAGCGGTTCCCAGAGGAAGGAGCTGGTTGGGGTGCACGCTGCCTCTGTCGTGCTTCTCCCCAAAACAGATGCTGAACGCGATTCTCACTGTTCAACTTTTTTCATAAGAGGGAAATCCTCTTCAGATCTCTTCCTGTTACTGAAGCCGGGTAATAACGTAGATCTTTCTAGAAAGCCAAGTGTCTTACTGTGAATGCTTAAAAAGTGGGGGATAACTGTACTTGAACGTTGCTGAGGGAGGAGATGGGAAAGGTTCTCCCGGACACAAACCTCAGCAGATCCACCAGGAAAGGCACCTTCCTCAGCATGCAGAACACGGACTACCTCCTACCCCCAGAAACGTCCTCCTTCCCCTCGCTCAGGACAACCCACAACAGCTGGGAGTTACCCCAGTTCCTCCTTTCTCCCATTCCCAATATCTAAGCCGTTGGCAAATCCTGTGAGCTCCATCTTCAAGACGTACCCAGAATAGGACTAACCACTCCTTCCAAGGCCACCTGTCTGGTCCACACTGGAGCCCATCTCTTGCCTGAGTTCCTAGAAAAGTGTCATCATTGACCTTCCTTGCCCATCCTCAACCCTCTGTCATCTGTTTTCAACACTGTAGCCAGGATGGCCTGGTGAAACAGGGTCCCATGGGGTCACAGCCCTCCAATGGCTTTCTGTCACACTCTGTCACCTCCCTGAGGTCATGTCCTAGGCTGTCTCCTGTGGCCACAGGGCCTTCTTGCTGCTCCTGGACGTGCCTGCTATGCTCCTGCCCCAGGGCCTTTGCACATGCTTTCCCTTCTGTTTAGAATGCTCTTGACTTAAAAAGGAGAATTACAGACCAATATCCCTGATGAATATGGACGCCAAAATTCTCAGCAAGATCCTAGCTAATAGGATCCAACAGTACATTAAAGGGATTATCCACCATGACCAAGTGGGATTCATCCCTGGGATGCAAGCGTGGTTCAACATACACAAATCAATCAGTGTGATAGATCACATCAACAAGAAAAGAGTCAAGAACCATAGGATCCTCTCAATGGATGCAGAAAAAGCATTTGGCAAAATACAGCATCCTTTCCTGATTAAAACCCTTCAGAGTGTAGGGATAGAGGGTACATTCCTCAATTTCATAAAACCAACTATGAAAAGCCTACAGCGAATATCATTCTCAATGGGGAAAAGCTGGAAGCCTTTCCCTTCAGATGAGGAACACGACAAGGATGCCCACTCTCACCATTATTATTCAACATAGTACTAGAAATCCTTGCAACAGCAATCAGACAACAAAAAGGGATAAAAGGTATTCAAATTGGCAATGAAGAAGTCAAACTGTCTCTCTTCGCAGATGACATGATACTCTATATGGAAAACCCAAAAGACTCCACCCCCAAATTACTAGGACTTATAGAGCAATTCAGTAATGTGGAGGGATACAAAATCAATGCTCAGGAATCAGTTGCATTTCTTTACATGAACAATGAGACTGAAGAAAGAGAAATTAGGGAATCGATTCCATTTACAATAGCACCAGAAATCATATGATATCTCAGAATTAACTTAACCAGAGAGGTAAAGGATCTATATTCTAGAAACTACAGACCACTCTTGAAAGACACTGAAGAAAACACAAAAAGATGGAAAAACGTTCCATGCTCATGGATCGGAAGAATACACAATTAAAATGTCTGTGCTACCCAGAGCAATCTACACTTTCAATGCCATCCCAATCGAATTACCAATGACATTTTTCAAAGAGCTAGAACAAACAGCCCTTAAATTTGTGTGCAAGCAGAAAAAGCCCTGCATCACCAAGGAATTGTTGAAAAGGAAAAACAAAGCTGAGGGCATCACGTTACCAGATTTCGAGCTGTACTACAAAGCTGTGATCACAAAGACAGCATGGTACTGGCACAAAAACAGACACATAGACCAATGTAACAGAACAGAGAACCCAGAAATGGAACTTCGGCTCTTTGGGCAACTAATCTTTGACAAAACAGGAAAAAAACATCCAGTGGAATAAAAGACAGTCTCTTCAATAAATGGTGCTGGGAAAACTGGACAGCAATATGCAAAAGAATAAAACTTGACCACTCTCTCACACCTTACACAAAGATAAACTCCAATTGAATGAAAGACCTCAATGTGAGACAGGAATCCATCAAAATCCTAGAGGAGAACATAGGCTGCAACCTCTTTGACATCGGCCACAGCAACTTTCTTCATGACACATCTCCAAAGGCAAGAGAAACAAAAGAAAAAATGAACTTGTGGGACTTCATCAAGATAAAAAGCTTCTGCACGGCCAAGGAAACAGTCAAAAAAACTAAGAGGCAGCCCACAGAATGGGAGAAGATATTTGCAAATGACACTACAGATAAAAGACTGGTATCCGAGATCTACAAAGAACTTCTCAAACTCAATACACGAGAAACAAATAATCAAATCAAAAATGGGCAGAAGATATGAACAGACACTTTTCCAATGAAGACATACAAACGGCTAACAGACACATGAAAAAATGTTCAAAATCATCAGCCAACAAGGAAAATCAAATCAAAACCACATTGAGATACCACCTTACGCCAGTTAGAATGGCAAAAATGGGCAAAACAAAAAACAACAAATGTTGGAGAGGATGTGGAGAAAGGGGATCCCTCCTACATTGTTGGTGGGAATGCAAGTTGGTACAGCCACTCTGGAAAACAGTGTGGAGGTCCCTTAAAAAGTCAAAAATAGAGCTACCCTATGATCCAGCCATTGGGTATTTACCCCAAAGATACAGACGTAGTGAAGAGAAGGGCCATATGCACCCCAATGTTCATAGCAGCATTGTCCACATAGCTAAATTGTGGAAGGAGCCAAGATGCCCTTCAACAGATGAATGGATTAAGAAGATGTGGTCCATATACACAATAGAATATTACTCAGCCATCAGAGAGAACGATTACCCAACATTTGCTGCAACATGGACGGGACTGGAAGAGATTATGCAAAGTGAAATAGGTCAAGCAGAAAAAGACAATTATCATATGGTTTCACTCATTTATGGAACATAAGAAATAAGATTGGTAGGAGAAGGAAGGGAAGAATGAAGGGGGGGGTAAACAGAAGAGGGAATGAACCACCAGAGACTATAGACTCTGGGAAACAAACTGAGGGCCTCAGGGGGAGGGGGGTGGGGGATTTGGGATGGGCTGGTGATGGGTATTAAGGAGGGCACATATTGCATGGAGCACTGGATGTTATATGCAAATAATGAATCGTGGAACACTACATCAAAAAATAGGGATGTACTGTACAGTGACTAACATAATAAAAAATCATTATTAAAAAATGCTCTTGATGTGATATCATTCACCTTCTTTATATCTTGACTCAGTTAACACCTTCTTAGTGAAGTCCCACCTGGCCCTTATGTGAATAGCAAACACCACCCCCACCTCCCCTTGTCTGTCTCCTGTTTCATATTTCCATAGCACTTATCAAATGTCTCCAGTCCATCTCGGCAAGCTAGAAACTGAGGTAAACACTGTTCACTTAACCACCGACTCCCCCCAATGTCGTGCTCCAAATCCCCAGGGGAAAACGTGCCCCAGGCTCTTGCACAGCCAGGATGCCTGGGACACGGCGGTCCACCTCCTGCACCCTGAACACCATCATGAAAGGGAGCCATACGAGGAATCCACCTGCACAGGAAACCTGAAACCAGACATCTTCCTCAATGACAGGTGAGCACACATGCTTCCTCCCCTTGCCTGAGGTGCTCATCTGAGAAAGCTGAGCAGAGACACATCCCAGGGCCCAAATCTCCCTCTGGCCAAGGTCCTGGGAAACAGACATCTCTCCTCCCTGCACCAACCACCTGGGATTGGTGTCCAGAATCCTTCTGTGCTCAGGCAGAGTGGTGCTCCTGTCCCTCTTTCCTGTGACGTCCTCACAAACCGGTGTTCAGGAAGGAGCCTGCAGCAGCGTCAGCAGGCTGCCCAGCTCAGCCTCAGTCCCGCACGTCAGCCCCACGCGGAACTGGACCTTCACGGAGACTGGTGGCCTGTGTGGCCTCAGAACCTAACGGCAGGAGCAGAGATTTCAGGTCCAAAGGAACACTGACCTCTTCCACACAGCACAGCAACGTGGAGAGAGGATTTCTCAGGGGTGTGGCTCTGGAAGAAGTGCTTCTGCTGGCTGAACTCAGACACCAGGCAGAGGACATCTGCTGTGTGTCCTCCGAGAAAGCGGGTGACACACTGAGCAAGAATCCATAATGCTGCCTGGGGGCTGCTTCCCACTGAGCACCCTGCTGAGCCGAGGGCTTGAGAACCAATCGGGAACCAACTGTCTTATCACATATGCAGCCTGAATGCTGCCGGGGCAGGAGGTGGGGGTGGGGGGAAGAGACACCAGTACCGATGCTTGTAGCAAGCTGGCCTGCCCATCAAGAGCGACAGTCCAAGACCATGACTTCACAACCTCCCAGCTATCTGATCCGACTACCCTGCCAGGCTCGCACCCACTCAGTGAATCCTAAGACCCAGAGACTTCTTTGCACTCCAGCTCAATCCTTCTCACAGAGAAGCAATCTCCAGCCTCAGAAAAGTGCTCATCATTAGCTCTGGAATTCCCTGGGTTGTGTCTACACTGGCCCACACAGGGGTCCCGTGCAGACCACTCCGCAAATGCCCTAGGGTTGCAAGCCACTTTCAAGCTGCCCTTAGAAAGGCAGAAACTGGCCCGATTAGGCAGACCAGCCAAGTGACTCGATGTGCTGCAAACTCGGACAACATCCTCCCTGAACACCAAGGCTTCCGAGTCCAAGCTCCAACCTTCGTTCACTGGGCACTGAGCACCATGTCAGCATGAACACTGCTCTTCGATTCACTGGCCTCCCAGTCCTTCCAATCAGAAACCCAGCTCCAGACACCACTCTATTTTCCCTTCAGAGAGAGACGTCAACTGATAGAATAAAACACTCCCTGTGCACAGCACACTTCTATCCACATCGAATTCCTTGGTCTTTCTCATTCAGGCAGCCCTACAAGACCCACACCAATGAGAGATACCTCAAGTTCAATCATTACGTATATATTTGACCTTGTGTTGTTCCTTTTGCTATGTGTATCTCAAAGTCAATGTCTATAGTGCTTTCTTAAAACATCAATAATAATAATGACACAGTCACCTAAGGGTCAGGATCTCCACAGCCAGAAAACATGACTCTGGTCCAGATAAGGATGAAGACACAACCTCAGCCCATGAATCAAACCCCACACCCTCAGGAATCCCGACACACCTCATGGGTGAAGAGTTCCTTTGATACATGGAGTTGTCTGCGTCCAAAGGATACAGGCAACCCCCAGCATTCATTCTGTTTTCTTCATCAATTCTCCAGCTCAAGTCAAATGTGACTCACCAGGTCAAGCTTCCAGAGCCCAGGAGGAGCCTCCAGGGGAGCAGCAGCTCCCCCCCCCGGAAAGCTAACAGGGGGGGCTCGATTTCCTTTGGGAGCACAATGTGCCACTCCCCGAGCTCCTAAAGAACCCACACTCCTTCTCCATTTCTCCCTCTCACAAAGGCCACCAAACCCTGTGACAGCTCTGAGGCTGTTTTACTTTAACAAATAATTTCTCATATCGGAATGTGGCTCGCAGAAGAGAAAAACATGAACACCCACAAAGGATTCTCTTAATATTTCAGAAGACTGTTTTTCCATTGTTTAATTAAAACAGGAAATAAAAGGTACAGATAGCCCCTTCCACTAGCAGGTCCGGTTCACTTCAGTGATTGAAAGTAGAGCAGGAAATAAAAGAGTAACAGATGTTCTGAGGACCCATCACGTCCGTCACCACAGGCTTGAAACTTCTCACGCATGCAAGGAAAGAAGCACCACCAAACATCTCGGCCTGGCAACTCTGACAGTCTGAACTGGAGTGACAGGGACAGACGATGAGGCTGTGTGTGTTGGGTGAGGCTGGTGGCCCAGAAGAAGGGGCTCGGCCAGCTCTCCACCTGTGCCTCACCTGTCCTCAGACAGGAACTTGCACACAGCCCTCACCTGTCACAACTCTCACACAGGAGACCCACAGCCACCCCTGGAGCCCACCCTGCCCACACCCTGCTGCAGAATGCACTCAGCTCTCTTCTGGGACCCCTGTCAGCTTTACCCAGACCCGGAACTCCCCCGTCTCCTGCAAAGCTCCAGGATTCCCCCTCTTCTTCCAAAATCACACTGGCTCAAGGCTTTCACGAGAAAGCTACAAAGCTAACTAATGAAAGGTTCACACCTACTTTCCCCTTCTGTTGCCTTTCTCTCCACCTTCCTTCCTACCTGTGCAAACTGGTACATATCAGTGGAGCATGAACATGCTCTGAGATCTGGATCTTTCATCGCAGCTTTCCGAGGACTCCTTATGTGATAAGAAACGAGCGTATCCTACAACAGGGTGTTTTACAACTATCATCTACAGAATAGTACAGCCCAAATCACTACATTTTTACGTCACTCTTCATGAAGCAGAACACTGTCTTTTTCTTTTCGTCTTCCACTTAAATTCCAGTTAGTTCACATGCCATGGAATATTCGCTTCAGGGGTAGGATTTAGTGATTCCTCACCTGCATACAGAACCCGGTGCTCATCACAAGTGCCCTCCTTAATACCCCTCACCCATTTAACTCTTCCCCCCACGCCCCTGTCCTGCAGCAACACTCAGTTTGTTCTCCAAGGTTGAGTCTGTTTCCTTGTTTGCCTCTTTCATCACCCCTCAACTCTGTTCATCTGTTTTCTTTCTGAAATTCCACAAGAGTGAGAGCATAGGATATTTGTCTTTCCTCACTGATTTTGCTTAGCTTAATATACTCTAGATCCATCCACATCCTTGCAAATGGTAAGATTTCATTCTTTCTGAAGCTGGGTCATATTCCATTATATGTATGTATCCCACATCTGCTTTATCCATTCATCAGTGCACTGATTCTTGGATTTTCTTTGGCTACTGTGGACATTGCAGCTAAAAACATCATGGTGCATGTACCCCCTTGGAATCTGCATTTTTGTATCCTTTGGGTAAATACCTAGGAGAGCAATTGCTGGATCATATGGTTGTTCAGTTTTTAACTTTTTGAGGAACCCCCACACTGTTTTCCAGAGTGGCCGCACCACTTTGCATTCCCCACCAACAGGATGGGAGGGTTCCCTTTTAAGCAGAACATTATCTGCCAGCAATTTCATAAGAAGAAACAAAAACTCTGTGAGATACACCCAGAGTCAGGCAAGCAGTTGCAGAATTCACCCCAAGGCTCCTGACGCCAAGCCCCTTGAAGCCACCAGCATGCCTCTATCCAAAGAATTCCCAGACTCTCCTTCTGACTCCACCACTGAAGAAACTACAGAGAGAATATGGCACCTCAAAATATCGAGATAATACATTTAGTAAAACTAGAAAGTCAAGCTCAAATTTTACACAGTAAAAGTCTGCTTTGAATAATTTTGAATTTTCCCTCCACCCCAATTTTAACTCTTCTGATGAAAACACTAACCAATGATGAAACATCACCTTTGACAAATGACATCATCCAAGTCTGTATCTGACGACAAAAAGCCACCTAACTCTAGATGCTGGCCACGCATCTATATCCTAGGCCCAAGTGAATAACACTGTTAGATGAAGGAACAAATCAGACATTACAAACACAGAGTGAATCTCACCTTCCCTTTCTAATAAAAGAGGATTTCCTAAGAAACAGATGTTCAAAATACATTCTTAAGCAATAAATGGACAAGAAAATATGATCCCCTGCAAAGTTCAACATGTAGGGAAACTAAGTAACTCTTGCACCAAATCCAGAATGCTGACAGCTACTTACGTTTTAATTCGTGGCTCAGCTAGAGAAAGGAGAAAATCCCAGGAGGTTTTGGGATAAAGAGAGGTTTTACCTCCAATCCTGACATGGATATGACATCATGCCAAACGTATCTGCTGCTTTCTCCGAACGCTGGCGTCCTGTGACAAGCTGCCTCAGATGCTGACGTTCAAAGCCTCGGGTCTCATGGAGCCAGAGCAGAGAAGTGCTATCAGCTGGGGAGAAGAAGGCACCTCCGACCTATAGCCTGCACACCTGCTTCGGGTTCTGGGCGAAGGGGTAACACATACTTGTTTTTTACTAGTAATTACCTTCATTCTAAATAGACCAATGACCTTGCCTTTTCTGGAAAGCGGAATTACTCTTCCAAACCCTCAACTCATCTGTTCCAAATACAACCAGAGTGGGGTCTGCTTTACGCCCGCCTCCAGGCCCCCACCTGGAGGACCTTCCAACAGGATTCTAATAGCCAATTACCACCAACCTGGGGGGCACACAGGGCGTAATGCTGAAGTTGGGGGACTGCTCTGGGGCTTGTTACCACCACACCTGTGCCTGGGGGAATAGGGAACACCCTGCTGAACTCGGGGTACTGCTCAAGGTCCATCACCTGCACTGTGTCAGGGAACCGGAGGACACCCCACTGAAGATGGGGACTGTGTGCGATCCTTGCCCACACTCTTCCCGGGGAACACGGGAAACCCTGAAATTCTGCAACCCATCCCACAAAAGCTCGGGTGAGCGGGCGCCCTGGAGTTCATGGGTCTGGGGAATACGGCCAGTTGACGGACATCAGGCAGAGGAGACTTTAAAGGGAAAAAGAAAACTCACCTGAGTCCCCACGATGAACCCTCTCCACGTGCCCTTTCAGAACCCCGCCTCCCACCCGGGGCGCACCCTACCCCCCGACCCCCACCCCGGCGCACAGCGCTCACTCACCAGCCTGAACTGCGCGGGGCAACTCTCGCCCAGTGCCCCTTCTTCTGCCCCAGGTCTGCAACCCGCTGCAACTCCAGGACCGCCCACAGAGACGTAGCTCCACCCCCACGCAGTGATTGGTCGGGGAAGGTGGTGCCCGAGACCCTTGGATGCCGGGCAACCCGCCCTCCCGCCCAGCAACCCTGCGAGTGCAGGGGGTCCAGGAGGCACCTCCTCGCCCCAACACCTGGCGCAGGCGTGGGTGGGGTCATGGGCCGGGCCCCACACATACACCTGGCCCCTTCTGGGGACCCCTCCAGCTGCAGACCACCCTCAGAGCCCTGCCCCTTCCCTTTCTGCACCAGCCCTCCCTGCTGGGGTGTGCCTGGTTCCTGGCAAGGTCAGCTGCTCTCAGACCCTCCAAGGCTTGGGCTTTAGGAAATGCAATGATTTCATGCATTTCCAAAGCAACTTTAAGACCCAAAAAGTAGTGCTCAGAGCTTCACCTTCTGGTCTCACCCATGGAGTGATAGTGCTTCTCAGACCTTCAAAGCATCCTTCTAGGATGAGCCCATTTGTGCTCAAATCTATATACACATGCTTGGTTCTGCAGGAAAGTGCCCAGGATGGAGAACAGCTGCCCTTCTGTGCTGCTGGAGTTGTGAACCAGGAACATTTATTTTTCACTTAAATAGAAAACACTGTTATTGTCAACACTACATGAACGAACTTTTAAAAACAGTTTAGAGAGAAAGGAAGAGAGTTTTATTCAAACCCGAGTCAGGACAGCTGCCTGGGAGACACAATCTTCACAAAGAAGGGAGTGCTCCGGGGAAGGAACGTTTGGGGCAGAATTATTTATTTGTTCTGTTTTCTGTTATGTACACAGTTACACAGCACGATGAGGAAGAAGATTCCAGAAAGTGACACTTTTTCTTATGTTTTCAGTATGTACATATCAGTATGACTTTAATCTTACAGGAGCCAAAGAGGTTCTTTATTTTTTCTTCATGTTGGCATTTTTGGTTATTGTTTTCTTCTCGAAGCAGATGTACAACATGTGCTTGGGGCAGAAATAGGGCCCATGCTTTGAGGTTTTGCCCAGTCATTTTGAGGCGGGTAAAATGTTAAAGGATAGCTTCCCTGGGAGCCCAGGATCAGGGCCCACAGATGATATAAGATAAAAATTCCTTTTATCATTATAATTACTCCTAAATGGAGGAATTTGAGACAAAAGCACCTTTCACAAGAGTACCAAGAAATCAAAATGATGCCCACAGAAGGCTACCTGCTCCATGGTCAGCACAGGTAACAGAAGTGTTCACAGTCTCTGGACTCCTGCCCTTCTCCTGCCCAAATTGCTGAAGCACACAGACCACTTAAAATCAGAATTTTAGGGGCACCTGGGTGGCTCAGTCATTAACTGTCTGACTTCGGCTCAGAGCGTGATCCCGGCACTCTGGGATCAAGCCCCACATCAGGCTCCTATGCTGGGAGGCTGCTTCTTCCTCTCCCACTCCCCCTGCTTGTGGTCCCTCTCTCACTGGCTGTCTCTCTCTCTGTAAATAAATAAAATCTTTTTTAAAAAATCAGAATTTTAGAACTGCTAGACATCTTAGAGATGTCTGGCACCATTCCCTGGGACTACGGAATAAAACAGAGTAGCTCATTGTCACAACATTAACTGAAACATGAAGTGCCCCCTGGAAGCAGTAAGTTCTTTCTCTGCAAATTTTGACTAATGTAAGTCATAGTCATACCATATAAACACTACGATGGCTGGGAAGTAATTGTAGGTAAGGGAATATTTTAGCCATGTTTATAAGCATTGTCTCACTTTGTAGAAGAGGCTGAGCTGAGTGTTTTTAAATACTATTTCAGACCTGTCTTACAGCACACTCTGAACATACCAGAGCCTGAATCAACTAAAAAAGATAGTTCATTTCAGTAACTTTAATACCAGAAAAATGTTATACTGTCTCTATTTCTAGGGATCTTTGAGAACCTTACCGGATGTCCTCCACTGAGATAATTATCTTAATGATCATGATGGGCAGAGGTGAAAAGGCCAGCTGAATCCGTTCCAGTTGTCCACACAACAAGAAAATCTTGATACTTGATAGGTTTCCAAATCGAGAAGACCAGAGATAAGAGGGAAATAGTACGCTGTATGGAATAACAAGGAATCTGGAGTCAATTTGGGGATCCCACTTAGGTTTCTGACACTAAAATCCTCTGTGACTCGTATCGTCTCTGAGCCCCTGTCTAACCATCCAGAAAATGGGCCTAATAATATCTACATCCTAGTTGAGAAGTTTAAGAGGGAGAACACTACAAAGAGCCAGTATGATGTCTCTCAAGAACAGGTGCCCAGGAAGCCATAATTGCTATTGGGTCTATTTCTTTTCCAGAAGAAAGAACACATGTTGAATCCATATTTCTAACAGATGACTCACCAGATGATTTTCAAACCTTAAGGAAGGTCAAGAAGCTACTCTGTGTCATATTTCTCTGAGAAATCATGTTTTTGCAGTGGTGAGGACAATACAATAGCACCATCATCACTAGGAGTGGGGCGTTTCCCATGTTGTTCCACAACATTCCCATGTTGTCCCCCTTAGCTCAGGGCCACCAGAAAGGGCAGCTGGGGGCGGAGGCACAGGCCAAGGCTGCTAAGTGTGGCTGGGGCAGGCAGAGCTCTGAAGCTGAACTCCCGTCTAGATTAGGATAGTGAGGGCTCTTCACAGATAGAGGGCCATTGTCTGTGAGCCCTGATATGGAAAGGTGGAGAATTTCCATTGCGATTCCCTCTCTGACCCTTAGGATATGCAGCAAAGTTACATTTAATTTTTTAAACATTGAGGGACTTCCTGGTTTTCTTTTCATTATGACTGTGGCTCAATTCCCCTGTGGTCTAAGAATAGAATCTAGTTAATTTCAGGCTCTTAAAATTTGTAGACTTGATTTGTGACCCAGCATACCATCTATTTGGGTAATATTCTGTGACCACTAGAAAAGAATGTATTCTGCACTTATTATGTAATGTTCCATATATGTCAATTAGGTGACATTTGTTACCAATGTTTTGTCTGCTTTTTCTATCAGATACTGAGAAAGGTATATCAAAATCCTCAAACAATGCTGCTCTATTCAACATTGCATTGGAGAATCTACCCAGAGTTATAAGGCAAGAGAAACAAAAGGTATAAGAATTGAGGGGATAATTGTCACTATACACAGATAATATGATGGTGTACACAGAAAATCCAAAATAGTCTATAAATACACTATAGAATTAAAAATGGAATTTAGAAATTTGAGATGGACCATAGCTTAATGTTAGACCATTTCTGGAAGATGTGTAGAAAATGTTGATCTTGGGGTGGGACACAGACTGCACTAACCTTTTGAAAAGATTCAGTGGGACTTCATAAAAATGTGACGTTTCTCCTTATCTCATGACCATTAAGAAAATGAAAAAGCAAGCCATAGCCTGGGAAGTAAAGATTTGCAACACACACACTGACAAAGACTTGTCAATAAAGAATTCCTATGCATCAACCATAAAAGACAGTCTATTTAAAAATGAATACTTCAAATGTTGGAGAAGATGTAGAGAAAAGGGACCCTCTTACACTGTCGGTGGGAATGCAAGCTGGTACACCCACTCTTAAAAACAGTATGGATGCCCCTCAAGACGTTTACAATAGAGCTATCCCATGACCCAACAATTGCACTACTAGGTATTCATCTCTAAGATACAAATGTACTGATCCAAAGGGGCACCTGCACCCCAATGTCCACAATAGCCAAACTGTGGAAGGAGCTGAGATGTCCTTCAACAGATGAATGGATAAAGAAGATGTGGTCCATATACACAATGGAATATACTCAGCCATCAGAAAGGATGAATACCTACCATTTGCATCAACATGGATGGAACTAGAAGGGATTATTCTAAGTGAAATAAGTCAATCAGAGAAAGACAATTATCATATTATTTCACTCATATGTGGAATATAAGGAATAGCGCAGAGGACAATAGGGGTATGGGGGGCACTGAATGGGAAGAAATCAGAGAGGGAGACAAACCATAGAGACTCTTGACTCTGGGAAACAAACTGAGAGTTAGGAAAGGGAGGTGGGGGGAGGGGTAACTGGGTGATGGGCATTGAAGAGGGCACATGATATGACTAACGCTGGGTATTATACTGAAGTAATAAATCACTGAACATTATATCAGAAGCCAATGATGTACTATACCTTGGCTAAAAATAAATTAAATTAAATTAAATTAAATTAAATTAAAATGGATGTTTCTCAAAAGATGGCCAATAAGACAGGAAAGGGTGCTCAACAGTATTATTTTCAGGAACATCCAGGACCTTTCTAAAACAAAAACATACACACAAACCAGTATTCCCTAGATGGATGACATCCTTATTTCTGAGGGCAACTTGGAGAACAGATGAGCATCCAAGTCAAGTGATGGAATTCCTGACACTCAGAGGATGGACAATTGCCCTAAGTTAGGGCTGAGGATCTCAAACTACAGTACAATTTGTGGGCATCATTCGGTCCTCTAAAGGCAGACAACTACCACACCCCATCCTACACCACACAGTTTGTTTCCCAACCCCTACCATAAAGGAAGAAGATCAGAAACAGATCGGACTGGTAGGAAAGAGCAAAAATCACATGTGGGGATTATCCTGAAACACACTGATCACATAACTAGTGTAAGGAAGTGTAGGGAACTAACATGGACGCAGACCCAAGAGGTACTTCTTTGGGAAATGCTGTCTGACATTGTCACATGCTGGTACCACCTAATGAGGGCTCTGAGCATACCCTAGAATGCGTATACTCACAAGGGTTTGCAACATGGTCTCTGAGGACTGAAACTCTTCAAGACCTCAAAGTTTACTGGATTGACTGCTGGACTAAGAGATTCCCATGTTCTGAGAACAGATACCAACTAATTGGAGGCTCACCTGGGCTCTCTCAGAGGCCCTACAAAAGGCTGGACCATTCACTGAAAATCAATAGAAAGAAGGAAGGAAGGAAGGAAAGAAAGAAAGAAAGAAAGAAAGAAAGAAAGAAAGAAAGAAAGAGAGAAAGAAGAAGAGAAGAAAGAAAAGACATCAATGATACAAAAACTCCAAAGGCTATTCTGGAGTGGGAAAAGCAGATTCCGGATGAACAAAGCAGAACCACTCCTTACCTTAAGTCCTACTACAGAAATGATACTTTTCTGAGTAGGACAGAGAGACAGAGAGTCAGTCCTACGCATCCAATGAGGGTCAGCACAATATGCAAAACAAATAGCTAGAAAACTGGTGATTGCTGAATCTGTTCAAGAAAACCAGAATGAGGTGTATCTATTCTCAGACTCATGGCAGTAACTAGTGACACAAAACTGTGGTTGGAAATAGGTCAGAAAAATGACTGCCCAGTAGAAAATAAGAACATAGGAGTTAAGAACATATGGCAAAAATTAGCGCTGGCTGGGGCGCCTGGGTGGCTCAGTCGTTAAGCGTCTGCCTTCAGCTCAGGACATGATCCCAGAGTTCTGGGATTGAGCCCCGCATTGGGCTCCCTCCTCTGCTGGGAGCCTGCTTCTTCCTCTCCCACTCCCCCTGCTTGTGTTTCCTCTCTCGCTGGCTGTCTCTCTTTCTGTCAAATAAATAAAATCTTTTAAAAAAAATTAGCCCTGGCTGACATTTCCATCTTCATCATGCATGTTTCTGTACATCAGAAGAATAACTCTAAATTAACCAAATTAAACACCAGGCAGAGAACCTCATTAGGAAAATTAGTGAGGCCAGAATACCTAAAAACATCATTTAAAAAACCAATGATTTTTGGCAGAAGAGGAAAACAATTCAAAATGGAACCATCCATGAATACGAAGGATAATGGAATATGAAACCGGAACACATAGATATGGCAATCAATACGATCATTGCATGGGCACATCACCAAGGAGGTCATGCTGGCATAACAGAGAACATAGAGGAAGCAAAATGTATACTGTTACCAAATGACTCACTGAGAGAGAGAGAATGCCATGATTGCCAAAGTTAAAACCAAGAGATCTCTAATGAATACCCACATAAAGTCAAAGCTGACAGACTCTTCCAAAATATACAAACTGAATATAACCAACCCTTGTCTGTATCAAAGAATAAACTATACCCATGTACCATTGTAGACACATGGTCAAAAATAGTGTTCTCCTATTCTTGCCAGAAAAAATGCTTTAAACACTATTATCCAAGCATTAGAAATCTGGATTCATTGCTATGGTATCTCAATCATTATCAAATCAGATCACGGCACCCGCTTCACAGGAAAGCAAATACAACAGTAGGCTAAGGAACAAGGGATAATGTGGAACTTCCACTTACTCTACAGCCCAACTACCACTGGGTCAATTGAAAGGTCGAGTAGCTTGAGAAATCAAGGAATCAATCCCATTTAAAACTGCACCCAAAGCCATAGGATACCCAGGAATAAACCTAACCAAAGAGGTAAAAGATCTATACTCAGAAAAGTATAGATCACTTATGAAAGCAATTGAGGAAGACACAAAGAAATGGAAAAACAGTGCATGCTCATGGACTGGAGGGAAAAAAATGTTAAAATGTCTTTGCCACCCAAAACAATCTACACATTCAATGCAATCCCTGTCAAAATAACACCAGTATTTTTCGCAGAACTGGAACAAACAATCCTAAAATTTGTATGGAACCAGAAAAGACCCCGAACAGCCAAAGGAATGTTGAAAAGAAAAAGGAAAGCTGGGGACATCACAATTTCGGACTTCAAGCTCTATTACAAAGCTGTCATCATCAAGACAGCATGGTACTGTCACAAAAACCGACACAATGACCAATGGAACAGAATAGAGAGCACAGAAATGGACCCTCAAGTCAACGAATCTTCAACAAAGCGGAAAAAATATCCAGCAGAAAAAAAGACGGTCTCTCCAACAAATGGTGCTGGGAAAATTGGACAGCCACATGCAGAAGAATGGCACTGGAGCACTTTCTTACACTGTCCACAAAGATAAACTCAAAATGGATGAAAGACCTAAATGGGAGACAGGAATCCATCAAAATCCTAGAGGAGAACGTAAGCAGCAACTTTTTTGACCACAGCTGCAGCGACTTCTAGCTAGACATGTCTCCAGAGGCAAAGGAAACAAAGGCAAAAATGAATTATTGGGACTTAATCAAGATAAAAGGCTTTTGTACAGCGAAGGACATGGTCGACAAAACCGACAGACAACCTATAGGACGGGAGATTTTTACAAATTTCTTAACAGATAAAGGGCTACTATCCAAGATCTATAAAGAACTTACCAAATCAACACCCAAAGAACAAATAATCCAGTCAAGAAATGGGCAGAAGACATGAATAGATATTTCCCCAAAGAAGACATACAAATAGTCAACAGACTCATGAAAAATTTTTCCACATCAGTTGCCATCAGGGAAATACAAATCATAAGATACCACCTCACACCAGTCAGAATGGCTAAAATGAACAAGTCAGGAAATGATAGATGTTGGCGAGGATGTGGGACATCCTCAGGAATGGGACAGATGTAGGAACCCTCCTACACTGTTGGTGGGAATGCAAGCTGGTGAAGCCACTCTGGACAACAGTATGGAGGTTCCTCAAAAAGTTAAAACTAGAGCTACCCTATGACCCAGCAATTGCACTACTAGATATTTACTACCCAAATACAAACATAGTGATCTGAAGGGGCACCTGCACCCCAATGTTTATAGCAGCAATGTCCGCAATAGCCAAACTATGGAAGGAGCCCAGATGTCCATTGACAGTTGAATGGATAAAGAAGATGTGGTGTATATACAAACACTGGAATATTAGTCATCAGAAAGGATGATTACTTACCATTTACAATGCATGGATGGAACTAGAGGGTGTTATGCGAAGCAAAATAAGTCAATCAGAGGAAGATAATTATCATATTATTTCACTCATATGTGGAATTTAAGAAACAAAACAGAGGGGTTGCCTGGGTGGCTCAGACAGTTAAGTGTCTGCCTTCACCTCAGGTCATGATCCCAGGATCCTGAGATCAAGTCCTGCATCAGGCTCCTTGCTCAGCGGGGAGCCTGCTTCTCCCTCTGCCTGACAGTCCCCCTGCTGTGCTCTCTCTCTCTCTTTCTCTCTGACAAATAAATAAATAAAATCTTAAAAGAAAAAAAGAAATGAAACAGAGGATCATAGAGGAAGGGAGGGAAAAATAAAACAAGATGAAATCAGACAGGGAGACAAACCATAAGAGACTGTGAACCATAGGAAATAAACTGAGGGTTGCTGAAGGGTGGGGGGGATGGGGTAACTAGGTGATGGGCATTAAGGATGGCATGGGGTGTAATGAGCACTGGGTGTTATATAAGACTGACGAATCACTGAAACTCTACCTCTAAGACTACTAATATACTATATGTTAATTGAATTTAAATAAAATAAAATATGATTTAACAAAATAAATTGTGTTGGGAAGCTGGATATTCCCATGTCAAAGAACAAAAATGGACTCTTCCATTTCACCTTTTACAGAAATGAACTAAATAATGAATCAAAGACCTCAATGAAAGTCCTAAAACTGTTCATCTCCCATAAGAAAACATAGGGGCAAAGCTTCATGACACTGGATAGGACAATGACTTCTTACATAGGACACCAAAAACATAGCAACAACAAAAATAAAAGGCAAAGAGGACACATGAAAGTAAAAAACTGTTGTGAATCACAGGACACAACAGGTGAAAAGGCAACCTACAGAATGGGAGAAAGTATTTGCAAATCATATATCTGATGATGAGTTAATATCCAGAATAAATAAAGAACTCATGGGGTGCTGCATGGCTCAGTCATTAGGCGTCTGCCTTCAGCTCAGGGTGTGATCCTGGCATTCTGGGATTGAGCCCCACATCGAGCTCCTCCGCTGGGAGCCAGCTCTTCCTCTCCCACTCCCCCTGTTTGTGTTCCCTCTCTTGCTGGCTGTCTCTTGCTCTGTCAAATAAATAAATAAAATCTTAAAAAAAAAAAAAAGAACTCATACAGCACAATAACAAAACAAATGACTTGATTTTAAAATGGGCAAAGGACTTGAATTGACTTCTGCAAAGATGTATGCAAATGACCAACAAGCATATGAAAATACACTCATATGACTAATAATCAGAGGAGATTAAACCAAAACCACAGAGCTATCAGCTCACATTCATTCTGATGGGTACTGGAAAAAAAAAAAAAAAAGACAACCAGAAACAGAAAACTCCAAATGTTGGCAAAAGATTAAGGAACTTTTGTGCACTGTTGGTGTGATTGTAAGATGGTGTACCACTATGGAAAACAGTATCGAAGCATCTCAAAAACTAAAAATGCAGGTACAGTATGATCCAGCGATCCCACCTCTGGGTATATATTGAAAAGAACTAGAAAGCAAGTTCTGGAAGAGATATTTGCACACCCATGTCACAGCAGCACTCTTCACAATAGACAAACGGCCAAATGGTAGAAGCAACTCAAATGTCCACCAACGGATAAATGGATAAACCAAATGTGGTCCATCCATCAATGAAATATCATTGAGTCTTACCGAGGAAGGAAATCCTGACACCTGCTACAACATGCATGAAACTTGAGGACACGATACTCCGTGAAATAAGCCCTCACAAAAAGACAAATACTGTAGGAATCCACAGCTGGGAGCTCTCCAAAGTAGCCATATTTCCAGAAATAGAAGCTAGACTGGTAGTAACCAGGAGATTCAGGGAAGGGGGAAAAGGGGGAAGCTGTGATTTAATGGGTGCGGACATTCAAAGGACCGTCAGAGAAAGACAAATACCATATGATCCCACTCATATGTGGAGTTTAAGAAAGAAAATAGATGAACATGTGGGAACAGGGAAAAGAAAAAAAAGGAGAGAAGGAAACAGACCATAAGAGAATGTTCTTTTTTTTTTAAGATTTTATTTATTTATTAGACAGAGATAGAGACAGCCAGCGAGAGAGGGAACACAAGCAGGGGGAGTGGGAGAGGAAGAAGCAGGCTCATAGCGGAGGAGCCTGATGTGGGGCTCAATCCCATAACGCTGGGATCACACACTGAGCCGAAGGCAGACGTTTAACCGCTATGCCACCCAGGCGCCCCCATAAGAGAATCTTCATGATAAGAGGACAAACTGAGGGTCCCTGGAGAGAGGGGGTGGGGGAGGGGCTAGTCGGTGATGGGGATTAAGGAGGGCACTTGCTGTGTAAGCACTGGGTGTCCTATTAAGTGATGAATCACAGAATTGCACTCCAGAAACCAATATTGCACTGTATGTTAACTAAAATTTAAATTAGAAATTTAATGGCAAAATTAATGTTATGATTTTTTACAATTTTTTAAAGTACATTCTGTAAGATTTCATTTTCTAATAAAGATTTTATTTATTTATTTATTTTAGAGAGAGAGGTCATGGCACGAGAGTGACAAGAGAGGCAGGAGGTGGAAGGAGAATCGTGAGCCCACGCTGCACTGAACACAGACCCTATGTGGGGCTCGATCCCACGACCATGAGATCACACCCAGAGCTGAAATCAAGAGTCAGTGGCTTAACCGACTGAGCCACCATCCACCTCCTTGGGCATTAGTGTTGTTCCGTTCCCTGCTCTCTCCACCACTGCTGTGCGGAACACTCCTGAAAATACAACCGAAACACTGGACCAGAGTTCCCAGAGGGGAGTCCGAGGACGAGCATGCTAGGTGATGGGTGCACCTGCGGCCTGGGATGCGTGCTGCCCACTGTTCTCCCAGACAGGGGTGCCCGACACCCTTCTCTCCAGGGGAGCTGTTGGGGCCACCATGTCCTCAGGCACCTGAGGGCCACCCGGCCCAGGAATTCACCTTCTCCCGCAGAGGACAGATGGTACTTCTTTCTCTCCAGGAATAGGAACCCTGATCCCGGGAAAGGAGAGCTCTCCTGGACTCCTGGCCCAGCCAGGCAGCCGTGGGCACCGTGTATGTGATGGAGCCAGAGCGGCTGGGCCTTGGAGGAATGAGTGTCTTAAACCAGCTTTGCGCAGGGCACGCGGGAGCAGCAGCCCCTGCTTCCTGGGGAGCAGCGATGTGTGCAGAAGGAAGGAGGCAGGGGCGGAGCCTTCCCAGCCACACCACAGTCTCTCCCTCCGTCCTGAAGCCAGCAGGAAGGGAGCCCCGAGGGCGGAGACAAGACTCCAGGAGGATTCCCATCCAGGGAAAGGGGACCTGCGGCCCCTGGAGGGCATTGAAGCCTCCAGCCCCACTAGCCCGCAGGCCATTTGCACAGGACCACCTCCGGCATTTCCTTAGCACGTGGTCCATGTTCGTGTGTGGACAGTGATTGGCCCACTCAGTGCTGGTGCATTTTCAGAGGCAGACTAGAAACCGTCCAGTGCCTGCTAGTGGGACAGAGGACCCCCGCCCACAGAAGCAGAGGATGTCCCTTTTCCTCCAGAGCTGGGGAAGGCAGCCACTATCCTGGGGCAGGACCTGGTCCAGGTGTGTGTCCTTTCTGAAGTCCCCACATTCAGCAGGCATCGTTGTGCCTAAGAAAGGCTCCCTCAGCCCTAGAGTCAGGAGCATTGAGGGACTGTCTCCGGCCCTGGCCCAGGATCACAACCTGAAACCATCCTATCTTTGGGAAGATGGGCCTCCTTCAGGAGCCAGGGAGAGGACTGGCCCCTCTCCCCCCACCCCAGGTCCAGGATGCCCAGGACTCTGTAAGAACTCTTCATTCGAGGAGGAGTCCTGGCGTGTGTGTCTCGTCAGCCCAGCAAGTGAAAGAACCAAACCCCAATGCTCAGGTTCTAACCGAAGCAGAATTTCCATGTACTCTTCAAGTCCAGATTTACTGTGTGCAGCAAGGACACCTGCCCCTCCCCACTAGGTAAGTGGGTGCTGGGGAAGGGCTGTATGGGCATGGGGTCAGCCTCCTCCCCTCTTACATGCCCTTGGGGGACCCCAGGGAAAGTCTTCCTTGCTCTCCTTCCCTCAGAGGGAGGGGCTGGCCTCGTGCTCCCAGGGCTCCCCACTGCGTCCCCACTCCTGAAAAAGAGCCACCCATGGACCTTGTGTCAGAAGTGTGGTCTGCCACTGCTCCTGGGCTCCCAGCCAGGGGCCTGGCGGCTGCATGGAAGGCCTAGATTGCTTTTGGGGGGAGGGGTGCTCACTGGTGACCCTGTTCACTATCCCCCACAGCAGTCTACAATCCAGGCTCTGTGCCCAGCGTAGGTCAATCACCAGCACCCCACATGCTCCTGCCATGGGAATGATCATTCAGCATCACCCCATTGCACACAGGAGGAGAGCGAGGCCCAGAGAGGGGAGGCAAATGGCTCCAGCCACAGGGCTGCTCTGCAGAGAAGCTGGAAGCCCAGCCCTCCCAAGCCCCCGCTAGCCCAACCCAGAGACTCCCTGAGCCCAGAGTGAGCCCTCCCCTGCCTGCCCAGCCACTCACTGGTCCCTGAGTTTGATGACGGCCTGTTCTTCTTGGCTCTGAAGGTGTTGCTGGTCGACTAGGAGGGGGAGTCCAGCTGGCGGGACAGGCGGTAGCTACAGGACAGAGCAACACGTCTGAGCTAGCAGGAGCCACACTCTGGTCTCCCTCCTGGACCTTGCCCGGGAGCTGGAATCTGGGTGCCCTAGGGGCCAGCATGCAACAGAGTCTCTGCTGACCAGGGAGCCATGGTCCTCAAGGAGAATCCACTCTGCCCTCTCCCCACTCCTGCCTGGCCTCACCTCTCCTCACTGTGGGGCTCCAGGACCCGGAACCAGGCCCCATAGGGCTGCTCGGGCTCCAGCTTGTAATGATTTTGCAGCTCCCCGAGCAGCTGGATTTCCTGGGGCTGGAGGGAAGACTGGCTGCTGTCGAGGACTGGGCTGGGGAGGATGCAGGGCCTCGTGGGCTGGGGGTAGGATGGGGCAGGGGCCAAGTCTGGGGCCCCAGCTCATGTCTGAAAATGGCTGAAATCCCTGAATGC
This sequence comes from Ursus arctos, assembly GCF_023065955.2. Lineage (NCBI taxonomy): Eukaryota > Metazoa > Chordata > Mammalia > Carnivora > Ursidae > Ursus > Ursus arctos. Next base: position 33,179 of record NW_026623111.1, read on the forward strand.
CCACGGGTCCCTCATTACGGTAACAACACCCTCACACTCGGGCATCCTGGTGGTGGGCCCCTCCTCCCTGGCCTCCTTCCTGTCCCTCTGACTCTAGCCAGGGCTGCAGCCAGGGGCAGGCTGGACCTCTGTCCCGGGTCCTGCCAGGAAGATGAGGCAGAATGAGGAGAGGAGAAAGGGCGGACTGATCTTCTCCCTGCCCTTAGTCGGCCTCCATTGCTGCCACCAGGTCCCCTGGCCCAGCCACGCACTTAGCTAGACCCTGGGAGGGAGTCTGCATTCCAGGCCAGCTGGGTGGGGGGGTATTCAGTGACCTTTGTGTCCCCAGATATCCAACCCACCTGGCCTTGCACCCTGAGGCTTGCTGCCCAGCGTGGGCATGGTTCTGGGGCTCAGCGGATTTTGGGGCCACAGAGCACTTGGCGGTGGTGAGGGAACATGAGGGACCAGTCAGGTGTGGAGCCATGGGTCTTGTGCACGTCCACAGCAGGACTGGGTCATGATACACATTCTGTGTGCAGGTCCCCTGTGAACACCTAACCCTCTCAGTGGGAAGGCCTGTGTGCCTGGTGCACCTGTCCTCCACCTACCCCAGAAGAGCGGCCACATTCAAGCATTTCCATGCCCAGCCCTCAGGGACAGTTGGGAACCTGGGGTCCAGAGAGGCAGGGACTGGCCCAGGACAAATGAGGGGTGCAGAGTCCAAGGAGCAGGGCTGCTCTCCAGTCCTAGGCCAGCATCAACCCACCCATGAGGTTTGCTTTGGGGATGAGAGCCCCTCAGATCCTTGGGGATAGCTCCCCACCCCGTCCCATGTGGGGACATGACCTTGGGCATCCCCAGGCAGGTAGAAGCATGTGTACCTGTGTGCGCAGACACACACACACACACACACACACACACACACACACACACATATATACTCTGACTGCCCAGCTGGGGGTCAGAAGGGGAGGACACCCTGGGAGCGAGGTGGGTGACAAGGGGGAAAGAAGAAAGAGGTCAGACTCAGCTGGGCCATGGGGCAGGGGCATCAGGACTCCTGGCCATACCCCAGATCCACAGCATGGGGAGGGGATACACGTCAGGCTGATAGTCAGGGGGTCCCCAAGGGGCCCAGGAGGGTTGCCAGGGCACTGGGAGAGGACAGGGTCTGGGGTCCAGTGTCCATCACCTCCCTGGGCACCTGGAAGTAGGAACAGAAACCCCCCGCTAGTGTGGAGGGGGTTACAGCACAAAAGGCCTCAGCTTACTCTATGGTCAATTGGGCTGTAGAGATGGGTGTCTCCAGGATCCCACAGGCTTGTAGAAGAGCCTGCTGGCCTTGGATCTCCATCCCTGACCCACTGTGCTCCCAGTCCTGGGAAAATGCTTTGTACTCCCTCGAGGTCCTTCTGAGCAGAGGGCAGCCTGGGGGCTTGGGGGGCTGAAGACCTGGGTATGCAGAACGTGGCAGAGCACTGACCACTGCTCGGGGGACCAAGGTCAGGACCCTCCTTGGTGCGGCCTCAGGGTCCCCATTTGGAAGAGGTTCCAGAGTCAGTGCTCTGGGCATGGTGAGGGGGCCTTAGGAAGGAACTGAGCACCAGGACAGGAGAGGGAAATAGGGACAAGGGAGACTTCTGAGGGTCTCTCACATCGTCCCCGGAGCCCTCAGATCCTGCTCCTGTGAGACACTCAGAGACAGAGACAGAGACAGAGACTGAACACAGGAGAGAAGGAACCAGGAGAAGTCACAGACTTTCCTCCATCAGCTTGGAAATGACATCCCATCCTTTTGCTCCATTCTCTTCCTTAGAGTGCAGTCACAGAGGCCATCCACCCTGGAGGGGAGGGGACTCCCCAGGGATGTGTGACCAGGATTCGGGAATGCCCGGGAACCACTGTGGAGACTGCCCCGCACATGGGCACAGACAAGGCCCGGGGACCTGAGCCTCAACTTAATGGGAGCCCCTGGAAGTCTGTGTCGTGAGAAGACAAGGTCAGAATCAGTTCATTGCAACCTTCCCACGGGGCCTGGGACAAAGGGGTGGCTTTGCCTGGACCCCAGAGCAGACCCAGCCCCTCTGAGCGTGTTCCATGCCCCGCCCAGCCCCTGGCTCATCCTTGCATTGCCAAGTGTGTGCCCCAGCCTCCTGTGATAGCAGGTACGGAATGTATGTAGAGGTCCTACCCCTGATGGTGTCCCTAGAAGTAGAAGCCAGAACACCCCACTGTGCAGATGGGGAGCCTGGGGAGGCCCTGAGAGGCACAGGGTCTGTCCAGGGTCACCGCCCTGGTCACGAGCAGAAGCCTGGTCTGAACCCAGCTCTGCGTCCTCACAGCGGGGACACTGGCTGCACCCAGGCCCCCTGGGGGCTGTGGGTGGGTGGTGTGGGTGTCACTGTATGGATGAGGCATGGGGTGGAGGGTGAGCATAGAGCAGCTGGGGGAGGGGGGCCCTTGGGGGCTCTTGTGGGAGAAGGAAGTCAGGCAAGGGAGCCCCAGGCAGTGGTGACCTCACTTCCCTGACAACGGAGCCCAACAGAATTTGGAACCCGGGTAACCAGGCACCCACATTCCAGAGCCAGCCCCCTGCCCAGCTCATTTCGTTGGAGATCCTCGAACGAAGAACATGTTTGCGTGTTGCATCCCCAAGTCCGGAGGCTGCAGGCTGAGGAAAGCACGCCCTGCAAACACTTCCCCTCACTGGGGATGTCGTGTCAGGGCTCCCCGACGCCTCTGGCCATTTGGCAGGAAGGACCGAAAGGTGACACCATGAGGCCCAGAGCCGGCCAGCCCAGCCCCACATGCTCTGATCTGACTGTGCAGCCCCAGGTCCCCTCCCTCTGTGTGTGTGTGGGGGGGGGGGGGTGTGTGTGTGTGTAAGAGGGGTCTTGTAGGGTGGGGCCACTCCGAGCAGGAGCAGGCTGATGAGGGGTCACTGTCCAGTGGGTAGGTCATGTTCACAGCCCAGATCAAGCCTGGCTGGGTGGGACAGGGTGTGCGGGGACTGCGCCCTTCTGCCCAAGGTTTATCCCAAGCCCTGCAGGGATGGGTCACTGCATCCCAGGTGCAGGGCTGTGCACACACAGGTCTGTGTCTTATCTGGGAGCAGCAGGGGGCCTGGGCAGGAGGACAGTGAAGACAGCCGGGCAGGGCTGTGATGCCTCTGGGCCGGCTACCGGTCCCTGTCTTTGCAGAAGACCATGGATGAGACTGAGAGGAAGCTGGTGGACACGCCCTCCTCTCCAGGAGCAGGGACAGGGGATCACCTGGGAAGGATTCTGACTCCGCCCAGGCCACTGTGCCCAGTAGTCATTCACTCAGTGAGTGTGATCCAGGAGCCAGAGCCCACGGAGGACGAGCCCGAGGGTGAGAAGTCTGGGGCTGGGTGTTTGTGGTGTGTGGGGATGGGTCAGTGCTGGCTCCACAGGGAGGAGCCCCCAGAGGCTGGTGTGGGTCCAGGAGCAAGGACCGAGCTCAGAGCACCCAGTGGGTGGACTGCAGTCGGGGGGACGTCCCGGGGAAGGTTCCTTCCTGGCTGCAGCTTCTCTGGGACACCCTGGGCTGGGTTCTGTCTCTGCAAAGGCCACGAGAGGCAGGCAGGAGGGCGAGCTTTTCTCCTCTCACAGCTGCTCCACCATCTGAGGAACTAGAGCCGGCTCCAAGTTCATGGGCAGCTCCAGAGGGAGGGGTAGTGCCTGCAGTGACTTCAGCAGGAGACCAGGACCTGGCACCTGCCCACGGAGAGCCTGAAGCTGTGCAGGAAGAGCCTGCTGGAGAACCTGCCCACGGAGAGCCTGCCCCTGAGCCCGGCACTGTTCCTGCCCCCACACCTGCCCCTCTCTGTGTTCCTGTTCTTGCCCCTGCCCCAAATCCTGCCCCTGCTCCTGCCCCTGCCCCTGTCTCTAGTCCAGATCCTGCAAAGGATGAAACTCCTGCCCCTGCCCCTTGCTCTGCCTGTGCTCCTGTTTCTGCCCCAGACCCAGCTCCTGCCCCAACTCCTGCCAGAGCCACTGCCCTTGCCCCTGCCTGTGCTCCTGTTCCTGCCCTCCAGCTCTTGCCCCTGCTCCTGCCCCTTCCTCTACCCCTGCCAGAGCAGCTGCCCCTGCCCCTGCCCCTGCCTGTGCTGCTGTTCCTGCCCCAGAACCAGCTCATGCCCCAACTCTTGCCCCCTCCCCTGCCAGAACTGCTGCCCCTTCCCCTGCACCTGCCTGTGCTGCTGTTCCTGCCCTGGACCCAGCTCCTGCCCCGGCTCCTGCCCCTTCCCCTGCCAGAGCCGCTGACCCTTCCCCTGTCCCTGCCTGTGCTCCAGTTCCTGCCCCAGACCCTGCTCCTGCCCCAACTCCTGCCCCTTCCCCTGCCAGAACTGCTGCCCCTTCCCCTGCCCCTGCCTGTGCTCCTGTTTCTGCCCCAGACCCTGATCCTGCTCCTGCCCCAACTCCTGCCCCTTCCCCTGCCAGAACTGCTGCCCCTTTCCCTGCCCCTGCCTGTGCTCCGGTTCCTGCCCAGGACCCAGCTCCTGCCCCAGACCCAGCTCCTGCCCCCAATCCTGCCCCTTCCCCTGCCAGAACTGCTGCCCCTTTCCCTGCCCCTGCCTGTGCTCTGGTTCCTGCCCTGGACCCAACTCCTGCCCCAGACCCAGCTCCTGCCCCAGCTCCTGCCCCTTCCCCTGCCCCTGCCTGTGTTCCAGTTCCTGCCCTGGACCCAGCTGCTGCTCCAACTCCTGCCCCTTCCCCTGCCAGAACTGCTGCCCCTTTCCCTGTCCCTGCCTGTGCTCCAGTTCCTGCCCAGGACCCAGCTCCTGCCCCAGACCCAGCTCCTGCCCCTTCCCCTGCCCCTGCCTGTGCTCCGGTTCCTGCCCCGGACCCAGCTGCTGCCCCAACACCTGCCCCTTCCCCTGCCAGAACTGCTGCCCCTTTCCCTGCCCCTGTCTGTGCTCCGGTTCCTGCCCAGGACCCAGCTCCTGCCCCAGACCCTGCTCCTGCCCCAACTCCAGCCCCATCCCCTGCCAGAACTGCTGCCCCTTTCCCTGCCCCTGTCTGTGCTCTGGTTCCTGCCCCGGACCCAGCTCCTGCCCCAGCTCCTGCCCCTTCCCCTGCCAGAACTGCTGCCCCTTCCCCTGACCCTGCCTGTGCTCTGGTTGCTGCCCCGGATCCAGCTCCTGCCCCAGCTCCTGCCCCTTCCCCTGCCAGAACTGCTGCCCCTTCCCCTGCCCCTGCCTGTGCTCTGGTTCCTGCCCAGGACCCAGCTCCTGCCCCAGACCCAGCTCCTGCCCCCAATCCTGCCCCTTCCCCTGCCAGAACTGCTGCCCCTTTCCCTGCCCCTGCCAGAGCCACTGACCCTTCCCCTGTCCCTGCCTGTGCTCCTGTTCCTGCCCCAGACCCTACTCCTTCCCCAACTCCTGCCCCTTCCCCTGCCAGAACTGCTGCCCCTTTCCCTGCCCCTGCCTGTGCTCTGGTTCCTGCCCTGGACCCAACTCCTGCCCCAGACCCAGCTCCTGCCCCACCTCCTGCTCCTTCCCCTGCCAGAACTGCTGCCCCTTCCCCTGCCCCTGTCTGCACTCCAGTTCCTGCCCAGGACCCAGCTCCTGCCCCAGACCCAGCTCCTGCCCCCAATCCTGCCCCTTCCCCTGCCAGAACTGCTGCCCCTTTCCCTGCCCCTGCCAGAGCCACTGACCCTTCCCCTGTCCCTGCCTGTGCTCCTGTTACTGCCCCAGACCCTACTCCTTCCCCAACTCCTGCCCCTTCCCCTGCCAGAACTGCTGCCCCTTTCCCTGCCCCTGCCTGTGCTCTGGTTCCTGCCCTGGACCCAACTCCTGCCCCAGACCCAGCTCCTGCCCCAGCTCCTGCCCCTTCCCCTGCCAGAACTGCTGCCCCTTCCCCTGCCCATGTCTGTGCTCCAGTTCCTGCCCAGGACCCAGCTCCTGCCCCAGACCCAGCTCCTGCCCCAAACCCAGCTCCTGCCCCAGCTCCTGCCCCTTCCCCTGCCCCTGCCAGAACCACTGACCTTGCCCCTGCCCATGCTCCTGTTCCTGCCCCAGACCCTGCTCCTGCCCCAACTCCTGCCCCTTCCCCTGCCAGAACCGCTGACCCTTTCCCTGCCCATGCCTGTGCTCCTGTTCCTGCCCCAGACCCAGCTCCTGCCCCAGACCCTGCCCCTTCCCCTGCCAGAACCGCTGACCCTTTCCCTGCCCATGCCTGTGCTCCTGTTCCTGCCCCAGACCCAGCTCCTGCCCCAGACCCTGCCCCTTCCCCTGCCAGAACTGCTGCCCCTTTCCCTGCTCCTGCCTGTGCTCTGGTTCCTGCCCTGGACCCAGCTCCTGCCCCAGACCCATCTCCTGCCCCTGCTCCTGCCCCCTCCCCTGCCCCTGCCTGTACTTCTGTTCCTGCCCCAGACCCTGCTCCTGCCCCAACTCCTGCCCCTTCCCCTGTACCTGCCTGTGTTCCTGTTCCTGCCCCAGGCCCTGCTCCTGCCCCAACTCCTGCCCCTTCCCCTGCCAGAACTGCTGCCCCTGCCTGTGTTCTGGTTCCTGCCCTGGACCCAGCTCCTGCCCCAGACCCAGCTCCTGGCCCAGCTCCTGCCCCTTTCCCTGCCCATGCCTGTGCTCTGGTTCAGGCCCCAGACCCAGCTCCTGCCCCAGATCCTGCCCCCTCCCCTGCCAGAACTGCTGCGCCTTCCCCCTGCCCCTGCCTGTGCTCCTGTCCTTGCCCCTGACCCAGCTCCTGCCCTGGATCCTGCACCTGCCACTGCTGCTGACCCTGTCCCTCCCCTTGCTCCTGCCCCTGTCCCTGCTCTTGCACCTGTCCCTGCTCCTGTCCCTGCCCCTATCCCAACAGCTGCCCCTACTCCTGCTCTTGCAGGGCTCCCAGAGCCACATCCAGAGCCCACAACCCTGCAGGGAGAGCTCTTTGTGCAATTACCCTTAGTTCCTTCACCCGAAACTGACATCCCGCCAGAATGTTTCATCCCCTCCCCCTATGTTCTTTCTCTCTGGTACATATTGACTGTTACTTTATCTTTTCATGTTCTGTATACTGTATATTATTTGTTTTAAGTAAAATTACTTGTTTTCAATTGAACACGTCATGCACATTGAGTATATTCACAATGTTGTGCCACCCCACCAGAGAACATTGCTGCAGAATATCTCCTTCCCCAAAGGAGTCCCTGAACCAGAAGCCCTCCCTGCCCATTTCTCCCCCAGCCCACACCCTCAAAACCCCTAAGCTGCTCTCTCTGTTTCTTTACCTGTTCTGGATGTTTCTGTAAGTGGAATCACAATAGGTACCTTCGTGTCTGCCCACCTATTTTCAAAGGGGACTCTTTTTTTCTGTGTTTATCTGACATAGCATTTCCCTTATTCGATACTGAAATCCCCGATGGATTACAGATCAGACATAATCATAGAGACCACTTTAGGAATTATGGGCACAATCTCAGGGCCGAGACCCCTGTTCCTGCTGGGACACCACGGCCTGACCTCAGACAGGAAACAGCTGGCTCTTCCTGTGACCCACACAGAAACCAGGGAAATGCAGAAAGCTAGTAGACACACCACAAAGGGCAAAAGCATTGCTCACAACCCAAGGCCAGAGAAAGGTTTCCCCTGCCTCTGGTCCAAACCGTGCTCCAAGTCACTGGGTTCCACAGGGACAGAGACCAAACACATGCAAGTCCAAGGGGGAGGACAGGCACACGGGGAGTATGTGTCAGAGATGCGGGAGCTCCTGGGGAAGGACTCCGGCAAAGGAAACCCTACGGAGGCAGCACTGGTCACGTTCAGGTCAGCAGGTTTCTGGTCCGGGGACCAGCAGCCCTGGGGAGAATGTGAGGACACAGAAGTCCCCTGCAGGTCCCCTGGAGAGAAGGGTGACGGGCACCCCTGTCTGGGAGAACAGTGAGCCGCACCCATCCCAGGTCACAGGTGCACCCATGACCTAGCACGCTCGTCCTCGGACTCACCCCTGAAAACTCTCTCGGTTTTTCACAGATGTATTTTCAGGAGTGTTCATCACAGCAGTGGTGGAGAGAGCAGGCTATGCACCAACACTAATGCCCAAGGAGATGGATGGGATCCTCGGTCCCAGGCCTCATGATAGAATGCCCTGTAGCTACTGTCACAGCTTCCTCTGGGGCACAGGATCTGGGAAGCCCTCCTGAGACTCCCCTCCTGCTACCCTGTTCCTGGGAACATTCAGAATGGTCGGAGGAGGAGGTGGAGAGGATCCAGGATCACAGCAGGTCCGAGGAGAGGGACGGTCAGCACTGGGAGGACAGTTGGACGTGCCCTGAGCCACCATCCAGGGCCCGGGCTATGATGCCCTCGGACCTCACCCCAAATAATGGCTCCTGATGTAGGGACCCTACTTCCGTGGTTTCACTCCCTCCCTCCCTACATCATTTATTCACTCCGTCATTCATTCCCCCCGCCTCTTTCCTTCCCCTCCACTCCTTCCATCCTCCCTCCCTCCCTCTTTCCCTCACTCCCATCCTCCCTCAGGCCCTCCCTCATTCAGCAGAGAATCTGGGGTCCCTGTTGTGTACTGAGCACTGGGGCTTCATCAGTGAGCACCCCCCAACCCATGCAGTCATGTCCACTGTGGGTGGTGACAGGGGTCACCTCAGGGTGAGCAGGGGTGATGAGCACCAGGAATCTGCTCCTGAAAACAGAGACCAGTTGCGCAAAGAAAAGAATGGAGAGACCCATGCTTAGCACTTCCTCTAGAAAAATCTAGTCCTGAAAAGTAAGTATATCCTAGACTTAACGCAATGTGAGTTCTCATAGCAGGTATGCACTGATTCCCAGAACCAACGAAGAGTAAATCATCCAGTGTCGATGGGGGTTTGTAACACACCTTTTCTGACCAAATGACAGTGATTCAGCCAACATCTCCAGGACCTCTGAGTCTTCCCAAGGCCTCTGCAATCCTCTGATTCTTCCATCGACCTCCTTGGGAAGCTCTGTCCTGTTGTCTTCCTTGTCGCCTGCCTCTTCTGGAACCCTCTGTGGCCTCCCCACCAGGGCCACCCTCACCGGGATTTCCCGTGACCCGTGGCTAGGTGCCCGCATCCTGTGCTGGGCCCCGCAAGCCCTGTGCTTTGTGCAAGGCCTATGTGCTCACTCTGGGTCACTTGGCATCTCCTCTTGCAGCGGGCTACATCTTCCTGCGCTGGGTCTCCTCTGAGCAGTCTGTGAGGCCGGACTGTGCCCATGTCACGGGCACTGAAGCGTGAGTCTAGAAGGTCCAGATGACCCACTCCCAGTCCCGGCATGTAGAGAATGGGCCGAGGGTGGTTCCCAAGCAGAGGAGGACTTGGGCCCAGGGGGCCTGAGGGAGGGCATGGCATAGTGAGCCCTGGGGAAGGACTCCGGCAAAGGAAACCCTACGGAAGGAGAGCAAGCACCGTGGCGGCCTGGGTGCTCAGGCCTGCTGGGAGACCAGTTCCCACATGCACTGGCTCTGTCCCCAGGACTGGAGGCCATCAGGGTATCCATACTCCCAGGCTGCAGGCTGGCAGTGACTTGCAGGGGGAGGCACCGCTGGTGCAGGAGAGAGCCCTCCACAGGGAGGAGGAGGCAGGCGCTCCCCCAGCAGCTAGAGGAACTGAGGGTGTCCACACTCCCAGGCTGCAGGCTGGCAGTGACTGGCAGGGGAGGAGGCACTGCTGGTGCAGGAGAGAACTCTCCACAGGGAGGAGGGGGCAGGCGCTCCCCCAGCAGCAGGTGCACTGGGGAGGGCTGAGGGGGCATCAGCAGACAGCAGTGGCTACAGCTGGGGTCTCCACACAGGCCCCTGCCTCAGGCCCAGCACGAGATTGGATGGCCTTTGTCCCCAAAACACAAAGTCTGGCCCAGGACCCCTCCCTCAAGCCCCCATTCCCAATCCTTTGTACACAGCTCAAGTGACAAGAAATGGCCAATAGTTTAGGTGGTGTTGGGTGCACAGGGACATTTGCTTTTCTGGCCCATGCTGTAACACTGCTGGCATTTTAAAGATCTCAAGGCTTTGATTCAAAAACTGTAGGAAGGTAGCTTTGTAGCTTTCTGGAAACTCTGTGCCTTGCAGCCCTCCCATCCCACCAGCTCTGCTCAGAATCCCTCCAGGCCACAGACCCACAGTCTTGGGTCCTCAGATGGCCCAGACGATGTGATCCAGGTGGGGCAGCAGGACACACTGCGGATTTCAGCAACCCCCCCCTCCCAGAAAGTGAGGGTATCACGGGGCGAGCTGTCTGAAAACAGCCAGGTCAGGGTTCCAGGAAGACACCAGGGGCACAGGAGGAACTGGGGAGCATCTGAAGGTCAGGTGGGGACAGAGCTTCCAGGCCCTATTCCCTAACGCTCCTCATCACTCAGCCTTTCTTCCAGTGAATCTGCTTGGTTTCTGTTTGCCCGAACTGTTACCCGTTGCCCTGGACAGCAGAGACTCACATATGCCTTTAAATGTTTAGGCCATTGAATGCCCTCCAGTAGCCACCTCACTACAGTTGGTGGTAAGCAAGAAGTCACTGAGGTCTCCAAGGGTCTGGACTTGGTGTTTCCCTCTTCTGAGATGGGGACACCTGTGGAAGGTGCAGATGGCCGGCTGGGGGTGGGGGGCAGGCACCTGACATGGACAGATGGGGTAGGTGAGGCCCGAGGCCCCGGGGGTGTGTGTCCGGCATCTGGACTGAACAGGTCTTCAAAGCTGCAGATTGGTTGGGATCATCTTCAGGCTGAGAAGGAAGATGAGGGGAGCAGAGGGGAGCAGAGGAGGCTCAGCTTAGACAGGAGAGGGCTCAGCCACTCCTTTGGGGGAAAAGTGGGTCAGGTCCAGGCTCATGGGGACAGACCTTAGGCCACTGTGTTACGTGAAATAAGCCAGTCCCTAAAGGACCGATACTGGAGGACCCCACTCGTGAGGGACGGAGAGCACTCTGATTCATAGAGATGGAAGGAGCTGCTGGGTGCCGGGGCTGGGGAGGGGGAATGGGGGTTAGGGTCTCATGGGTAGAGGTTCAGTTTGGGATGATGAAGAAGTTGTGGCGATGGATGGAGGTGGCAGGTGCAGAGCAGTGAATGTACGTATTGCCACTGAATTGTACCCTGAAACGTGCTTAACAGTATCAGTCGTATGTCCACTACACCACAATAGGAAAGTAGTGAGTCAGGAGGACGGGGCCATCGCGAGTCCCAGGAGGGCCCTGGAGCAGGGACCCTGTATCTTGGTTCTCGCTCTCACGCTCTGCCCCTTGTTGGTGACCGAGCTCACAGTAGGCACTCAGTGAATGCTTGCTAACACATTGTGCAGAGAGAGTCCACAAGTGCAAACCCTCCAGTGGGCACTGAGGGATCCCAAGAGGACGCGCATCCAGACAGAGCCAGTGCCCACATCTCACAAACACCAGCACAGAAATAGCCATTTAAAACCAAGGCAGGAACCAGAAATAACCCAGAGGGCTCCATGCTCCTGGAGGCCGTGCTAGCGGTCACAGCCTCTGGCGGTCAGGGGACTGGGGGTCTGAGAGGTGGCTCGGCGCACCCCTGACCCTGAAGGCCCATGGCTGCCGCGAGGTGCAGGGACTGGGAGGAAGACCCAGCCAGGGCCCGTTCTGGCTCCAAGGCTGCTGCAGGGCCGCTCCCAGCCCACCAGGCGATGTCTGTTTAGAACCAGGGAGAAAACCTTTTCCCTCAATTGTTCTTTTTAAAGATGGTTGCTCAGCATTGACACAGAAAAACATCCGACATAAAACTGGAGTCATTCACAGCTGCAAATGACCCAGAAATGATCGAAATGCACTGACCACAAAGAAAGGAACTTGTGCCCCAGGCAGGCCTCCTGTGCATGGGGGCAGCTAGGGGCCCTGGACATGCCCGAGCGGGCAGTGCTGGACTCCACAGTTGAGGGGACAGAAGAAGGAATCTGCTCTTATGGCTCCGCTCAGAGAGGCCACCCTGACGGAGACGGGGCGAGCCCTTCATGCGTTCTGGATGTCCTGGTGATTCTTGGGCACTGCCCGAATCTCAGCATCTTCATGACCTGGGTGGGGGGAGGGCAGCCCAGCAGCCTCAGGTCCCACATGGCCTCCGGGGCTTGGTGGGCTTGTGGTTCAGGTGGCTCTTGTCAGGACACATGGCCTCCATGCCATTGGCCAGGTCGACCCCCATTGCCTGGTGACAGGCCAATGTCAGTCAGTGAACCTCCACCACTGACCCCCCCAAAAAGGCCCCCATATAGTAAAAGTTGCCCTGGCGCCTGGGGTTGTGGGCCTGGGACTGCGGCCGGCGCGCGTAGCTGAAGTTCTCATTGGCCACCCAGTAGAAACTGGGGTACAAAGTGACAAAGGGGGGGGACAGGATCTCCACACCCCCGTGGTCGTGGAACTTCACGTCCACATCCGCGCACACCAGGTCGTCCACCTCACGGAGGAAGCGCTGCTCACAGAAGCGGCTGATCATCGCCATGTGCTGCATGGACACATCGTGCCAGAGCAGGGGCGCCACAGACCTCGAGGACCACCACCCTCCGGCCTTCCCAGAGAGGCACACAGGCCCGGCAGCTGGTGGTTCGTGAAGACGTACTAGGTGACCCTGTGTCCACCATGAGGAGCACCACCCTCCGGCCTTCCCAGAGGGGCACACGGGGCACAGCAGCCAGCTGGTCAGTGAAGACCTAGCAGGTGACCCTGTGTCCCACCATGAAGTCCTTCTTTGCCATCTGCAGGACCAGCTCCAGGAAGACCACATAGCTACAGGGACAGCGTGAGAGGAGGGTCACTGCCAGAGGCTGGCAGCAGGACCCCAAAGCTGGGGACTGTGCACATGTGTACCTTCTTCAAGGGGTCAGGCCCTGGGCTGCTTTAAGCAACAGCCACTCTCCAGGCCTCTCCTGAGTGAGTCTGCCCATGGGGCCTCCCTACCTTCTGCTCCCAGAGATGGGGGCTGTCAGCACCCCATCTTACAAAGGGGTGCCTAAGGCTTAAGAGATTGGAAGCCCATGCAGCCCCACATTGGCTCTAGCATGCTGGAGCCAGGAATACTCGCCCTGTGCTGAGCTCCTGGGCAAACTCCCAGGTCCTGTCCCCACCTGCCAGGAGCGGAGCACCTTGGGGCACAGCCCTTGTTTCTATGCCCTACAGTCTGGGTAGAACCAGCAGGGCTGGCCACCAGCCCCATTTTGTTTTGAGTCGGATGTCACCGGCCCCCACAGAGCTGTCTCCACCTCCTGTAGGGTCCTCCCTTGAAGGCTACTGGGCATCCTGCTGACAAGGTCCTCAGTAAACCCCTGGTATTCCTAGGAGGGGTCACCCTCGAACTCCCCCAGGTCAGGAATCAGGTCCAGCCCATGGTCAGGGAAGGGGAAAGAGGACCTCTGGAAGAAGAAGGAGCTTGCTTAGGCCCCAGCCTTGAATCCAAGGGTGTAAGCTTCCAGGTCCAGGTCTACATCTCCCCAGACAAGAAGTTGGGAGTCTTGCCCAACCACCTCACATGACTGGTCCCCCTTTGAGGGGACTACCTGCTCCCCACCATAGGGACAGCAGCTCCCCCATCATCAGGCAAGTTTGGTGAGCCCTCTGAGACTGATTTTTTATGCAGACACTAAGGCTACGTCCTTACACCTGCCCCATCACAGGCAGGTTAGCAAATTGCCCACATCGGGAAGGTGGGCACTACATTTAAATAGCGGACAGGCACATTCAACCAGCAGACATGAGTCAGGTCATCAGGGGGCAATTCGGGGCCCAGCCAATGGGGAAACAAGCCAAACATGAAGCAGGGGGAGAGGAGTGCTCCTGGCAGAGGGCACAGTGAATGCAAAGGCTTGGACTCAGGCCTGAGGCACACGAGGGACAATCATACCTCTGGGTGGCCCACAGAGGGGCAGGCTGTGATGGGAGAGGTGAGGCTGGAGAGGATGGGCAGGAGGGGAGCAGACCACAGAGAGGCCCAAATGTTATGTGTCGAAAAGATCACTCTGGTTACTGGAGGAGAATGGGCTCTGTGCGGAAGAGGACAGGGAGACCCCTAACCCTAACCCTAACCCAACCATAACCCTAACAACCCGTAACACCAATCCTAACCACTAATACCAACCCAAATGAAATCATCACAAAACCAGCAAACACTTTCCTACACCTGTCTTAAAATAGATGTAAGAAGCCTGATCAGAAAAATTGCAAAACCAAGAGCTCTTAAATATATTGTACATCATAAGTGTCTCTTCACAAATATGTCAAAGTTTGTTCAATATACTGAAAACAAGCAATGTTATACTCCGCAATAAATTTTTAAATAAAAACATGTGGTCATATTAATTGAAAAGGTTCTAACCAAAATCCAATGTCTGTTGCTGATATAAACACTCATGAAAACAGGAATAAGGGGTAATCTTTTTCAATAAATCTATAGCAAGCACCATGCTCAAGTCTGAAGATTGACAGCTCTCCTCCGAAATCGGGAACAAGGACAGGATGCTGGCTTTCACAGAAGGGTAGATACTGTGTGATTCCACCAGTATGAGGTGTCTAGAGACAGAAAGTTGAACGTGGCTGCAGGGCTGAGAGGAAAGGGGAATGGGGAGTTGGTGTTTCATGCATGCAGTCTCCCTCGGGGAGAAAGAAAAAGTTCTAGAGAATGATGTACCACCGTGTGAACTCAGCTAAGGCCAGACAACTGTGAACCTGAAAAGTTTTAAGTGGTAAATGTTACTATGTTTAGTCACAGTGAAAAAATGAAGGACCGATAACGTGTCACCACGTGGATGGACACTGAAAACAGCCCCAGTGACATAAGCCACCCAGAAAAGGCCACCCAGATTGGAGCCATCTGTGCTCCTTAAATCCATCAGGGTTGTGCAAATATGGGAAAGTCTCGGGAGCAGTTGCAGAAGAAGAAAACTGGATCCAAATGGAGCAGGACATTTCAGACAGCGGGGCAGGTGGCGACAGTTCAAGTGGGCCTGTGGTCTGGATTATAATATGGAAACCGCGGTGATTTCCTCGTTCAGGGCTATGTGGTGGTTCCGCGGGATGGTGTCCCTGTTCGGGGTAAAACGCACTGAAGTATCCCGTGTGAAGTGGCAAATGTGGTAAAGAAACGACAGCTGGGGAGTCCGAGTGTGGAGATAAAGCGTATTTGTGCTCTGTGACAGGTTCACTGCACCTTGAAATCAACCCAGAGTCAAGTACTCTTACAAACAACCAGGTCAGCACCAGGTCACAGGAGCAGAGCCCACATCAAGCTTCCTGATGGAGGCCACGTCCTCCCAGACCCAGTTCACCCACCGCAGAGAGGCCACTCGCCAGTGTAGGAGGCCACAGGTTAGCAAGAGACTTGTGGGAGGATGACATCGGTGGCCCCTGTGTCTTGGGTGCAGGAGAAGCAGAGGGATCTGGAATTCGAATTTTCCACAATGCTCCACCAAAAAATGGTTAGAACTGTGAAAATGCATGAAAGGAAACCTCAGTACAGTGGACTGGGGACTCCAGAAGGGGCGCTGGGCGGGGGAGCCGACCACTCAGTGTCAGTTACAGGCCCCACAGCAGAGACTCATCAGTCACAGGCCCCAAAGGGGAAGACGTGGGTTTCACCTCCTCCCAGAAATCACCACCCCTGCAGCTCAGCCAGGGAGAAGCCTCCATCACCCCAAACCCATGCTTTTCTCCAGTGGACTTTCCTTCAGAACAACCCTCCCAACTCCCTCCTCCTCCTCCGTGAAATACTGAACAGGGAACAGCCCTGTCCTCGGACACCCCTGAGACACCGACGACAGACGTCGAGGGAGACGGACAGCCCTGCTCTCCGACACCTGGGAGACACCGCCGACAGACGTGGAGGGAGACGGACAGCCCTGCTCTTGGACACCTGGGAGACACCGACGACAGACATCAAGGGAGACTGACGGCCCTGTCCTCGGACACCCGTGAGACACCGACGACAGACATCGAGGGAGATGGACAGCCCTGCTCTCAGACACCCGGGAGACACCGACGACAGACGTCGAGGCAGATGGACAGCCCTGTCCTCGGACACCCGGGACACACCGACGACAGACGGACACCCGTGAGACACCGACGACAGACGTCGAAGGAGACGGACAGCCCTGCTCTCAGACACCCGGGACACACCGACGACAGACGGACACCCAGAGACACCGACGACAGACGGACACCCGTGAGACACCGCCGACAGACGTCAAGGGAGACGGACAGCCCTGCTCTCAGACACCCGGGAGACACCGACGACAGACATCGAGGGAGACTGACGGCCCTGTCCTCAGACACCCGTGAGACACCAACGACAGACAGACACCCGTGAGACACCGACACCAGGTTTCTCACTGTTGGAGTGGGAAGTTACAAATCAGCAAAGGGAGAAGATCACAATAGTCATGTGGTGGTGGACCAGGTTGGAGGCATCAGTATAAACTCATTTTCAGCTTAATATGGATGCAGACAATTTCACAAAATGAGGTTATCATATGATTTCTCTTATCTATGGAACATGAGAACTAGGAAGATCAGCAGGGGAAGAAAGGGATAAAGAAAGGGGGGGTAGGGGCGCCTGGGTGGCACAGCGGTTAAGCGTCTGCCTTCGGCTCAGGGCGTGATCCCGGTGTTGTGGGATCGAGCCCCACATCAGGCTCCTCCGCTATGAGCCTGCTTCTTCCTCTCCCACTCCCCCTGCTTGTGTTCCCTCTCTCGCTGGCTGTCTGTATCTCTGTCGAATAAATAAATAAAATCTTAAAAAAAAAAAAAGAAAGGGGGGGTAATCAGAAGGGGGAATGAAGCATGAGAGACTATGGACTCTGAGAAACAAACTGAGGGCTTCAGAGGGGAGGGGGGTGGGGGAATGGGATAGGCTGGTGATGGGTAGTAAGGAGGGCACGTATTGCATGGTGCACTGGGTGTTATACGCAACTAATGAATCATCCAACTTTACATCAAAACCAAGGACGTACGGTATGGTGACTAACATAATATAATAAAAAAACATTTAAAAAAATAACACATCAATATTTGTTCATGAATTGTGACAATTCTGTGGAAGACTAGAAAGAAATTAAAGTCAAATAAAAGAAACTTATTGCACCAGACAGGAAACCTAGAGGAAATGGGTGATTTCTTAGTAAAAATACACCTTAACAAAAGGGACCCTAAAATAAGGAAAAAACAAGCAGACCAATTAGCCATCCAAGGCCCCTTCCTCCTGCTGGTTCTCTGCTCACTGTTCAAGGTTTTCCTCTCCCAGGACAGGGAAGGAACAGGGACAGAGGTGTTCTGGAGCTCCCCTGAGACCTGACCCCACTCAGTCTTCCTCTCCCCAGCCGTGCCCTGCCCAGTGAGGACACTGTGCACAGGGAGTCTCAGGGATTGTAGATTCTGATATGCCAGCTGGGACTTTTTGGCTTGAAAGGAACTGGACACACTGACTGAAGTAAAATAAATTAATATTTTTAAACGGTCAGGAAAAAATTATTACTCGTAAGAGGTTTGGACCTGGCAGGCCCAAGGGCTCACATTTTCACAGTGTGACCTGGACCCTCTCTAACCCTCCATCCTGCTAAGTGCTCTGGGGTGGCCCCATTCCCAGGCACACTCTCTCTCACTGCATCTGGGGCCTCCCCACAACTCCAGGCTGACACCCACTCACCATCCATTCTACTGGGAAGGATTTCTCTTTCCCTTGGGTTCCATGAAAAGTCATGGCTTTCAGTGTCTTTGGCCCAGCTTGGGTCACACTCTCATCGTTGAAGCCATTAGAGCACCCAGAGAACAGAGCATGGGGTTGGGTAGACTTGGATCATACGCCCATCTCTGAGGTGGGTGGAGAGTGGGGTCTGCCCTCTGGAACTGTTTGGATGGGAGGCCGGTGAGATGCGGTTCCCAAAGGCAAGCTGAGGTGCTGGACTTGGACGTGAGAATGGATGCCAGGCTGGGAAAGCAGCAGATTCCACATCACTGGTGGCTGACTGCACGGCTGTGGGGTCTGAAGCCCAGGGAAGGAAGGGGTCACTTAGGGTCAGGGCTGCAGCTGCCCATCCAGTGCTCCTGCTGTTCTCCCACGATGACAACACACTCTTCCACTTGCTGAAAAAGCAACTTTGCTGTTGGTGGGAAACAAGACTCCTGCCCTGGGCACTGGGTCCTCATGTCTCAGAGACTGGAAGGCACACAGATCTCACTCATGTCCCTGGGAGGAGGGAGCCCTGGAGTGACACCTGCCCCCACATTAATCACCCATCTCCAAAGAACAAACTGGCTCATTTTCTAGTCTCTTCTCTCTCCTTTACAAAGAGAGAGACCAGATGTGTGGGTGGTGAGGAAATTAGTGCTCAGTGAAGCAGTGGGAGGCTCAAGGATTATCCCACAGCACAGAATCCATACTTGGCAGGCTGTTCAAAGGCCACAGACCCTGGGTCATGCATGCAGTCTCAGTGAGATACTGCCTGCTGGGACACACAGTTGTTCCTATATCCTTGATTCCTAACAAGTATGCATGTCAAATATTTGCATTATAACTGGAGGCCAAAAGACTGCAGGGCCAGTCTGCTGTATGGGTGCTGGGACCAGAGATACATTCTAGGTTTGGAAGGTTATTACCTCTCTTGGCAGGCAGACAGGCAGGCTATGAGGGAGAAGGTGCTTATCTCAACCACACAGATAGTGGCAATGGAAACATCCCAAGGGGCTGTCTACACTGTCCATGGCCCTGTTAAATTGTCAGGAGCACAGTCAGCTTAATAATTGGCCATGGGGGTTGTCAAGACCCAGGCTGGCCTGAGCTGGAAGACCACAGATGCTTACCTGGATGATCAAAGGCCAAGGACTGTTCTGTCTGAGACCTGACTGTCTACTGCTGATCATTCAGATGGGATGAAGGATCCAGCTGGCGCCAGGAGAATGCCTCCAGCCCCCAAAAGGCTGCACATGGGGGCGGGTAGGCCACAGAAACCAAATCCGTATAAATCCACATATGTCTACTGAGTGCCCTTCTGGGTCAGGGCTGTACTAGAATCTGGAGCTTCCCAGGCAGAGTGGGGATAGCAGCACCCTTCCCAGATAGGAGAGTGGAAGGGCTCTGCATGATCTCTGAGACCTTCCAAAATCCTTGACTGGAGTTGAGTTGAAATAGTCAGATATTTCACTCCTCTTTTAGAGCTCAACACTGAGAGGCAAAAAAGCAATGTCCTAGCTCAAACTCTAATCCAAGTGTGACCACAGGTGAGTCCTGTCCATCCTAGAGGTTCACAGACATAGAGGAGACACAAAGTATCTGTGAGTTCAAGACCTGTTGGGCTCCATGCTGGTGGAGTCTACTTTAAAAAATCAATAGATAAAAATAAAAGAGCCTCTTCTATGGTTTTGCTGTACTTTGCTGGTCTTGCATTACAATTCTCTGCCATTTCCTAATAAACCTACTTGGCTGGTAAAATAACTGACAGTTTTATTTTTAAAGTTAATACCTTATTTTGACTTATGTCTTTAAAAGCCTTCTCTTCAGGGGCGCCTGGGTGGCTCAGTCATTAAGTGTCTGCCTTTGGCTCAGGGCGTGATCCCGGCGTTCTGGGATCGAGCCCCACATCAGGATCCTCTGCTGGGAGCCTGCTTCTTCCTCTCCCACTCCCCCTGCTTGTGTTCCCTCTCTCGCTGGCTGTCTCTATCTCTGTCAAATGTATAAATAAAATCTTTAAAAAATAAAAATAAATAAATAAATAAAAGCCCTCTCTTCAAATACAAATAAAAAGAAGTTGTGGTCCATATATACAATGGAATATTACTCAGCTATCAAAAAGAACAATTTCTCAACATTTGCTGCAACATGGACGGCACTGGAGGAGATAACGCTAAGTGAAATAAGTCAAGCAGAGAAAGAATTATCATATGATTTCTCTCATCTATGGAACATGAGAACTAGGAAGATCAGTAGGGGAAGAAAGGGATAAAGAAAGGGGGGGTAATCAGAAGGGGGAATGAAGCATGAGAGACTATGGACTATGAGAAACAAACTGAGGGCTTCAGAGGGGAGGGGGTGGGGGAATGGGATAGGCTGGTGATGGGTAGTAAGGAGGGCACGTATTGCATGGTGCACTGGGTGTTATACGCAACTAATGAATCATCCAACTTTACATCAGAAACCAGGGATGTACCGTATAGTGACTAACATAATAAAAAAAATTTTTTTTAATGATGGAAAAAAAAAGAACGTGAGGGTAAAAACTTATAATCGAATGGTGTGGAGATCGATAATAAAGCCTGATTTGTGTGCAAAATAAATAAATAAAAATATAAACAAATAAATAAATAAATAAATAAATAAATAAATAAATAAATAAAAGCCCTCTCTTCAAATACAATCACATTCTGAAGTACTGAGAGTTAGGATGTCAACATATGACTTTTCGGGAGGACAAAACTCAGCCCCTAACAAGGACCCTTGTAAGGGAGGACGTGCTCTTTGTTTTTCTTACAAGTCAACGAAGTGTGGAGATTCAGAGCACACGCCCTCAGACTGCTAGCTGCAAATCTTTGAGGCTTTTTAGCTGTGTCACTTTAGACACATTACTTCAACATTTCTTGGTCTGCAATAAAGAATAATGACTACTTTAAAGGATTCTTGAGACGATCAAATAAAATAACTTCAAGGGCGTGACCTAGTGCCTGGCAGGTGGTAACTAGATAAACCCCAGCTGTTGTGTAGCGGTTATTATTAAAACACTTATGGTGAGTGAGCACTGGGGAGAAGGTGGTAGAAACCTGCCCTCATCAGAGCTTGAGGTCGCTCAGGGGCACATTTAAGGCCTGTAGACACACCTTCAAGTCGGCCTCGGCCGTGGGAATGGGGCTTGGGTCTGTGCGACTTACGGAGCGAAGGCTCCGGCAAGGAGGGCGTGATCGCAGCTGGAGAGTCCCACAGCTTGATACCAGTGGAGCTGCGAGCAGGCGCCAGAGTCAACCCCCTCTACTTTCTACTGCAAGCTGTCAGCCCAGGGCTGGGGGGGGGGGGGGGCGGCGGCGGGGGGGCGACCTCCACAGCTCAGCCCTTCCCACCAGCCACGCTTGAACTGCCGGTCCCCAGCACACACAGAGCCGGGGGAAGAGGCACCGGCCAGCAAAGGAGTCTGCACGGGGCCTCAGCAATGACCTGGGGTCCAATCTGCACGGGACGCCCTGATCCAGGAAGTCGGCCCGACCTCCTCCAGGTCACTTAGCGACGGAACAGCGGCGCAGGTTGAAGGCGCGCTCGGCACACACCTGCCCATGAGAGGTGAGGGCTCCGGGGGCGACGGCACCTGACTCAGCAGGCCGATATGAGGGGAAAGCTCCTAGCAGGGGGCATGGCACACGGTACGTTTCGCTACCTACGAAACACACCCAACAGGCCCGGCTGGAACGCGGGGGCGGGGCCTCGCAGGCCTGAGGGAATTCGCCAGAGCACGCGCCGGAAGTACTCGCAAGGGGTCCGGGGAGTGTGGACTCCCAGCACCCGCTTGCGCCCTCCCTTTTGCGTATTTCCGGCGCGACGGCGGGCGTGATGACACCCTGAGCCGGCCCCTGTTATGCGGGCCAGTTCACGCTTGTTCAGGGGCAGCTCCCGGAAGCAGCTCATGCCGGGCGAGGCTCCTGCTGGGGTCAGGGAACCGGGATCCTGGCCCAGCGGGTGGGCACGATGCGACTGGGCTCCGGGACCTTTGCCGCCTGCTGCGTGGTGATCGAGGTGCTCGGGGTCGCGCTCTTCCTTCGGGGATTCTTCCCGGCTCCGGTTCGTTCCTCTTCCAGGACGGAGCACCAAGCAGAGCCCCCAGCGCCCGAACCCTCGGCTGGTACGGACCCCTCCCCGGCCGTCTCTGCTCCCCGGGCCCCACTTTCGCCAGAGGACCCTCCTTACGAGCCTCGCCTCTCGGACTTCTCGAGGATCCCGAGTGCTCTCCTCTTCTCTTCAGGTCCCCACACCCAGGAAGCCTCTTTCTGTATCGCACAGCTTTGTGGCCCCCACCACTGCCAGCCACACTTCGCTCTCCTCCCTCGTGGCGGCAAAGAAAGCTCTCCGCACCCAGGCGCCCGCCTCTCCCGACGTCTGCTCATCCAGTCACACCCCCCGCCCCCTTCCCTGAACCGGCCAGCGCGTCACTCCCTTTTCTAGGCACCCTTTTCGCTCAGTAAGACACTACAGATAAGATTCCTGCTGACCGACCCCCGCGTTTTCTTCTATGACATTTTTCCAAGACCCCTTCCCCCCACTCCGCCCAGTAGCCCTCGCCTACCCAGCAGTACACACTAGGTAAAGGCTCTCCCGTTTTTGACCAGGTCCACACGATACCAGCCACTGACTGCGTAGACACAATTTGTAGACGCTTGCCCATCCCCTACCTGCTGCACTGTGTTTTGAATCAAGCTCCCTAAGTGTCAAATATCCAGGAATCTCACGAAGGGACTCGCCTTTCCCAGTACTCACCGTGCAAAGGGCAATTCATGGTTCATACTGGGGCTCCTTCTGCTTCCTTGTCATCCCCACACTACTGATATCAGGTCCTTTTCTTTGGGTTGAGATAGGTAGATATGACAGCATATATGCTGGAGAAGTAGGCCAGAAGTAGATTATAAGGTGCTTGGGTGCTAAATACAGTTTAAAATTCAATTTCCTTTTTCCTTTCAAACATTTTTAGGAGCCAGTTCCAACTGGACCAAGCTCCCACCACCTCTATTCAGAAAAGTTGTTATTATGCTGATAGATGGCTTGAGAGACGATTTTGTGTTTGGGTCAAAGGGTGTGAAATACATGCCCTACACAACTTACCTTGTGGAGAAAGGAGCATCCCACAGTTTTGTGGCTGAAGCAAAGCTGCCTACAGTTACTATGCCTCGAATCAAGGTAAACAGTTTGACTTGATGTGTCGTAAGTCGTGGTTTCGCTCTTCGGGAGGGTCCAAGGGGCTCCGTGCTCTTTCACTTGGAGTCCCAATTTTAACTTGGTGGAAATTAGTTTAGTGCTGTCCACCTGGCTGGGGCAATAAAATGCCGACGAAGCCTGACAAGATAGGATAGAACTGAGACCCATGATTTGTGTCTCTTGTCAAGTAGCCCAAAGTTCACACTTCGTGGAAAGCATAAAGTATTTAGAGCCAGATCATTCAGGTCAGCCTAATCCAAAAGATAGTGCCCTCCTTGCTAACCTGGTCTCTTTTCTAATCATCAGTGGGTCACTTACATTCCAGAAAGGAGCCTTTAGGCTTAATCTAGTTCAGTCTCTTGACTTTGTAGATAAGAAAGCAAACTCAGGGGGCGCCTGGGTGGCACAGTCGTTAAGCGTCTGCCTTCGGCTCAGGGCGTGATCCCGGCGTTACGGGATCGAGCCCCACGTCAGGCTCCTCCACTATGAGCCTGCTTCTTCCTCTCCCACTCCCCCTGCTTGTGTTCCCTCTCTCGCTGGCTGTCTCTATCTCTGTCAAATAAATAAAAATAAAATCTTAAAAAAAAAAAAAAAAAAAGAAAGCAAACTCAGATAAGTTAGATGACTTGTCCTCCACAGCTGTGGTATAAATAATGACCAAACCTGCATGATCTGGCCTCAACAGTTACCACTGTTTCTACTGTATAACTCACTTTGAGGTGTTCAGCCTAGTGAGTGTGGCTTTGGAGTGGATAGTGCTTTACCCGTAAACTATGTTAAAAAAAAAAAAAAAAAGAAGAAGAAGAAGAAGAGGAGGAGGAGTACAGCTATTATTGCTTGGCTTAAGAACTGTTTATTAAGCAACTACTATGTGTCAATACTGTAATGGGTATGCAGTTGGGGTAAAATAGTATCTGCCTTCATGGAGCTTTTAGTCACCTATGAGAAACATAACCATTCAACAAATGAGCAGACGAATTAATTTGCAGTTTTAAAATGTGATTAATGCATGATGAGAAAGAGCAGGATGTGATGCTCATTACCGGGCGGGGTGGGAAGGGGCTCAATTTAGACTGAGGGTCAGAAAAGCCTGCCTGAGGAAGTTACACTCAAGGTTAAACTGGAAGGATGAGTAAAGGGGAGGAGGCAGAAAGGGACAGAGGAGCTTAAAACTTTGTGAATATGTTGCTGGTATGGTAAAATAGTCTATGGCCGATCATGTGACATCTTATTATTTGGTGAGAAGGAGCCACTTTTGATTCAAAGTTTGAGGGCAGTATTTAGTAGGTGCTCAGTAATTGTTTACTGGATGAATAAAACAGTCTGGGATTGAAAGGGTTAATGCCGCACCTTTCATTGACTGACTTTCTGGAGTTTCCCACGCTCTGCAACTTTTGGATGTAGTATGTCCTTCACTCAGCAGCATCTTCTGTGTATCACACACTGTTTTAGATAAGAGGGATTCAGTGAAGACCAAGACAGCAAGTGTCCTATCCTTACGGAGCTTAATTTCTAATTGAGGGGACAGAAAATGTGTAAGTATATATATTAATAATCAAGGTAATTTCAGAAAGTGATAAGTGCTGTGGAAGGAATCAGGAAGGAGAATATGACGGTGATGAGCAGGGGGGAGTGGGGTACCTTTAGTCAAGAAGCTCAGGGATGGCCTCTCAAGAGTGCTCTTTCTGCTGAGACCAGTCATGTGAAAGCTAGAAGAGAGGCATCCAGGCTCCTCACCGCCAGGAGCACTGATTTCTTTAGCTGCTCTATCAAGGGTGTGGAAGGAACCCATTCCTCCTTCATTCTGGTGAGGAATCTAAGTAGGATTATGAGAAAGCATGTAAGTGGGTGTGCAGGCTCCAGGCTGTGTCTAGACCTGCATGTCGACTACTGTGGTTCTTAGGGCCTCCCATTTCCAGTCCATTTGTGTCATTTCATGAAACCAGTGTTGTGCTTCATTTTGTTTATTTTGTTTTCAGGCCTTTGCAGGTTCTTGCTCCTCATTCGCCAGCAGGGAGGAGCTAGAACAGGAAGTAGATACTGGAGTTAGGGTTACACCGCTTTAGAATTTGGTAGGATTGGGTGGTGTTGGCTAAGGAGTGTATCCCCTACCTTGCCTCCTGTTAGGGAAGGGACGTAATTAATCTTGAGGTGTTGATGCAGTTGTCACGAAACACTGATGTTAGCGACTCAAGACTAATGCCCCTCATAGCACTTTCTCGTGTTAAGTAATTTGTGAATGATTTTCCTTTCTTCCGGAGTTTATAGTCACAGTAAGGAGCAGGTACTGACCAACTGACTGCAGTGAGCACCAGAGCACAGGCATTATGTCATGTGCTGTCACAACAGCCCCATAGCCTAGGCTCCATGAGGCAGGCACTGCCGTCTTCTCCACTTGCCAGATGAGGAAACAAGCTTGACCTGGTAAAACCACACAGCTGGCATCAGAAACCGAACCTAAGCCTATGTGTGTCTGGATCGAGAGCTCTGTTGGTCACTGATGAGTAGGGTGACCAGGCCACATCTTCTTCCAGTAGTCTCTGCAGAGCCCTCCTTCATTGTCAGAAGGCAAGAAACTACTGTTCCTAAGGCCACAACCACCACAGGATGACCTCCAAGGTGATGGCAGGCTTGGGCTCTCACTTAGACTTCCTAGGGCTCCCAGCTGCCTGCATGCTTCCTGGGGTGAAGGGACCAAGTGTTCCCTCGAAATGTCAGTGGGAACACAGCCTAGTGGGAGAAGGAGGCAAGTACCTTATAAAAGCCGCTGGGAAAAAGATGGACAGATTAGACCACATGGAAGCCAAAAACCATTATGTGGTGGAAGACACTATAAATCAAGTCGGCTGACAAATGATAAACTGGAAAACTTACTTACAGTTGACATCACAAACAAGATGTTAAGCCCATGATGTGTAAAGAGCATCTGACCGAGGACAACAATCCAGTGGCAAAGGATATAAAGAAATCCACAAAGGAAGACATTGAAATGGCGAGTAAACACAGGAAAAGATTCTGTTCTAGTAATCAGGGCAAGGTGAACTAAAGCAATCTGTAAGCCCAGTTTCTGTCTATCACATTGTAGAAATATAAAGAGTGATGATGACCTCTTCTTCGTATGAAATGAGGTTAGACAGGTACTCTCAACACTGAGCCAGCCCCTGCACTGCTGCCACCCTAGTCCAGTCTGCTGTGGTCTCCAGCCAGGACTGTAAAAGTCTCCCAGCACCTCCTCGTGCCCAAGTCCTGTCCAAACAAACCAGGTCGTGGTGCTCCTCTTCAAACCCTGCCTCGAGGCTGCATGTTACTGTCCCTGTTTACCTCTTCACCCTCATCTGAGCTGCTTTCCCTCTTCCTGTGTCACTCATCCACATAGATCACACATACCCCAAGTGTGCTGCCCTCTTTTAGCCTTGGGGCTTTCACAGTTTGCTGTGTTCCCCCTGGAAAGCCCCACTGTACCTTCCTTCCCCTCCCCTAGACAACATGTCAGCCTTCAGGTCTCAGGTCAAATGGCACTTGCATTGCAAGCTTGTTAAAATACGTGTCCATTAAAATGGTCTCGGTCCAAATACTGGAGTACTTTGTAGCTGCTAAAAAAAAGAAGTGAAGTAGCTGTGTGTTTTCTGGGGAAAGAAGTTCAGGGTGTTATTAATGGAAAAATAAAAGCAAGTTGCAGAATTGTTTATATAGTTCATTACCATTGTATATTTGTGATTGTACACATACAGGAAAAAGTATGAGAGGGTACTTACCCAAAGTAACTGGTTACCTATAAGTAGTAAAATTTGGGGTGAAAGAGAGGCTCACGTTTTAAAAAAATAATTCATTGAGATAGAATTTTCACAGAGTGCAGGGCAGACATTTTTATGTGTACAGTGTGGTGAGATTTAACAAATGTGGTATACCCATGCAACCCCCAACTCAACTCTGATTCTGATCCCCCACCCAGGAGGGGTAGTCGTCGCTATCACTTTGTCGGTTTGTCAGTGAGTTACTTGCCTAAACTCATTCTGCAGAGTCTGTCTCCCCTGGAGTGAACAGTAACTGGTATTTGCTTATTTTCGTTTTAAATTGTTTTTATTTTTGAGCTGGTCTTCTGAAAGGTCAGCCCTGGGTCAACATAGTTCGTGGTTAGCCCGTGACTGGTCAGAGGTTGTGCCTGAACACGGTAGGCCTTCCACCCTCTCCAGGGGTCTGTGTGTGGTTCGTACTCACTGTTCAGGCACCTAATAAACCTGCCGTGTCACTTTGTGTGAGCAGGGTCTCCTGTTCAGCTGGAAGGAATGGGTAACTAGGCACTGTCTGATCTCTCCAGAGTGCACAGTCAGCCCTGTGTGTGCACTCAGCTCTGTTGGATCTTACAGAAATCTGCTGTTACCTGTCTCATTCCACAGACCCCATTTTAATTTTTTTTTTGTATTTTAATTTTTTTTGAGTAGTCTCCATGCCCAGCACAGAGCTCAAGGTGGACCTTGAACTTAGGACCCTGAGATCAAGAGTCAGACGCTTAACCAACTGAGCCACCTGGGCGCCACTAACCCAGATTCCTTTTTTTTTTTTTTAAGATTTTATTCATTTATTTGAGAGAGAGTGAGCGAGAGAGAGAGTACAAGCTGGGGGAGAGGCAGAGAGAGAGAGAGAAGCAGACTCCATGCTGAGCAGGGAGCCCGACGATGCAGGGCTCAATCCCAGGACCCCGAGATCATGACCTGAGCTGAAGGCAGACGCTTAACCAACTGAACCACCCAGGTTTCCCCCAGATCCCATTTTTAAATGTTGGGCTTGTCTCTTACCACAAACAGCATTGGTGCCTTAGGCAGCTGTGATGTTGGCCTTCCTTGTTTTCAACACACCCCTGGCATGGGACTTCTCAGTGCAGCTCCAGGTCAGATGGACCCCTCGAGGACCCCATGGCCACTACATCACATACATCACAAGGGTGGGGGAAGGGGAGCAGCCTATGTGAAAACACCACAGGTGCTTACAGCTCTTAGTGAGATGCAGTAGTTTGTCTTAGATAAGAACTTCTCAATTTGTATATCCTTGGTAAGTTTTCAAAGTCTTGAAATGGTTGTTTTGGGCAGTTCTATCCCATGTTATCATTGCTCTTGGGAGGAGGATTTGCCAAGCTCCTTTGGCATTCCAGAAATCAGGTTAATTCATATTTGCTTTTTTTGCTGTTAAGACCTGGCAAAATTATGCCTAATGGCATTATCCAGATTTCTGTTTATTTTCATTGCACGGGTAGGCTCCTGGGTGCCAGTGTCATGGGTTGTTGGGTAACTCCAGGTCACAGGAGACACATGACCCATTACTCTGGCCTCTTAGACTCTGTGCTAAAGCGAGGGGGTTGTTGACATAATTCTGTGTCAGAAAGGTATGGGGATGTGTCACACCCACTGTTTGCTCCCAGAAATTACAGTGCTGTGTGTGTGTGTGTGTGTGTGTGTGTGTGTGTGTGTGTGTTTGGAGCAGGCGTGTCCCACCAGCATCCCTGGGCCAGTTTTCTATGAGAATTTCGAAGAGTTCTTGCTTAGAGACTGCTTTCCTCCCAGGGTGTGTGAGAGGCTGCTCGTTCACATGGCATGGACATTAGAATTGCTAGGTTGTAAGATGAGTACACGGAGTTTGCTTGTCACGCAGAGCAGCTTTGAAGCTTAGGTGAGGACCTGGTGGGAAGCTGAGTATACAGGTTCATGTTTTCGGTGCATACCGTGCTTTGCCATTGTCTTCAGTTGCTATGACATACAGCTTTTCTGTCCACCACTGTCATCCAGCTGCCCACAGCCTCCTCCTTCATCCTCTCATTGGCTGAAATACAGCCAAGTCTTTGAGATCAGGTTTGCTAGTTTTCCAAGAATGTGTGCAGCTTGCCCCTCTGTCCTACCACTGACCCAGCTTCCAGGATTGGGGATGTCCTAGTTTTATGCTCTCCTCTTTCATCCATAATATGATCTTCGGCACTCCTTCCCATGCTGTGCTTTGGATTCCATAGCCTAATTTCTTGAATGTTTCCTCCTGCAGGCATTGATGACAGGGAGCCTCCCCGGCTTCATTGATGTTGTCAGGAACCTCAATTCCCCCGCACTGTTGGAAGACAACGTGATCACACAGGCAAAAGCAGCTGGGAAAAGAATGATCTTTTATGGAGACGAAACATGGGTGAAATTATTCCCAAAGCATTTTGTGGAGTATGATGGAACAACCTCATTTTTTGTGTCAGATTATACAGAGGTCAGTTTTTAAAATGAGAAGACTTTGTCATACTACACAGAGTCTGATACCCTGTCCGTGAGAGGCAAAATTGTTTTACAGGTGGCTTTTATTAGTAACTGGGAGAGGTATGGAGAGATGGTAGACGTTGTTCATTCACATAATCATTTACAACCCAGGGTCATAAACCCTGATGGAGGTGTGAGGAAAGTTCTCCTGGAACAGGTAAACACCTGTTGATGGGGTATGGAGGATCAGGAAGGGCTTCCCAGCAAGGAGCCATTTAAGCTGTTTTGAGAAGTGAGTGGGGACTTCCCAAGTGGACAGAATGGGGGTGGCAGCATCGGTACAGGGCAGAGCCTGAGGACTCCGTGGCTTCCTTGGGATCCTTGAGGCTACTGGTTCTCCTATTAGTGCAGCAGTGTCCCCAGTGGGGAGGTGGGAGGACAGATGGTCAGCTGGGTGGAGCCTGGTCCTGAAGGGCATTGCCTTGTGCTGGGAGTGCAGTGTCCAGCAAGGAAAAAGGGTGTGATTAGACCTCTAGTTAGAAATTTGACCCTGGAAGCAGAGGGAGGCCCCAGAGAGCAGAGACAAACCCACACCAGCTCAGTTTGCTAGGCCTGGTAGAGCATTTGCAGCCTTGCTTACATTAATACCCTTTGCTAAAGTTGACCTCTGTACATGCAGCAGTTACTGTCCAGGAGTGAGTTTCCCCATCCTCTGTCTCATCACTCAGAGACCCTTCCCTTTGTAGAGACTTTTCAGCAGGAGAGAGGTGGGCCAGCTGAATGGTCAGGGCTGACCAGGCTCAGAGCTGTATCTCTGTCCTCCCCAAACAGCCTTCTCATAGGACACACTTAAATGGTTTCAGCTTCACCCCACCAGTCACCTGAACTCTGGCACCTGTGGGACTTGGTCATCTGCTTAGTGTTAGTTAATTCCCAGTAGGGGTCCCACAGAACATTTTTGTTAGAACAATTCTCATTTAAATTACCTGTATGGTATGTTCTATCTGTACCTTAGAAACATGAGGACGATATTAGTGAAAGCTTCGTCTAATGCTAATATTTGTTTGACTTTTTTATGACAGATTTTTCTGTTTGTGTTTAGCGGTTTTTTTGGTCTTGTCGGACTCTGAGTCCTGTTACCTAAAACAAACACCTAGATTTTAAAAGGACTGTATCACTTTCCCTTGGAGAGTGTAGGTGAAGGGAAATAAGGAAGCCGTTCATACGTACTTTTTCCCCTTTGTAGGTGGATGATAATGTTACGAGACATTTGGATAAAGTATTACAAAGAGGGGATTGGGATGTGTTAATCCTCCACTACCTCGGGCTGGACCACATCGGCCACGTCTCTGGGCCCAGCAGCCCTCTGATCGGGCACAAACTCCGGGAGATGGACAGCATCCTGATGAAGATCCACACCTCGCTGCTGTCCGAGGTAAGGCTCGCTGGTGCGCCATGCAGCATGAGAGTGTCGCCGTGCCAGCGTCTCCTAGGAGATACCAGGTTCCTGAAGTGGGCTTGAGACCTAGGTGAACGCCACGCCCACCATCACTCAGTTCGCCTGTAAGCACAGAGCACAAGCTCAGCCTCCCAGCAGTTCTGACTATGTCCACCATTGACCATTCATCCCACTACTAGTTCCTGAACGCCTGTCCAGGCATCTGTAGAGCTTATACTGTAGACAGGAAGGACAGACGAGGGTAATCAACAAGTACATAAGTACACTAAGAAAACAGAGCAGGAGGTGGGAACGGCATCTGAGAGAGAAGCTGTAATTTGAAGCAGAATGGTGAAAGCAGCCGTCCTTCAGGATGTGTGAGATGGGAGCAGAGCCTTGAAGGGAGGGAGGGGCAGATACGCCCTCTGTGAAGTTGCATTCCAGGTGACGAAGTAGCAAGAGCTAGGCAGAGCCTGCCTGGGAACATCCAGGAGCAGCAGAGTCCCTTGGCTGGTTCCCAGGCTGAGAGCCAATCCCATGTGACACGTAAGGAGACAGGCGTGACAAGGCATGTGCCTAGGCTGTCACAGCTCAGCAGTGGCAAAGACAGAAACCAGGCCCAAATCCTCTGCCTGAGAGGCCCTAAATATAACCCTCCTGTGCCCCATGACCTCCCTACGATTCCGTTTGTTTTATTTATGATATTTGTCTTTCACCCTTTGATCTAGCTGTAAGCTCGTAGGTTAAAAAAAAAGTCTAACTCATTTGTAAAGAGCTACTATTTATAAAGTAAAGGTAAAATCTACAGCTGTTTCCTTAACAAGGTCGTCTATTCTCCTCAGTCTGAATGCAATTGAAATATTTTTCCTTTGCCTTGTAGGAGAGAGAGACTCTTGTACCCAATTTGCTGGTGCTTTGTGGTGATCATGGCATGTCAGAAACAGGAGGTCATGGGGCCTCTTCCGTGGAGGAGCTTAACACCGCTCTGATGTTAATCAGTTCTGCATTTGAAAGAAAACCTGGTGAGGGTTTAGAAATGTATTTTAAACTGTATTTTATGTATCTGTTTTCTGTAGACTGATTTTAATTTTAAAAAATCATTTTTTGGAAGCTGTGCAAGTTTGAAATATCCTGAGCAATGTGAGGATGAAAATTAATAGGGTGAGGGGCAACCAGGATTTGGAATTTACATTTCTTGTCCTGATTCTTAAAATACAAATATTCTTTTTAGGAATTTTGTTGTATGAATGTCACTGCCTGGGTATCTGGAACTGTTAATGAAAATTACCAGTATCTTCAAGACATCTGAAAACATATGAACTGAAAGAAAGAAACATTAATAATTAATTTTTTTAAGATTGTATTTATTTATTTGAGAGAGAGACAGACACTGAAAGAAAGAGAGAGAACACGAGCAGGGGAGAGGGGCAGAGGGAGAGGGACAAGCAGGCTCACACTGAGCAGGGAGCCCCATGCGGGGCTCGATCCCAGGACTCCGGGATCACGACCTGAGCCAAAGGCAGACGCCCAACCAACTGAGCCACCCAGGTGCCCCAATAATTAAAATTTTTATAAACGATCCATCTTTTGAAACTCTTAGGAGTCATAGGATCAGTCGGAGCAGGACTAACCAGGGGCCTGTCAGCATTAAGACAGCCCAACTCTGCACCCCAAACATACACGGGCCGACTTGCCTCACAGCCGTGTGCCCTGTCTCTCCCTCACCGTGCACCGCCTCTGCCTCCTCACTTTACAGCACGCCCGCTTCGCTCACCGGCTGTCTCTGAGTTGGACACTCTCCGGGCTCCTTTCACGTGACCCTTCAGTACCATTGGGCATCTCTGACCCCTAGTTCTAGTAGCTCCCATTTGTCTGATTTTCTTCCCACCTCTTGCTTTGCTGTCTGGTCTTTGCTAGCTTAGCTCCTGGTCCTGGCATTCTTTCTGGACTTTCTCCCTAGTTTCATTCTACATTCACTCCTGAGATGATCTCGTCCACTCCCGTAGTTTTAAATGCCATGAATAGGCTCTACACTTGTCAGGTTGATCCCTGTAGCTGTTTCCTCTTTTCCGATCTCCAGACTGTCTGCTCAGCTACATGTCTGACTCCTCCACTTGGGTCTCCCAAAGGTCGAGCAACTACGACAGCTGCACGTCCCATCTGCCCTCTCGTATTCCCCTGCCAGCAGATGGCACCTTCAAGTGAGTCTTCCAGGTGGAAATGTGGGCGTCTGCCTTCACCCTCCTTCTCCCTTGCTCCCCACATTCTAGACCAACCCCAATCTCCCATACATAAAACCTTTCAGTAGCTGAACTTTGGATCAAGTAACAATCCTATGTGAGGCTTCTTTCCTACCTCGCAGCTTCATCCTGAACCATATTCACCATTAGTCGGTGTGTCCTGGCCTCTGCCGTTCGCACGGGTCCCCCAGGTGACAAGCTCTTCTCCATGTGCCCAACTCCATCATCGTCAGCCCTTTGGCCTGGTTGTCCACTCATCCCTGGTTTCAGCTGTCACTCGCTCATCCATGAAACTAAATTGCCCTCCCTCTGTTCGTCATTCATAGCAGTCCACGTGTGCTGCCCTGCTTCTTGGCTTAGATTGTAGTTACAGACTTGTGTGATCATGTAACAGCCACCTCCTCTCTGCACTTCACGCTACAGTCGGCAGGGCCAGATCTGTTTTGTTCTTTGGTACTTGCCTGCCTTGGGCCCAAACATTGCCTGGTATGTGATGGGTGCCAAAAAGGGTTGTCAAATGAATGAATCTCCCACTCGAGCAAGGATTGGTTGGGGAAGAATCTCCGTTGGTTTCCTTCAATCTTTTTGCAACACTTCCTCCTCTCGGACATCTGATCTCCTAGGATATAAGTCATTAGCTCTTGGGACCTGAGCCTTCCTATTCTAGGTGTCTTGCAGAAACCTGTCTTCCAGGGAGCGCACACACTACCAGTCAGAGCACCAGCCTTCTAGACCTGGCTTTCCCACACTGCATACCGAAGCTGGGTCCCGTGCGGCTCCCCTACTGAACGAGAGCCCCATGCCAGAAATGCCCTGTCCACTCATGCATCCAGCACAGGTGTGCCGCGTACCTGCGGTGGGCCAGGCACTGTGCTGGGCACTGTGGGCAGCCTCCACCCTCGGGGGTCTTGTGGTCTGTGGAGCAAAAGAGACAACTAAGCCGGTGGTTTTTCTTGTAGGGGTGTTAGGGTTGTTGTTGAACTAAAGTGCTAGTGTTCCACCTCCGAGATGGGTATTTAAGAATGTCCTCCGTGGGAGGCCTGACCGCGTCTTCAGTGCCGGGAACAGCCAGGGAGGCTGCGTGTGCAGGGCACTGACAGGGCTGTTCAGGTCACTGACCTCAGTGCGGACAGTGTCATTTGTGTACTTGTATCAGGAATGGTTGTGTTCAGTTGTCTCATTATGCTTATTTTATGAGCCAGGACTGCACTGCAAGTAGCTCGCTCAGAGTCAGCATTAATTTCAGGACAGTGTACCCCCACTTACCCCCCCTACCCCTAGCTGCCAGCAACCGCTAATCTTTTTTTCATCTCTGTAGATTTGCCTCTTCTGGACATTTCCTGTGAATGGACCTTGTAGTACGTGGCCTTGTGTGACTGGCTGCTTTCACTTGGCGTGATGCTGTCAGGGTTCATCCAGGTAGTAGTGGCATCAGGACTTCATCCCTTTCCTTGGCTGGATTATGTTCCACATGATGGATAGACCACATCATGTATCCATCTGTTGATAGACATATGGGTTGTTTCCACTTTTCAGCTGTTACGAATAATGTTGCTGTGAACATTTTGGGAAGTTTTTCTGTGGACAGATTTTTTTTTTTTCCCTAAGATTTATTTATTTATTTTAGAGAGAGAGCAAGAGAGTATGTGCAAGCAGGGGGAGGGGCAGAGGGAGAGGGAGAAGCAGACTCCCCACTGAGCAGGGAGCCTGATGCAGGGCTCGATCCCAGGACCCTGAAGTCATGGCCTGAGCTAAAATCAAGAGTCAGACGCTTAAATGACTGAGCCACACAGGCGCCCCTGGACAGATGTTTTCCTGTGGTGTTGTTTTCTTTCTCCAGTACAGCTTTGCCCCACTTACCTTTTCTATGCTGTTACTGTCACATATGGTACTTTTTTTTTTTAGATTTTATTCATTTATTTGAGAGAGAGAGCATGAGTGAGGGGAAGTGGCAGAGGCAGAGGGAGAAGCAGGCTCCTGCTGAGCAGGGAGCCTGATGTGGAACTCGATCCCAGGACCCTGGGATCATGACCTGAGCCTCGGGCAGACGCTTTAGCGACTGAGCCCCCCAAGCACTCCAAGTGCAGTACATTTCTGTGTTACAAACTGAGGACGTAACTATACGTATGCTTTATATAATGGCTTTTTAAATGTGTGCTTATGCTGCTTTATAATTGTGTAACTACTGATGATCTCTGCTTGTTTTATGGATCGAAATTAACATCTGGAGTCTCTTGTTTTCAGCCTGAAGAACCTCCTTTAGCATTTCTTATAATGCAGGTTTGCTAGCAATAAATAGTTTCTTTTTTGTTGTTTTTTGTTTTTAATCTGGGATGTCTTTAGTATGTCTTCATTTTTAAAAGGTAGTTTTGCTGGGTAGAAGACTCTGAGCTGACCGTCTTCTCTCTCTCAGTACTTTGGGTGTGCTGTCCCACTGCCTTCTGGCCTGCACGGCTTCTGATGAGACATCCTCAGTCTGACCGGGCTTCCCTTGTCTTGTCTGTCAGCACTTTTGTTATATATGTCTGTTTTGTGTTTATTCAACTTGGAGTTCGTTGAGCCTCTCGGATGGGTAGATTAATGGTTCTCATCAAATTTGGGAAAGTTTCTGTTTTTCAGATTGTATAATTTTATCAGTCTGCCTTTAAATTTGGTCATTCTTCTGCCAGTTCAAAATCTGCTGTTGTGCAACTATAGTGAATTTTTCATTTCGGTTATTATATTTCTCATCTTCACAGTTTCCATAGATTCTTTCCTTTATAATTTCTGTCTCTTTGTTGATAATCTCTATTCGATGACACATTGTCATCAGACCTTCCTTTACTTGTCTATGTGTAGTTTCCTGTAGCTCTTTGAACGTGTTTGTGGTGGCTGCTTGAAAGTCTGTCTGTTACCTCTAGCATCTGCGCCCTTTACTGGAAGGTTCTGTTCTTTTTTCTTCTGAGTCGTACTTTCCTATTTCTTTGCATGATTGCTCATAGTTTTCAGCGAAAACTGACCATTTCAAATAATACACTGTAGCAACTCTGGATGCTGACCCCGCCCCCACCCCCACCCTCGGGGCTGTTCCCTTGTTTATTTGCTGAAAGGCATGGCTAGACCACTTCAGTGAATTCTCTCTCCTGCAGCATGGAGTCTGCTGTGGCTCCCGTGCTGGCACAGCCGCCCTGGTGACAGCGGTCCCACTGACGCCCTGTGCCTGTCTCTCTCTGTGGTAGCTGTACTAGGTTATTGCCTCTGTTGCTGTCACACCCAGCTGTCAGGCTCCACTTGTTGCCAGCTGATTGCCTTATTTTTGACAACCTATAATAAATGTGCTCCACGATCTGATCTTGTATTTGAGCCCCTTTGCGGGCTTATTTT
The DNA here is from genome assembly GCF_023065955.2 of Ursus arctos. Lineage (NCBI taxonomy): Eukaryota > Metazoa > Chordata > Mammalia > Carnivora > Ursidae > Ursus > Ursus arctos. Next base: position 69,299 of record NW_026623111.1, read on the forward strand.
CGAGGCTATTCTCTGAGATGGTTCTGACCCTCTCTGTGAGCGCCCAGCTGGCCTGTGGTTTAGCTTGTGGCTATCATGAAGCTACCAGCCTCCTCTCAGCTGCCCACCTCCAAGATCTCCATTGTTTTCAAGAGCATTCCTAGGCTTGAATTCACCACCTTCTGTTTCAGACAAAGTCAGTTCTTTCGTGGGGAGCTTTGCTCTGTTCTGTGGCCTGCCCTGGGCAAAATCTCTGAGCCATGGTTTCTAGTTACGGGCAGTGACAGCAGTCCCTTTCTCTTGGGGGCTCTGTGTAGTAGCCTCTGATCTTTTCCACTAGCCTCTTCTGGGGGCAGCCTCTACCCTGCAAGCAGACTGGGGTAGAAATTCTGTATGGGGCTGGGCAGAAAAAGGGAGCTCCCAGCCACTCAGCTAGGATTGAGCCTCTACCCCACATAGCTGAGGAGGATGGGCAATGCTGGCAGGTTGTTACTCCCCAGGAGAGCTCAGAGACCCCACAGGGACCCAGGGGTGAGGGAGCCCCGTGTTCTTTGCTCTGTCCTCTCAGAGTGGAGTCTGTCCCGTGGAGCTACAGGGGGTAGGGAGTGAGTCATGGTTCCTCAGGTGCCTCACACTCCCCTGCTCTTACCAAGCTTAGGAGATTTTCTTGAACAAAGATTTCTTCATTTGCTGTATGTCCCTAGATGGTTTCCAGAAGCTATAAATTCTTGTGGTGGTTTTTATAATTTTTACCAGCTATGCTTGTTTTCCTGGCAAGCAGATCCACAGAGCTCCTCATGCCACCTTCCTGATAGGTCTTTGAAGGCTTATTTTTATCCTACAGATTCATGTAAATGTTTGTTGCTTATTCTAATAAAAATAAATCTTGAGGTGTTAAAAAATAAGCAGTTCTGAGTTGTGTACCATGTGATTTCATACACCCCCAGCCTGCTACTGCCCACCCCCAGAGTTCTGACCTCATGCCTCTGCTCGACCTCCACACAGGGGAGAGCAGGTATATTTTATTGTCTTCCTCCTGCTAACAGGATGTAAGCTCCGTGAAGGGCAGGGACTTTGCCTGTTCTTTCATATTCTATTCCTCAAGCCCAGACTAGTGGCCTACAGTGGCCGTCTCATCAGTATTTGTTGATTGAATGTGTGAAAGGTGGCTTAGCTGTACAGAGCACATTGCTGGGGCCAGTGGAGAGGAGACAGGTGCAAGAAGGCCTGGGTGCTGGATGGAGAGAATGGTTTTCTGAAATTCTTTTCCTTCTTCTACAGGGTAAAACCCACTGTGTAATGTGGCCTCCCTTGTATTAGTGTTAACAGAATTACAGTTCTCAAAATACTGCTGGCAAGAGCCAGTCACGCTAACCAGTAGAGCAAAGTCAAGAGGCCAAAAATAGACCCCAGTAGATCTGGGCATTTGGTGACAAAAGGTGGCATTTCACATTAATGTAGAAAAGAGAAGGCATTCCAGAAGTGATGGGAAAATCTATCTCATTCTTTGAACCTAGGTAAATCCCAGATCAAAACATTTAAATGCCTCTAAAGACTCCTTATTATGTAAATTTTCAGACATACGAAAGTAGTCAAAACAGTGTATTAAACCCCCAAGCCCACCACCCAGTTTCAGTGGTTATGGGCCAGTTATGGCCAATCTTTTTTTCTTTTTTTTTTTTTTTTAAGATTTTTATGTATTTGAGAGAGAGTGTGTGAGAGAGTGAGCATGATTGGGGTGAGGGGCAGAGGGAGAAGCAGACTCCCCACCGAGCAGGACCAGGCTCGATCCCAATCCCAGAATTCTGGGATCATGACCTGAGCTGAAGGCAGACGCTCAATGGACTGAGCCACCCAGGTGCCCCTGTTATAGCCATTCTCACGTCTTCTCTCCTCTCGCCTGTTTTCCTCTCCTGTTTTACTTGAAAGCAGGTCTCTAGAAGTTATGTGCTTTTCTTACTTTCTTACCATAGTCTCGATACTGTTAGCACATTTAAAATATGGTATTCCTTCCTTTATTCATCAAATGGTCAGTGTTCAAATTTCCAATGTCTGTCTCCCTCTTTAGTTGTTTGAGTTAAGATACCAGTAAGATCCACGCACTGAGGTTGGTGTGTCTCTTTACGTCTCTTCTGTCTGTGGGTCCCCACTCCATCCTATTCTATTTTACAACAATTTGTTTGTTGGGAAAACCTGGTTATTTGTCCTGGGGAGTCTTCCTCTGCACTGTCTGTTGACATGTCCTCTGTTCCTCTGTGAATCCTCTCTGACCAGGAGACACATTCAGATCCCATTGATTTAGTTGGTTTTCGTAAGGCTGTCTCCAGCAGCATCTGACTCTTTGCTGCGTAGTGAAGCTGGTAGCCATTGATGACCAGCTAGGGCCAGTAACTCACCGGAGGTTGGAGACAGTGATATTCAATTGTCTAATTCTTTTTTTCATTAACTAGCCAGAATAATTCTATAAGGAGAATCTTCCCCAATCTACTTTTTGTTACCTAGCAGTACCATTTTTGTAACAGAGATAGGAGTGAAGATGGGTTATTCTTCCCACTTGATTTCCAGTTTCAAATCAATGAATTAGTTCACTGTGAGTTCACTAGCGTGCTTCAACTGTGACCAATTAGGGGTTGTGTTGTTGGTGTTCAGTAGCGTTGTGAACTCATGGGTTTAAGCATAGTTTGTTTCAATTCAGTATAAATATTTTTCTTTTCAATGTTCAGATTGTCCCATCTTTAACTAGTAGGAGCCTCTGATTCAGATTAGCTTCTGAGTCCTTCCAGCCTTAAGGTCTCAGGCAGCAACAGAGCCTTTAGTATCTCTGAGGACTCTGTTGCTGCCTGCTCTGAAAAGTTGTTCCAGCCTCTCGTGCACAGTTCCTCGCCTAGACCTGGAATCAGCTGCTTTTCCAGGATTCCCTCGTTCCTTTCAGTGGAAAGGGATCTTTGAGGACCACCATCTCAGAGCGAGCGGTACTCATGGATACTTGTGTAGTTACCATTTCTGGACAAAGCAAGGAAGTCTTTTTAAGATAAAATTGTCTTGAGTTTGTATTGATACTTGCAATCCACATTCTCTGCTGTGAAATGAAATTCTTAGATCTTACATCTCTTCTCTCTTCCTCCCAAGCTTAGAATCCTGGTTGTCAGCAGCCCCGGATATGAGTATCACATAATGGTCTACAGTAGTCTCAGAGTAACACCAGCACCACCACCTTTATCAGTGCCAAAAAGCAGTTTAAGGGGGCTTTTTGTTTTGGGTTTGGTTTCAGATCAAAGCACTTCATATAGGAAAATACTAGAAGAAAACACATGATAATACCGGAGTAGAAGTTTCTTTCTAAGTATAACCCAGAGCCATCAGTGGAGGGTTAGTCAAGAAAAGATTAATATATTTGACCAAATTAAAAAGAAAAATTCTATACAACCAGAAAGTACCATAGTCAAAGTAAAACCTCTACAAACCCACAGTAGAGTGTCTAAGTTACTCCCAGCAAGCACCAGCTCTCCTGGGTAGACTTCCCTGGTGGCCCCCTCAGTTCCCCTCAGACCTGTATTGTAGTAGTGCAGGGGGGGCGGGGTGCCGGGGTGTGGCTGGGTATTGTCTTTACAGATGAGAAAAGTCTGACAAAGTCAAGTTCTTGTCCAAGGCATCAGCTGGATAGTGGCAAAGCAGGAGTGTGAGCCCAGTGTCCTGCTGTGGTACCCATTCTCCTTGCAAGGGTTAGTAGGAAGGCTAGCCGTTGCTTGGACTTAAAGCCCTTCAATTGCTCAGGCCATCGGTAGGCAGATGTCTTGTTTGTTAGAGCTGGTTATAGGACTCGGCCCAGCTGAATCCAGCCTCATTCTACTCTTCCCAGTTAGAGGTGCCTTCTACTCAGGAGCCGCGGAGATGTCTGTGTCCATTTCTCAGCGCTGTGTAGACCTGTCAGAACCCACGGCGGTAGGACCGCCAGAGATCCCACCGTCACCCTGGTTCAGGAGCTTGACTGTTGACCTCACCAAAGTGACCAACCCTCAGCATCTGCAGAGCTACCTGCTTCCTCCGTGCCCACCCCCAGCTCGGAACCTCGGGCAGTATTGAGGTTCTCGTGCCGGTATCTCTCCCACAGATTGTATGCTACTTCGGGGAAGTCCCCGTGCCCACACAGAATGCGCGTTTAGTAAATTTGTCGACACAAACACCAGTGAGGTGATTTCCCTATGAATGTACATGGAATGCTTTGAAGATACGGGTAATTTGTCATAGCAGGTCGAGGGAATGACTGCCACCGTACATGTTTGAGAGCCTGTCACTTAAACCATTTTCTTTTCTCTAGGTGATATCAGACGTCCAAAGCATGTTCAACAGACTGACTTGGCTGCAACCCTAGCAATAGGGCTTGGTTTGCCAATCCCAGCGAACAGTGTCGGCAGCCTCCTGTTCCCCACCGTGGAAGGGAGACCGGTGAGAGAACAACTGAGGTTTTTACATTTAAATGCAGTGCAGCTCAGCAAATTGTTGCAGGAGAATGCGCCATCATACAAAAAAGGTAACTCAGTTAAGAGACTATGTTTCCACTGCACCTGGTGTTTTCCTGTGTTCATGGTGTGCAGGTCTCAGTCTTTGACTGTACTTCTGTTTTCTTAGAACCCTGATGGTCACCGTTAGCGACACCCACAGATACAATTACCTACATCAAGCTCTTTCATAAATAAATGTATTCGTTCAACAAATATGGAATTTTTTCACTAAGTTTCTGTTTGGCTGAGGAGATGCAAGGGCTCTGCCCTCATGGAGCTTGGCTTCCAGAGGTAGAGAAGTAGCAGCAGCTGTAAGATGGCGACGAATGCCTCAGAAGGAGGGTGTACTGGGGAAGGGACGGGGAACGCGGTGGGGGGAGGGCTGTCAGGGCAGAGGCCTGGCCTCTGAGACTCAGAGGGAGCGTTTGGCAGATGCAGGAGCCTACGGCGGGGACGTGTCTGCACATTCAAAGGATGACCAGGGGACAGAGTGGCTGGAGCAGGGCGAACTGGAGTAAGGCAGAAGGAGACGAGGTCAGAGGGATCGGGAGGCCTTTTAGGCCTTGGAGGGGCTCTTCTGTCACGAGCTAGGTGGGGAGCTCACGCAGCCTTCCGTGCAGTCTGAAATCTTTGAGCTACATTTTCAGAGGCTCTCTCGGGTGCCCGTGTGGAGGGTTCTACCTTGTGTTGTAGGAGAGTTTGAAGGCTGCTGCAGTGCCCTAGTAAGGGGAGGGGAGGGCCCAGGCAGTGGCGGTGCTATATCCAGGACAGACGGCTGTGTTCCAGATATATTTTGAAGGCAGTGCAAGCAGGATTTGCTGATGCACTGGATAGAAGGTGCAGGTGAACCAGAGGCATAAGGAACAACTTGACATGCTCAGCAGAGCAATGGAAGAATGTAGTGACCATTACTGAAGTGGGAGAGTGGGGTGCTTGTGGGGTGAGGGGGTTGGTGTTGAGGAAGCCAGGTAAAGAAAGAATTTTAGGAAGTAAGGAGTGAGCAGCCAAGTCGAATGCTGCTCAAGGTAGGATAAAATGAGAAACTGAGACTTGACCATTCATCTGGCAGGTGATGTTACCAATGACTTTGTCAGGAGTGGTGCACATAGAGGGCCGGGCTGGAGTCGGGCAGGGAAGGAAGTGGGGCGTGGAAATGGCTGTTGTGTGAGGTGGACCGAGGCCAACACAGGGTATGTTGTTTATATTTTTAAGTTGGGAGAAACTCAGGGGTATTTATATGCTGGTAAGAATGATCCAGAACAAGAGAGCACATCTCCCCAGGACTATTTTTTCAAACAATTTATCTGACCATCAAGGTGCATCAAGGACAACATGTTTGGGGCTGGGACTGGGGCTGGTTTGGTTGTTTGGAGTTGACTAGGTCAACGCCTAGTTTGAGGCAGCAATTAATGTGATGTTGGCAACTTTTCCTACTTGAGAAAGTGGAGTACTAGTTAGTAGAGTGAATGCCCGTAAGTTTGCACTGAGATGTAGGCTGGCCTTGACTTGCCTGTGGAAAACCAGCAAGGACTGGGGGGCCGGGTGTCCTAAATGGTGGGAGAACTTCGGGGGCCAGCCCCTTGTCCGTGAGGTGGCCCCAGTGAGCAACAGTGTGAAAAGTGAGGCCAGCCCTGGTGCACATTTCAGTCCAGAGGAGAGACAACAGTTACTTTGCTTGTTTTCAAAAGTAACTTGTGAGTTTGGTAGGTTTTGCAAATTTATTATTGGTAATATGTGTCCCAGAGTGGGGGTTGTTTACTTCTTTCAGGAGGAACAGGTGGGGAGAATTAAGCACTGCAGTGGGTATGGCCAGAAAGAAGCCCATGAGATGAACGTAGGTCAGTCCCTGGCATGAGAAAACATTCATGGGGCCTTATACTCCTAGAATGCCCTTTGTCTATGCCATCAGTGATCCTATTTCCCGAGACAAAACTCGGTACGTGTCTGACAGTGAAGTCGATTTCAAGGCCTCCCCTGACATCCAGCCCAATCTGATACAATTCACCCATCGCTCCCTGACTTTCATTCCAGTGGGACAGACTTTCTCACCTCGGGACCTTTGCATGTGCTACTCCCATAGACTGGATGCTCTTCCCCAGTTATCACCTGGTGGATTTCTGGGCCACCTTCCACTTCAGCTTCAGTGCCAGACCTTATTGTTGCCAACCCTCAATTCCAGATTTTAGTCAGTTCCTTCAGTGTTACCAAAAGTCTCCCATATTCCCCTACTTTCCTCCATAGCATTTGTGAAAAATTGTGACCCCAACTAGATGACAGGCCCAAGCAGGCAGGAACTGTACCTGGTTGCATGTAGCATGTCGTCAATGCTCAGTAAATACTTGTTTGGACACATACACAGGTGCTCACTTCCCTATGATTCTATGTGGTGAGGTATAGACCTGCTGCCCCTATGTCTCTGTGATTCTGGATATAGACATGGGTGCCCCTATGTCTCTAGGACTGCAGGGTGGTGGGGTCTAACAATTAAGCTTTCCATCCTAGATCCAGACTAATTGAGTTTAGATCCCAGCTATCACCTGCCAGCCCATGAGCTCTGGAGTGGGCATGGTCGTCATCCCTATCTCAGGTCATGGGGGAAGAAGAGGCGTTGAGGGGCTTGGAGTCATGCAGGCCACCAGCACTTGGTCACCTGTTATCTGCAGCACCGGCAGGGCTTCGGGCATTTGGGCTGTGCTCAGGGTTATACAGCAACCCTAACCCTAATCCTGGAATAGCTCTGCTGGAGGTCAGGAGAGCACAGGAAATACCATGGAGTCTCGGAAAGGAAGTTCTTGCTTTGCAGACTAGTTGAGTCACCAGTAAGTCTGGTCTTTCTCCAGACCAGTAAGTCTGTTCCAGCTCCCTGATGCTGAGCTGCCTGCCACTGCCATCCCAGAGTGGACGGCAGCATTTGGGGCTGGGCTTCAGTTCAGGAGCTGTTCTGCCAGCCCTGGCTGTGTGTCGGGATAGGTCTTCTAGCTCGGCATCGTGGCAGGAGGGGTCAGGACATGTGAAGAAGGGAAGTAGGTCAAAGATGGGTGCTGTCAGTCAAAAGTGGGAAGTGGATGTGATGGAAGAAGCGTCAGGCCACTGCCTGCCCAGTCCTCACAATGTGTGAGCATTGGAAAGATTTGTAACACCAAGGGCCTGTTAATGTAATGCCTTTCTGGGTTGTTTTTGGTTTTGTTTTTTAAAGGTTTTATTTATTTGTCAGAGAGAGAGAGAGCACAAGCAGAGAGAGGGAGAAGCAGGCTTCCCGCTGAGCAGGGAGCCCGATGTGGGGCTCGATCCCAGGACCCTGGGATCATGACCTGAGTGGAGGCAGACACTTAACTGAGTAAGCCACCCAGGCATCCCTGGGGTGTTTCTGTATTGCACTTTAAAGAAGAAGAAAAGCTTGGAGAGAGACTGAGAGAGAAGGGGGAGGAAGAGGCAAGGCCAGGTGTGGGAGGGAGAGAAAGGGCGCAGAGCAGTGGGCAGACACTTCTTCCATGTTGTGTGCTGCTTTGTGCTTTGGGGTGTAGTGGGCTGGCCAGCAGGCAGGCTATCCAAGGATTCGTGAGCATCATTGGCTGTTAGTTTTACTGAGGGTGCTGCTGGCCACCCCCCAAGGGATAGGTCATCTTCATTAGGTAGCGGGCTTTATGCTCACACCACGTGCTGTGAATAACTGAATACTTTGAAATGATAAATGTGCGTGAATGTCTGTGATCTGTCCTCCTGTCTTGATCTTGTCCTCTTCTTGTTAGAGCCTGGATTTGAGCAGTTTAAAATGTCAGAGAGGTTGCATGGGAACTGGATCAGACTGTACTTGGAGGAAAATAACTCAGAAGTCCTTTTCAACCTGGGAGCCAAGGTTCGCAGGCAGTACTTGGATGCACTGAGGACCCTGAGCCTGTCCCTGAGCAGACAAGTGGCCCAGTACGACATCTACTCGATGCTGGTGGGGACTGTCATGGTTTTGGAGGTACGGTGCTCGTGTGGAGTTATGGCGCAGCTGTTAAACTGATTTGGTAACTCAGCCAGAATATTGTAGTTTAAAGCATATAAAATACTGTTTTTTTCTAAAAATGGGAAAATACCAGTTTCCTTGTTTGTTGAACTCTTTCATCGTGTGTCTTCATGCCCAAAGTACCGTCAGGCGTCAGCTTTCTGTGCTCCACACTGCTGCACGCATACGTTCTTGGCAGCTCATCAGAAATCATGTTTCTCTTCTGTTTCCAACATTTGAACAGCTGGCACGAGGTCAGGAGTTCTCTCTGAGCCCAGCAGTCGTGGACACTGCTGCTCTTTTCCTGTTCCAGGTTCTAGCCCTGCTCCTGCTCAGCATCCCACAAGCTCTGAACAACAAGGCTGAACTGGAGGTTCCTCTGTGGTCGCCTGTGTTTTCTCTACTGTTTTATTTGACGTTCCTGGTTCTTTCTGCTCTTCACGTCATTGTGTGCACCTCGGCCGAGAGTTCCTGCTATTTCTGTGGCCTCTCGTGGCTGACGGCAGGCGGAGTGATGGTGTTGATCTCTGCACTGCTCTGTGCAGTCATGTCTGCTCTGGCCGAGATGTTTGCCGGTGGAAAATTCCTGAGCAAGGTAAGGCTCGTTCCTACACATACGACCCTGGCTTTCTGGGTAGGCCATTTTCTCTTATTTCAGCTGATCTTTCATTCATCAGACACTGGCTGCTAAACCCCAGGTGTGTATCAGGCGGAGTCAAGGAGCCAAGGAGAGGAGCCCACACTTCAGAGGGGCTGACGTCTGAGCATCCTGACTTCAGACACTCAGACCTGTGTTGTCAGGTCATGTGCCTTGTTTCTTTATGGGAAAGACAGGGTCCCTGTGACTGTAATCACGGGACTGTACAGAGCTGTTGGTCACAGATGAATAGGCAGTTGGCTGATGGGGCAGTGTGTGAATAGACATCTCTCCCAAAGTGTTTGAGCTGCAGCCAAGGGAAGAACGTTTCAGAGAGAAGAGTCTACTCGTTGGACCTTCTGGGACGGCAGCAGGAGCCCGGGACCTTGTCCTCACGCGGCCTTCTTTGAGAGTCCATCCTGCCTTTTCTTTTCAAGACTGATGTTTTCCTTTAGATTGCTTAGAATCTTGGGCCTCTGACTCCTTTATTCATAGGTAGGCCAGTGAAGCAGAGATGGACAGTCACAATTGGTCCATGGTGCCTGGAGCCCAAGGGACTCAGGGAAGTAACTCCAGCTCCCCCACCCCCCAGTGCAGCTGCCGCACCTCAGGGCCATCTGATGCCCTTCCCTGCGTGTGTGTGTGTGAGGAACTTACGGGTTGTTGTTTATGGCTCGTTTCTGTTCCCCATGAGAGTATAGGTTTCCCTAGAGCCATTTGATTCCCCAGGGCCTAAACAGATTCATGGTATCTTTCTTTCTTATATAAGCTGCACACGATAAATAGAGTAAATATTATTAAATAATTATCAAATGACAGTCATTAAATTCTCATCTTTAATTTTAAATGCTTTCAGTTAGTATATTTACAGGATAGGACTGTGATGCCAACTTTGTTGTTTCAATACAATTGATCATTTCAAGGAAAACCGTCTGGATTTCTGGAAAATTCATGATGAAATTAGATGTCTGCTTTGGTGGAATATATCCTGGGGTTCTTTGGTTTCAAATAGCAGGAACTGACTGTGGACCACCCCTGCAGACCTCAGGCTCCCAGGGAAGGGGTGAGGATTCAAGGAGGACTGGGTTCAGGAGCTGGTAGGTGAGCTCTCTGAGCTGCAGCCCTGCCCGGATGGTGTGGGTCACTCAGCTTAGGACTTGCAGTCCAGGGTGACAACTGCCAGTGCTGTTTCTGTGCCCCTGGCCGTGCCCCAGGAGAATAGGCAGTCCCATCAGAGCAGGAAATGGGTGTGGGGCGTGAGGGGCTAGCAAGTACCTGTCACAGTAGGTTAAGTGCATGTGGTGGGATTTGTGTAATTTTTATACTTTTCCCCTCACAAAATGCACTTTCCTTTTCCAGAATCCAGCTCATCCAAAGGCACAATGGTCGGAGTTAGATGTTCTTATCTTATTGGGGACCATGGGCCACATGCTGAGTCTGGGTGCAAGCAGCTTCATCGAGGAGGAGCACCAGACCTGGTATTTCCTCGTTAACACCCTGTGTCTGGCTCTGTGTCACGAAATCTACAGAAACTGCTTTCTAAGGGATGACTGTGAGCCCCAGCCGTGCTCACACGTGGAGGAGGGATTCGTCAGCACTGCAGCAGCATTACGGGACAGGAGCACGTGTTGTAACGTGTTAGAGCCCCACAGAGTGTCTAAGAACCCCACTGCCCTTGACACGCTCAGAGGCTATGAGAAGTGGATGGTGTTAGCAAGCCCATGGGTGATACTTACCTGCTGTCGGCTGCTGCGGTCCCTAAACCAGACGGGTGTGCAGTGGGCCCACCGGCCTGACTTGGGGCATTGGCTCGCCAGGTAAGAGCATGAGCTGTGGCCTTAGGCCAGACCTTGCGTGGTTGACTGGCCACACACAGAGTCTTCTTTTTCAAAATGTAGGCCTATTTTTCATATTCAGAATAGAAATGATATTTGGAAATATAGAAATATGGAAAAATAGACCGTAAGCCATGAATTAGTTTTGAAAGATGGATTTATTTGGGTTTTGTTTTTTTAATTGCTGAATCACTGTAATTGTTTATGTTTATGAAAACCTTTGAGTTTTAAAATGCCAACTGCAGGGGTATTTGGGTGCAGAGGTGCCTGGGTGGCTCAGTCGTTAAGCATCTGCTTTCGGCTCAGGTCATGATCCCAGGGTCCTGGGATCAAGCCCCGCATCGGGCTCCCTGCTCAGTGGGAAGCCTGCTTCTCCGTCTCCCACTCCCCCTGTTTGTGTTCCCTCTCTCGCTGCCTCTTTCTGTCAAATAAATAAATAAAATCTTTAAAAATAAATAAGTAGATAAAATGCCAACTGCAGCAAGGATGTAGTTTTGTCACTTGCTGCCTCCTCCCTGACAATGTGGGCTGGGGCAGGGCCACACTCCCTCTGGCCACCCACTCCTCTCTCCCCACCTGAAGCCAAAAGTATAGCAGATGGGGAGGATCAAAGTAAAGAGAGGGAACTGGGACAGAAGAGGTCAAGATTTGGCTGTATCAGGGCACCTGGGTGGTGCAGTCAAGTAAGTGTCTGACTCTTGATCGGCTCAGGTCATGGTCTCAGGGTCGGGAGATTGAGCCTCATGTCTAGCTCCATACCTAGCATGGAGTCTGCTTGAGATTCTTTCTCTCCCTCTGCCTCTACCTGCTCCAACCCCATGCAGTCTCTCTCTCTCTCTCTGTCTCTCTCAAAAAATGTGGCTATATTATATATATATATTTTTTTTTTTTAAGATTATTTATTTATTTGAAAGAGAGAGCGTGTGCACACAAGCAGGGGAGTGGCAGAGGGAGAAGCAGGCTCCCCGCTGAGCAGAGAGCCCGACATGGGGCACCATCCCAGGACCCCAGGATCATGACCTGAGCCAAAGACAGACGCTTAAGCGACTGAGCCACCCACGTGCCCCTATGTTATACATTTTAATTGTCTGTCAATGAAGACTTAGAAAACTAAAGTAGAAGGAAGGAACAGAATGCACATTTGTTTCCTGTTGCTGTGAAGGACTTGCATGAAAATTACCAGGAGGGGGGCTCAGGACAGTACTGGACATGCTCCTAAAGGAGGGAATGTCAACAGAAAGAGAAGGGACATGATTGCCCTCCTGGGGATCAGGGAGCTTCGGGTCAAACAACAAGGTGTGGTTTTACTCATAGTCAGGTAGACACACAGGAGGAATTGATAGAACCTAGTCCTGGTAAGCAGCAGAGGACCCCTGACCACATGCTGCCATGGTCCTTTGGGAAGATACCTGGAACTATCCATCAAAAGCTATAAAAATCATTCCTCTGGTCAGATAATTCTGGTGGGAAACTTCTCCCAGGTGTTAACTCTGTTAGCAAATGCCTGCCAGCCACAGGGACCACAGGCAGCTTTTTTCACATCCCTGCTGTGTGCCTGCTCGTTTCATTTTCACAGCAAGCCTGCAGAGAGCTTGCTGGCCTGTCCTACTCAGGAGAGGAAGCAGAAGGGAGCTGAGGCACCTGTCCAAGCATGTGAGATTGGGGGAGCCCTGGGACAGCCCAGTGGCCTCACTTCTTATTTTTCTGGGGAGTTGAAGCAGTGCAGGAGAAAGTGCTAATTCCCACCCTGGATGCCTCGCCCCCTGCTCCTCAGTCCGGACCCTCCTCCAGCACACTGGGGGGATGGGACTCTTCCCTGCAGGATGCCCCCCTGCATCACGAGTCTTCCCTGTGCTGCTGAGTTAGTCCTGTCAGTTGGTGAGGAGGCAACAGTACGGCCCCATTTCTCCTTCATAGCAGAGCTTCTGGGGAGCCATGTAAACTCACCTTTCTTATTGCTGTTTTTCAGTTGTTACAATTAACAATCCAGGAGAGTGCACAGAACACAGTTTAAAGGGCAACGGTGAATGCACACCCAGGTGACTGCCTCCCAGAGCAAGGACAAGGGCAGGGCCAGGTCCCAGCATGACCCCTGTCACCACCTGCCGTCCCTGGGCCCACGTCTTGACACCGGCCACATGTTTCCTCTGAGTCTTTTCCAAGTAGTTTTTCCACTGATGTGTGCTCGCCTTAGCAAGGTAGTCAGTCACCCACTTAACAGTTCCAAGTGTCTGGGCTTTGTGAGCACGAGCACAGAAGAGCACCCTGCCTTCCAGCGCAGCACTCCCCGATACAGCAGGGTGGGGGGCCAGGGCCAGGGGGGGCCGCTCTGCCGCGACAGCTTCGTGCTCCAAGCGGAGATGCTCAGCCCCTCCGTGAAGTCTCCCCCCCCCCCCCCGGGAACGGGCAGACACTCTCAAGTGAGTCAGTCTGTGCCAATGAGTGAATGAGAGGGGTTCACGCCACAACGTGCTTTGTCTCCCTGAGCGGGTGTACCCTGCTAAATCCGGTGTGCCCAGAGTCTCTTCACCTCTGGGGGGGACAGTGGAGCTGCCATGGGAGCCAGTGGATACAGTGGATAGTGTTTTCTGCAGATCGCTGTGCTGGTCAGTGCAGGCCTGGCGGTGGGGGCCGTCTGTGAATGGAAACCAGAGTTTGGGGTAGCCGTCCTTCATCTGTTACATTTTAAGAACCTTTGAATTTAAATCACCAATGATTTTCTTCTTTTTGCTTTTCAGAAAAATCAGCTATTTTTAATACAGTTCTTAGAAGGCCACTTGATGCAGCTGCGTGACATCAGCAGTTAACTTGTTAGTAATTTGGGGGCTTTTCCATTTCATTGCAGCTCTGATCACAAAGCTGAACTCTCTGTTCTGGCTGCCCTTTCGCTTATCGTGATTTTCGCCCTGGTTCAGAGGAGGTGCTCCCTGACATCCAAAGTAGCCATGGCACTTGGCTTGCTGGGCGTCTATTGCTACCGGGCGGCCATTGGAAATGTCCTGTTCCCATGGCAGCGAGACAGCAAAGACATTTCAAAGTAAGTGCACTGGCAAATCGATTTCATGTTTTATGTACTAAAGCAGGCCATGCAGTCTTGAGAAAGTTGGAGTTGGCTCCTGCAAATTGTGATCTCAGCAGTTCTTAGAGCCTGACAAGGAATGCCTCAGCGAACTGATTCTCTTAGCCTCTTTGCTTTGGTAGGAGAGAGATAGATAATGCAGTAAGGTCACTGAGCTTTCTTTTTTAAAACAAGGGATTCTCGAAAAATAAGAAATTTAAAGGATTCACTTTTGTTCAGTCAGGAAACAGTAACAGGAATCACAAAGAGTGGATGCTTCCTAGCAGTTGGGAAACAAAGCACACCAGAAAAATCAGCTTTCCCATAATTTACGGCGAACTCCGGGGGTGGGGAGGGGCCCCTGGTGCTGACTGAGTCATGAAGGCCACTTTTTGTCACAAACTGGCAGGTTGTCTTTTTTTAATGGTGATGTGGGGTGGGGTGAGAACCTTGAGTGTGTCCAGCCCTCTGAGCCGGGCGCCCTCTTACAGAATGTACCTCGGGAATCCAAGCCAGAGACGAGGCCTGAAGGCAGGACACAGGCAGGCTCTCTGACTACTGATTTATAGGCGCACGTAGTACAGAGGAAGGTAACTGGCCAGCAACAGTGGGACGAGCCTCTGAGTGATGTGAAAGCTCTGTGCTGAACTAGTGTGTTTGCATGCAAGATACGAAGATGGGGACCAGCAGGCTGTAAAACTGTTATGTGATCCCAGCGTATGAAGTATGTACGTATTTTTATGTTTGTATGAAAGACTAAAATAGGTAATTGGTTGCGATTATATTTAGGACATGAAATCACAGGTGGCTTGTGATCTTTTCATGCATTTTTTTATTGCTTTTCTAATCAGAGAAAGAAAAGTAAATGTCATCTTCTCTGAAAAGGTCAAGGTGTAAGCTGAGGGCTGTGGCCAGGCTGTGTGGGTGCCTAGGAGCCATGGGGCACACTGGAAGCAGGACCTGCCAACGGTAGGGGCAGTTGAGGTGATGCCAAGAGCCTGGCTGAGGTGACAGCAGGGTGGCAGGGCTTCTCCTGAGGCAGCAAGGTCAGGTAGGGGGAAGATGGTGAGGAGACCCATCTCAAAGGCTGTCCACTTTGGAGTCTGAGACCCTGGGCAGATATCAAGGCTGGGCGTCATGTTGGAGGGTGTTCAAGTGTGAAACATGAATAAAGTCCTCATTTCCTCTCAGATCAGTGCACCTAATTTCATCATCACTCATCTCCAGACTTGGGCCACTTGCCTTTGAGGGATGCCACAGCGTGTCCTTTGTTGTTGTCCAGAGCATAGGCCAATGCACTGCTTGGCTCACATTCTTCCTGGAAAAGGCTTCCATTCCCCACCCCATCTGTCCTGGTTCTAGACCCCTCTCACTTCTGCATCTGCACTAGTACTAGAGCCATTTGGTTCTAGCTCCCTCTGCTTCTAGCTCTACCCCAATTCTAGAGCCATTCAGGTTCTTTTTTTTTTCTTGGATTATTGGTCTGCTCTTTTTTTTTATAATAATATTTTTATTATATTATGTTAGTCACCATAGAGTACATCCCTAGTTTTTGATGTAGAGTTCCATGATGCGTCCATATATACAATGGAATATTACTCAGCTATCAAAAAGAACGATTTCTCAACATTTGCTGCAATAGAGCCATCCAGGTTCTAGATGGCCCTAACAACTGCTTCTCCCTGTTCCGTCTGTAGCTCTCCAGCAATATTCTGAAATCTTCCTTTAACTTCCGACTTTCTTCGCCACTCTGATGCCCAGGCTTGGCTGGAGTAGAAGCCCAGATTGCCATGGTCCTAGATGTGTGGGAATGGCACTGAATGGTTTAGAGCAAGGAGGTGGACCCCTTGAAGGCATCCACTGGTGCTCTCTTTCCTGTTCACCACCCAGACTACCCCAGCATTCTCCCACTCTGATGACTCGGGGCCTTGGCTGACTTCTTCTTTAACCCTTGTGGGTCAGTCATCAGCTCTCCGTTTAACACATGCCTTGGCAACGGGGTTGCACCTGACCCCAGCTCCTTGACCAGTGCATGACCCTGTGGCAAGTGTCTACACAAGATGGAGGCACACAGCAGACAGTGGTCTGTTTGAATTAAACTATGCTTTAAAAAAAGGAATTTTTTTTAACTGCATTAACGTTCCTAAGAAAATCTGAGATAGGAAAATTCAGTTTTTCAGAACAGATACATTATTATGGTAATGATTTCACTTAAAAATTTTATCTACTTAGCATTACTTTAAATGATCAGCTTTTCTTGTATATATAAAATGTTTGATTTATGAAATTTATTTAAAATATGTTTTAGGGATACGTGTGTTTCATAAGATCAAATTTTTTGGTAGAGCGTCATAAATTATACCCTTTACAAATAATTGGAAACGAAGTGCTAAAATAATTCTCTCTTTTTTTTAAGATTTTATTTATTTGAGAGAGTTAGGGGGAGAGAGCAAAGGCAGGGGTAGGGGCAGAGGGAGAGGGAGAGGGAGAAGCAGGAAGCCCGACGATGCAGGACTTGATCCCAGGACCCTGAGATCATGACCTGAGCTAAAGGCAGACGCTTCACTGACTGAGCCCCCCAGCCGCCCCTAAAATATTTCTTAATAATCCTTAATACTTGTTGTGTGCCACACACCTCACCTGTGTTCTCTTGTTTAACTCCCAGGGCACTTTATGAAGTGTAGGTACCATTTCTCTTCATTCTCGGAATGACAAAGTGAGTGTCAGAATCCTTAACTAACTTCCCCCAACAGCAGAGCTAGTAAGCGGAAGAGCCCAGACTAACCTGTGGCCCGCCCTTCACCAGGCCCCACAGTGTGCACTGCACTGTTGTGTCTGTGTGAGTGCTTGGTTGCAAACATGTCCAAATGTATCTTAACATTATGAACTTAGGGACATTTCTGACAGAGCTGGACCTTCTCTCATTGCAGCGGTCTTTTAGATTCCCCGTGACACAGGTGGACAGGTTTTCTGGCATCCTGCAGGTGATGGCTCTGGTCTTGTACCAGGCCATCCTTGGGCCAAATGAGCGAGATCTCCCAGAAGCCAGTTCCATCAGAGAAGTGCACAGGGGGAGGACAGGCCTGCCAGCCTCTGTGCAAGGGGGGTTCTGGGGAGGCTGATATGCAGAAGCAGACACCCCCACTTCCACAGAGTTACCCAGGTAGGCGGACGCTGTGGCTGGTTTAGTCCGCTAAGGAGACACGTGGTTTTCATGGGAAGAATATGTATGAGTTTTTTGAGCTGGTGCTAACCAATGAAACTTGTTTTGCTTTTTTTTAGGGGTGTTATTGAAGCTCGTTTTGTTCATGTCTTTGTCCTTGGCATTCTGTTCACGGGCACCAAAGACTTGCTTAAATCTCAAGTCATTGCTGCAGACTTCACAATCAAGACTGTGGGTTTATGGGAGATATATAGTGGATTAGTTCTTCTGGCTGCTTTGCTTTTTAGACCACATAATCTGCCAGTCTTGGTGTTCAGCCTCCTGATTCAGACTATAATGACTAAATTCATCTGGAAGCCTCTGAGGCATGATGCAGCTGAGATCACTATAATGCATTACTGGTTCGGTCAAGCATTCTTCTATTTCCAGGTAGGTTTTCATCGTTATCGTGGGTAGAAGTCTATTAACTTTTTATATGTCATTTATCTTTTTTCTTTGAGAAAAGTTTACCATAAGTTGGGAAGTTAAAAAGGTTATTCAGTAAAGGAACCTTCGCTGTGGTGTGGGGAATGATGCTTAAATCCTGTGCATATTTGACAGGATAAAATACACTTAGTTATTGAAGACTGACACCCTCGGTATGGATCCAGGAGTGCTTAAAGCCCGCGTATGGTTGCGTACCAGATCTGTTCACCATGACCCGTTAGGGACGCACATCACAGTTCCGTTGCTTTACCTGACGAGGTGATGACTGAACTCTCTCTGCCCGTTCCCCTGGCCATCAGTGCCAGGTGCTGTTGGGTGTCCTCACTTGGTCCTCAGTCCCCTGGGGCCCCGTGGTCATCATGTCTTCTCTCCAGTGTTAAAGGGCCCACCAGAGGCAAGTCTAAGCCGCCTCCAGGATGGATCTCAGTATTTGCCTACACGCTTGGAGCGGCACCTGGACAGGTGGACAGAGGGACCAGCCCCTGGTCTCGGAGGGACTCAGTTCCATCCCAGCCTTCCCGCATCTCTGCCCTGGTTCAAGGAGCCCCACCCTCAATCTAGTGGCTGCCTCTAGTACCCTCGAGGGTGGGCACAGCTCCCCACACTCCGCTGCCGGCTCCATACCCTCTGGCGGAGGATCTGTCCACAAGCCCCTGAGCATCTCTGTCGTGTTTTCCCATCTTTGCAGTGAGGATCTCTACTGTCTCTGTGCACCGGGTCCCCCCTCCTCATTCAGTCCCTGGGGACTCTGTGTGTCCCAGCAGGTGGGCCTGGGGCTTCTTCCCTGCCCTTCCTACTTCTCCCCTGCTTTGCTGGCACTCCTGGCCTCACCCAAGAGCAGCCCCCCTCATCACTCTCTGTCTGTTCCCGGAAGCCCAGAGAGGGGTAGGGAGGAAAGTTCTAGAAATCCAAAGTCCTGGAGGATGTGACCTGACCCTCAGACCCTCCTTACCGTCCATCTCCCTTGGAGGTCCCCCGTACTTCTCTGTCCAGCCCTGCATGTGGGTGGCTGTAGCCCCGACACCGGTGTCCAGCATCTCTAAGCCAGATGGCCTCTTGCAGGCACCCGCTGTGCCCTAGTCTCATCTATGAAATGGGTTACTCAACAGCTGATCTCCTCCTCGGCTGCTGTGAGGGTCAAGTCGTGACGAACAGGAGGTAGGTACCCTGTGTAGTAGCTCTCTGTGCGTGCTCAGGACCTGGCGGGAAGGCATGACTGGGGTCTGTAGGACCTGGAGAGTGACGCTCCTCCCTGGAGTCGCTGCCCATTCCAGGAGGTGTAGGTGACTAAGGACCACACTGATGACGACCAGCACGCAGCACCTGGAGAAGTGCCGGTCAGCTATGCCCCATGCAGGCTGGCCTCTGCTGAGCCTCACGGTCTTTCAGCTGTGTGTGTCTCCATGGTGTCCAGCAGCCCCATTTCAAAGGCCACAGCTTTTCTCACCTATCAGAAGAAATATAAAAGGTCGCCAACCTTGTGGACGTGAGGGAAAGCAGTTTGCCCAGGAATTCCAGAATGCCAGCTGGAAGGAATAGAGGACGAAGGGGGCAGTTGTAAACACTGCACCGTGAGCCGCAGAAGAGAGAGGTGTGGGCCTGGAGTTGGCCTCTGCGTGAGATTTGCTCTGCCTTGTTGGTAGGACACATCTGTGTTAGGGTTCTTTCACGCTTGGCCATTCAATGTAACTGATGTATTGCTGTAGAAGGACTTTAAGCTTTGCTGAGCATTCCAGAAATTTCTTGACGGCCTGCCTGTCTCACAGTCCTCTCTTTGAAAGTCATGCACAGGCCTCTTCCTGGTGGTGGCCTCTGTCCAGGAGTTCTATGTCTCTGACCACGAGTGCCTTGGTGGGGAATGGAACACCATCACCATGGAAAATCGCCACACCCCTCTCCCTTGTCCAGGCTCCCGTGCACCGTGCCGGACAGCAAGCATGTCCAATGAGCACAGAACGCTCCTGCCACAGGGGTACATGGATAGCCAGGGCTGTGTGTGGGAGTGATCCTGGCATATCTGCAGATATGGCCTGGTGCTTGTGGACTGGTCGGATGGCACAGGTGGCAAGAGTCTGGCGGGCTCCCTCTTAGCCCAGAAGGAGAAGGTGGCTGCTGGTTAGGCACCCTGGCCTGCACTGAGGTCTTGGTGTCAGGAAGACTGATGGAGCCACGGTCATGCCGTGAGTGAGGAGACCGCCTCACGTTCCGTCTGCTCCTCTGTGCGCATAGCCACATTCCACGGGGAGGTGACAAGGCATCCGCGATGGCGCACGGTGCTGGTACTTGGCTGTGGGATGCACAGGTCCAGTAGCACTGGTGCCCCTGCAGCACTGTGGTCTGTGCTGGGGGTCCGTCGGCATGCAAAATCAGCACAGACCCTGGTGCATCAGGCAGTCACCAACAGCAGTGCTGGCCTCCCTCGTCTCAACCCTCCACATAGCCCTTCCCTCCTGGTCAGGTGTCCTGGGAAAAGCCCTGCGGGCTTGCTGCCCCTCCTTCCTGCCCTCAGCTCAGGGACTTCTGATAGCACAGGGGTCGGGAGTGTGGTGCCCAGCTGGCCTCCTCTGGGGGTCTCTGCCTCAGTTTCCCACCAGTTCCCTGAGAGTCACAGTGGCACTTCCTCGGGACCCTTGAGGGTTAAATGAGTTAGTGCAGGTAAAGCCCCAGAGCAGGCAGTCTGTGCCTCGGCTGCCCTAACAGCATCGCACCTGACCCTCTCTGTACACGACTGAGGCAGCTTCAGTGGGATCTCCAGTGACTTCTCAGTGTCCGAACCGTGTGTCTGTCATCGTCATGCCTCCCCTTGCTGCGGCACTTGGGACCCTTGTTCTTCCTCCTCTCAGCAGCTCCGGGGTCTCCTCAGTCTGTAGCGAGGGGCTTCTAGGTAGGAATTACGTCATCGGGAGAGAGGCCGCCACGGGCAGAGTGGGTGAAGGGGAAGCTGCACACTGGAGGTTGCTGTCAGGGGAGGGGCCCGCTGTAAGAGCGTGGTGAGGACAGGAGTAAATGCATGTTGAGATCTATGGGAGGTCTGCCAGCGTGACCCGGCGGCCACCTGGAATGACGCAGCAAAGGAGGAGGCGGTGGGGATCCACCGTTAGAGTCCTGAAGCCATAAACACCCAGCTGGAGTTGTGTCCTGGGCCATTGATAAGTGGTTCTAGGAGGGGCCTTAGCTGGACTGGGACAGACCAATGTCAAACTTACAAATGTCCTCAAGTGGCTGAGGAAAGGACACCAGCAGTGATAAAGACTGAAAGTGGAGAGAGGAGCTGAATCTTAGGCGTTGTTTCCCTTGGATGCAAACCCCACCCTCCTGTGCAGGATGGTCCATGCATTACCCTCAGGGCTGGGCGGTGACCCACTAGGTCTCGGGTCGGACGCGTCAGCCAGACACCTAGCAGCCAAGCCCTCCCAGTGACCAGCGTGCCCTGTTCTGCCTAACAGCAGTGTCCGCGCATTGAAGGAGCCATGTGGCAACACCACCCCCAGCCTCCCCTGGGCCACTTTGCCTCCCAAGGCCAGGTGCAGCCCTCAGTCAGGTCCCTGCACAGGGAGGTCGGTGTGTTCGTCTCAGGTAGAGAGAGCTGAGAAGAGTTTGGAATTTGCATAGTTGATCAGATATTTGTTGAGTTTCTCAAAGGTAGAAGGTGGTTCACTTGCTCCTCTCCATCTGGAAGCGAGGTGGGAAAGGAGTGGGCAGACATCTGGGGCTCCCGTGTGTCCATGTCGCCGTGACCGCACGCGGCTTTTTGCGGTTGCTGGTGGCCGTGTCAGCGCTGCTTCTCCCTGTGTTCCAGGGAAACTCCAACAACATAGCCACAGTGGACATCTCAGCGGGCTTCGTGGGCCTGGACACCTACATGGAGGTCCCAGCTGTGTTCCTGACAGCGTTCGCCACGTTCGCGGGGCCTGTGCTGTGGGCCAGCCACTTAGTGAGCTTCCTGAGCTCAGAAACCAGCAGGTGAAGCCCCTTTTTTGTCTTTCAGCACAAACTCTGATGGCAGGGTGACAGTTTGAAGAGAGCGCCTTGCTCCAGATGCAGGGTTCCAGACCCCAAGGACTAAAGGTCTTCCTCAGTTTTCTGTTCCCTAAATAAGAGTGGAGAGTCCACAGCATGTGGGCCAGAGGCCGATGCAACTGCAGGTCTGTGGCCACCCTGTGTCAGGATGGCTGGGGGGGCTGGGGGTTATCCAGCTGCAGCTGCTATCTTCCAGCTCATACCAGGATGTGGTGTCCAGGGGCACAGGAAGGAAAATCCCTTCTTGGTTTTTCTGCTTGCTGGTGGGGCGGGCAGGGAGGGGCCCTCCTTTTGGGGCATGAAGACAAGACATGCTGGCTCTCACCTCCAGGGTCCCTGCTGCAGAGAGGAGCCTGCGCAGGCCTGAAGGGCTTCACACTCGGTGGCCGTGCCCTCCTCTGCCGCTGAGAGGCCCCCTCAGGCTGCACATGGTCCCCCAGACCAATGGGGCAGCCCACCCCACCCCCCTGCCCATCGTGCTCCTTGGTGCTTTCTTATTTGTTTATGCATTGGTCCTCCCAGAAAGGGGGCTTCCTAATGCGGGGACTCATGGTCTCTGTGCACCACAGTAACCCCAGTGCCTGGGTCCAGCCTGGCAGAGTGTGGCTTGAGTGGTATGTGGTCACTTTCCTTCTGTAAAATGGGGCGATGCTGTTGCCTCCTGGGTTGTGGGGCCTGCATGAGGAGTCCCACAGGGGCTGCAGGTCGTGTGAGCAGCCATGCAGTGTCTGTCAGGGCTCCCCCAGTGCCCCGCTCCCAGAAGCACCTTTGCATTTCTTAAGCTACTCAGTTGACATAATCCACAGGCATGCCCCCCCCCCGCCAGATGCCAGCATCTTGCTCGGGTGCTGGACCAGCCTCCACATGCTGAGTGGGCCATGGCACATGCAGGGCACAGCCAGTTAGGGAGACCCCAGAAGGACACTGTTCCTGCCAGATGTCCCACTGTGTCTCCAGTCTTCCAGGGGGGTGTCATCTAGGGGAGGTCAAGGCTTCCTGTCCCTGTCACTCCTCTGGCCCCCACTTCTCTGCCCCCTATTAAAAATGCAGCCCTTGTTGTGGTGACTGTTGACCCCATGTTTGAACCTCCCTGGACATGTTCAGGCCCCACCTCTCAGGATAGCACTTGGGGGGCCCCACATAGTTCATGGGATTCCTCTCATCCTCGCCCCAGACCAGCTCCTGGGACCCAAGCCTCAGTGACCCTTGACTTGTGCCCCCAAGTTCCTGTCCACAAGCCACCATCTTCTGCCATTCCACAGTTACATAAGGGGTGAAGGGGAGTGTAGGTGTGAGTGGGGTGACACTCTCAAGTCAAAGTTTGGAGCAAGAAAGCTAGTAAAGGCTTCAGCTGTAGAGCACAGGCTTCCTGCTTTAGTCTTCTGGCCTTCCCTCTGAACTGCCATGGCTGACACTCGGCTTCTGAAACGTGGGCGTCTCTCTTCTCCAGCTGGTATTCCTGAGGACAAGGGAGATGCCTACAAGTCACCGTGTCTTCCTCAGGCACACACTTTGGGACCGTCTAGGATAGACTCCTCTTAGAGTCACTGCTGGTCTGGTGGTCAGCACTTGCAAGCCAAGGTGCTGCTGGCTGGAGCAGAGGGATGTTCAGGCTCTCATTCTGTCTGTGAACCCACGTGGGCTACAAGACCACCACTGAGCTCTTGGTCCTCTCTCCAGTAGGCTCCTTGATGTCTCTGTGACTGGGGTTAGGTCGGGTTGGGAGGCCTCAGTCCTCATCCGTGCCATGATGTGCTGGGTTGGCCTTGGAGAGCTTATCTGCCGCAGCGCTTGTGGCTCTGCTAAGCGCACCGTATCTGGCTCTGCTAAGCGCGCCGTATCTGCAGCCTACAGATCAGCTGAATGGGTTAGAGCCGGGGAGGCTGAGGCCAGACGGTGAGAGCCTGGGCTTCTACGAAGAACAGCGTCCTTGGTGCTGAAATCACAATTTGATTTTCCTGGCACTTTTCATCTGTGTCTATTGGGGAGGGGAAAAAAGACAAAGCATTTTTTAATAAGCTAAAAGCATTTTAACTGGCTGGGAAGTATTATATGATGTTTTCCCTAATTAAGGAATGTTTCTCTTTTATTTTAGAAAAGGGTTTTCTTTTTCAAAAGCTTAAAACATCAAGTTTTACTCGTTGGTTTTGGGCGGGGGGTTTCAAAGTCAGGACAGCTACAGCCAGATAAAAATGGTAGAAAAAGAAAATATTTCTAATGGCTCAAAAATTGGGCCCTGGGTGGTCCATGTCCCTTGGCTTCAGGACCTGGCTTCGGGTCTGGAGCCTGGTGGCATGGACAGCCATGGTGAGCCAGGCTGCAAGGCCTTCATCCATTCCCCTACAGTGCACCTTGTTCTGTGCTGAGGCTGTGGGAATGGTGACCCTACTGGGTGTTGCTATGGAAGGAAGAAACCAGAGTCTTCTAAATAGGTAATGTTTACTTTGTGTGAAATTGAAATGCCAGGAGGGGCAGGGTCCTGGGAGCTCCATCTCCCTCACTGTCTGGTTAGCAGGCTCTTGGCTGAGCACAGACTCCATGACAACCCTCAGGAGAAGGGTAGCAGAGCCATGAAGCTTTTCCCAAGAGTTTCCCTCACCAGGTATTGGTGCAGTGGCCCTTGAGGGAGTTAATGAAGTAATGTCCCAGCCCAGCTCCCTTGAGGTCCTCTGCCTGATGGACTGGATCTTGAGTGGGATCCAAGGTACAGGTGCAAGGGTCTCCCAGAGGAGCTCATGGTCTGGTGGCGGTAGAAGAGAGGTGAGTTCCATGCTGAGCATGTCACAGAGATGAGGTCAGAATGCTAAGCCCCTGAGTCTGCTGGTGTTGGTCAGGATGGCCTCCTAGAGAAGAGCATGTGGGTAGAAGTAATCACAACCTGTCAAGGGAGCAGGAGAGGAGCACATGCACAGGGACGAGGCCACAGGATGGTGTGCAAGTGGAAGCAAGCGGAGTATGTACCCTGCCGGGGGGCGATGCAACAGCCAAAGAACCCACAGGAAGAAAGGATGGGCACCAAAGCCCAAGATGGGGAGCCAGTTAGGGCAAGGTGAGGGCACAGTGGGGAGCAAGAGCTGTGAGCATGAGGGGCCAGGCATCCTTTGGCCCAAGTGGCTCTTGGCACCTTTTCCTTGACATTGAGCACACCGAGGGGATCTGAGTGGAACCAGGTAGTGGCGCTGAGTCACTAGGCCTAAGGAGCCCCTTTTTGGAGCACACGTGTGCACACACCCATGCACACACACTCCTTCGCCTCAGGGTCTTTGCTCCCCCTACACAGAAGTCCTCATTGCTCACCCTTCATGTCCAGACCCTTCCCGGTGTGAGCATGGTGCCCTAGGCCCCCCTGAGCACACAGACCATCTACTCTGGTGGGTGTGCTCGCTCCCCAGCTGGGACTCCAGTAACTCCAGGTCCACGTGCCCATAGGCAGGTGTGCTGATGTGAGTCCTGCACGGTAAGGATGGCTGCGTGTGTAATGGGGTCGTGCTTCAGGAGAGGTGGGCAGCAGTGACGTGTGGCGTGTGCCAGCCCCGGAAAGGCCACCCACACTCCTCTCCGTGTCTGACTGGAGGCATCAGAACTGGAGCTTGGCTTTAACCAGAGCCTGGAAAGCCTGGCCTCTGAGGATTGGTGAGGTGAGGTGAGTGAATGATGGAACTTGTCATTTTGGAATAAGCACAGTCTCCGGAAGTTGTCTTCAAGAATAGGTTAGATTTAGGTGACGATCGTGTTGATGGTTTGAAAAGAAGGGGAGGACACGCGCGTGCATTGAGGGCTTGCGTGTGTTTGAGAACGCTCTTCATTGCTGGTACTTTGCTCAGCACTCTCAGCCAGTGTCCCCAGACCAGACCCACCAGATGCTCCGCAGGGCAGCACGAAGCAGAGGTCAAAACGTGCATCTCCTGCTGTGTGATTTCCTTTTCACTCTATTTCATAACACGTGTGCTGTATTACATGGTAGTACGTGCACATGATTTTTAAACATAACTGTGGAAAATTGGGGGATGCACTTTTCACAAATATTTTGCAGGTTGAGGCACTGGAGAGTGACAAGGCAGCCACCTGCAGGTGTTGTCCCTCCGGTGGGCTCCTGCCCACCAGACTGACCAGATCGGGTGGGGGTGTCCCAGGAACAAGAGCTACCATGGTCATTTTCAAAATGAAAATATTGATTACATGTATGTTCATGCCTTGTACGATGCAAAAGTGGTGTATACTGATACACGTCCCTCTTTGTTAACAGCGGCTCTGCGCTGAGTCATGCTTGCTTCTGCTACGCACTGATATGTTCTTTCCCCGTCTCTGCATATATCGTTTTGGTGACATCGCTGCGCTACCATTTATTTATATGGAGTGTGTTTTCTCCGAAACTGCTTTATGAGGGAATGCACATCCTCATCACGGCCGCCATCTGTGTGTTCTTCACAGCCATGGATCAAACCAACACGCAGTCGTAGACACGGGGAAGACCATGTATTTGTAAAGTCCACTATTCACTTCATGCATTTGGGTAATGAAAAAAATCTGTCTAAATGCAAGAACATTCTAGAGAAAATTGTGAATGCTACCAAGTTGATGAATAGCTTCAGTGTCTCTCACTGCTGTACTTGAATGTAGATTAAATAGTTGTTTAAAAGTCACTTTAAAATATTTAGTTTGAATATGAATCATACTCCCCTGTTGACAATCACTCCGTAAAGTTCTGAACTTTTAATTTCCTCTGGATAAGAGTTCAGTCAAGTATGTGTGTTCAAACTGATGAACAAAAAGGTCTCGGGTTTATCGTGGTGTTTGTGGACTTCAGAGAGCCCGGGAACTCTGGGAGAAGAGTTACCTGCTACCGGGGTTTACCTTGCAGAGTCCAGACCCCTTAATGACCCTAGAAACCACTGGAGGTCCCAACGAAAGTTAGCGTGTGTTACGTCTTCAACGTTAAGATGTTTCAAAAACTATTCATTGAAAGTAAAGATAGAAACTCATTCCATCTTAACACAGAATATTTTTAAGAAACATAACTTTCCAAAACAAGAGTACGTGCTGAGGAGAGTTGCATTGTTTCACGTTTTGCACGTCTCTTTGGCTGGGTTAGATTCTGCGTTCCGTCTGCTGTCATGTGTGTTTGAAGTAGTCACACAGATACATAGTTGGGAAAGGGAAGGATATTTTTTTATTTAAATTCAATTAATTAGCAGTGTGTTATTAGTTTCAGAGGTGAGTGATTAATCAGTCTCACATAACACCCAGAGCTCATTACATCACGTGCCCTCCTTCATGCCCACCACCCAGTTACCCATCCCCCCCTCCCCTCCAGCAGCCCTCCGTTTGTTTCCTATGGTTAGGAGTCTCTTATGTTTGTCTCCGTCTCTGATGAAAGGGAAGAGTATTTTAAAATCCTTCTTCTAATCACCATGGGTGTTCTTTTTGAGACGACACTAAAGCAGGACAAACGATGTTTCCTTAATGGTTAATTGGAGAAAAAACAAGTGTGTGCAAAGTAGGTGAAGCCCTGTCTGTACCTGAGGGTGACAGGATCACCTGGTTGACAAGTTCCCTGTCTGTGTAAGATGTCGCTGGGGGGAGCTGGGTGCACTGTACGTGGATCTTTCTGTATGATTTTTGCAACTTGTTAGATATAAACTATTTGAAAATAAAAGTTATTTTAAAAAGGAAAAGATGAGTTGCAACGTGGAATCTGAAACCGTGTCAGTGCACTCGGTGTGCTGCCTGATTAGGCTTCACCGCTCTGTACTGCTTCCCAAATGGGTCTGTTCCCCAGGCTGGGTTCTGTAGTATCACGTGAAAATAACACTTCCCTGAGTCACGTAAGTCTTCCGGACGGTGACACCGTACAATGTTCAGTACCAGAAACCACTTGTTACGTTGCCAGCAGTCTCCTCAGAAAAGTCTTCCAGCCTTGGAAGTTCACAGTGGCAGACGCCAGGTTTTCCAAAACTCTTTAACTTATATAATGATCTGATATTTGTATATATTGCAGAATGGTCACCACTATCAATCTCGTTAACATCCATCACCACACACAGTTACAATTTTTTCTTGTGATAAGAACTGCTGTCTTTGAGATGTATAATACAGCACCTTAAACTGGAGTCACCGTGCTGCACATTATATCCCCAGGACTTATTTTGTAACGGCAAGTTTATACCTTTTCACTCCCATCACCCATTTCACCCACCCTCCACCCCTGCCTCTGGCAGCCACCCATCCGTTTTCTTTCTTTTTTTTAAGGGAAATATTTTGGTTTTATTTTAAAATAATTTTTTAGTAATAATTTTTTATTATGTTAGTCACCATACAGTACATCCCCGGTTTCCGATGTAAAGTTCGATGATTCATTAGCTGCGTATAACACCCAGTGCACCATGCAATACGTGCCCTCCTTACTACCCATCACCGGTCTATCCCATTCCCCCACCCCCCCTCCCCTCTGAGGCCCTCAGTTTGTTTCTCAGAGTCCATAGTCTCTCATGTTTCATTCCCCCTTCTGATTACCCCCCCTTTCTTTATCCCTTTCTTCTCCTACCGATCTTCCTACTTCTTATGTTCCATAGATGAGAGAACCCGTATGATAATTGTCTTCCTCACCCATCTGTTTTCTGTATCGATGAGTTTGGTTTTTTGTTTGTCTAGATTCCACATGTAAGTGCAATCCTACAGTATTTGTCTTTCTCTGACTTATTTCACTTCACATAATGCCCTCAGGATCCATCTGTGTTGTCACAAGTGGCAAGAGTTTCTTCTTTTGTGTGTCTGAGTAATTGTGTGTGTGTGTGTGTGTGTGTGTGTGATGTTTTCTTTATCCATTCATCCATCAGTGGACACTTAGTTTGTCTTCATATCTTGGCTATTGTAAATAAGGCTATGAAAGCAGGGGTGCAGATATCTTTTTGAATTAGTGTTTTTGTTTTCCTCAGGTAAATACCCAGAAGTGCAATTGGTGTATTATATGGTAGTTCTATTTAACTTTTTGGGGAACCTCCATATCATTTCCACAGTGGCCACACCAATTTACATTCCCACCAACAGAGTTCCCTTTCTCCACATCCTCACCAACACCATTGTTATTTCTTGTCATTTCGACGAGAGAGTGTTTCTTAATGTACAGATATTTAATATTTACATATACTTAAGATTTTTTATCACTTTCTAAAATTGTTTTTTCTAGTATAGGACATCTCCCACTTAATCCATTCTGAAAATCCATTGTTTCATGCTAAAGCACTAACTGGGGATCTGTTTTCCATTATTTTAAATCGAAAACTATGAAAATGCAATTCATGTCATACCCAAGCCCCCAACTAGTTCCCTAAAATGTAACTACATATAGGAAAATGTCTACATGTAAGTACCGTGCTATCATGTTAGGGAGCAAAATGCTTAAAACTGGCTCCTAGCTACCAAATAGTTAATACGGTTATTAACTGGTGTCTTTTTTCCTAGCTTTTTAAAATAGAAATTTAGAATCATTTTAAGTCATTTTTCCTCTCCCATATAAGCATTTAAAGCTATAAATTTCCCTCTTATTTTCACTATATTTACAAATTTTCATATGCTGCATTTTTATTATCATTCAGTTTGAAATATTTCCTGCTTCACTTTTATGGCCTAGCAGTTGGCTCATCTTCATGAACAGTCCATGTGCAATAGGGGGGAAAAAAAAGTAAATTCAGCAATTGTTCGATGTGATGTCCTAGAACTATTAGGTCAAAGTACTTGTCAATCAGACCTTCTGCATCCTTACTGATTTGTTTTCTACTTATTCTTTCAATTGCCAAGAGGATAGCTAAAATTTCTAACTATAATTGTGGATTTATGTGCTTCTCTCTTATATCTGTTAGTTTGTGCTTCATGTATTTTGCATTTCTATACACCAATAATGAAGTAGCAAAAAGCAAATTAAGAAAAAAATTCCATTTCCGATTGCACCAAAAGAGGATAAAATACCTACAAGTAAATTTAACCAGGGAGGTGAAAAACCTATACCCTAAGAACTATAAGACATTGAAAAGGCAACACAAACAAACAGAAAGATATACCATACTCATGGATCAAAGTAATATTGTTTAAAATGTCCATATTACCCCCCCAATTCTACAGATTTAGTGCAGTTCCTAACAAAATACCAATTGTATTTTTCACAGAACTAGAACAAATATTCCTCAGATTTGTATAGGACCACAAAAGACCTTAAATCACGAAAGCAATTTTAAGAAAGAACAAAGCTGGAGATATCACAATCCCAGATTTCCAGATATATTATGAAGCTATAATAATCAGAAGAGTATGGTACTGGCACAAAAATAGACATATAGACCAATGGAACAGGATGGAGAGGCCAGAAATAAACTCAAGTTTATATGATCAATTAATCTATCACAAAGGAGGCAAGAATATACAATGGTGAAAAGACATCTATTGTCTCTTCAATAGATGGTGTTGGGAAAACCAGACAGCTACATACAAAAGAATGAAACAGGACCACTTTCTTACACCATACACAAAAATAAATCCCAAAAGGATTAAAAACCTAAATGTGAGACCTAAAACCATAAAACTCCCAGAGGAGAACATAGGCAGTAATTTCTTTATCGGCTGTAGCAGCATTTCTCTGGATATATCTTCTCAGGCAAAAGAAACTAAAGCAAAAATAAACTATGGGGACTGCACCAAACTAAAAAGCTTTTGCAGAGTGAAGGAAACCATCAACAAACAAAAAGGCAAGCTACTGAATGGGAGAAGATATTTGCAAATGATGTATCTGTTAAGGGATTAATATCCAAAATATATAAAGAACTCTTACAACTCAATACCCAAAAAAAAAACATTTTATTTTATTATTTTTAAAGATTTGTTTATTTGAGAGAGTGTGTGTGTGTGTGCACGGGGTGGGGGAGGGGACAGAGTGCAGAGCCTGACACAGGCTCAATCTCATGACCCTGAGATCACAACCAGAACTGAAATTAAGAGTCAGACGCCTAACCAACTGTGCCACACAAGTGCCCCCCCCCCCAAAAAAAATATTTAAAAATGAGCAATGGTCCTGAACAAACATTTTTGCAAAGCAGAAATACAGATGGCCAACAAACACATGAAAAGATGCTCAACATCGCTAATCACGGGGAAATGCAAATCAAAACTACAATGAGATGTCACCTCACACCAGTCAGAATGGTTAAAATAAAGGCAAGAGAGGTGCCTGGGTGGCTCAGTCATTAAGCGTCTGCCTTTGGCTCAGGGCATGATCCCAGGGTCCTGGGATCAAGCCCCGCATCAGGCTCCCTCCTCTGCTGGGAGCCTGCTTCTTCCTCTCCCACTCCCCCTGCTTGTGTACCCTCTCTCACTGGCTGTCTCTCTCTCTCTGTCAAATAAATAAATAAAATCTTTTTTTAAAAAAAATAAAGGCAAGAAATAGCACGTGTTGGTGAGAATGTGGAGAAAAGAGAAAACTCTCATGCACTATTGCTGGAATTGATAACTGATGCAACCACTATGGAAAATATGGAGTTCCCTCAAAAAATTAAAAACAGAAATACCATACAATCCAATAATTCCATTCCTGGGAATTTACCCAAAGAAAATGAGAAACTAATCCAAAAAAGTTATATGCACCCCTATGTTTATTGCAGCATTATTTGCAATAGCCAAGATATGGAAGCAACCTAAATGTTCATTGAGAGGTGAATGGATAAAGAAGATGCGGTATATATATATATAGATATAGATAGATATAGATAGATAGATAGATAGATATACATTAAAATATTACTCAGCCATAAAAAGAATAAAATTCTGTTACTTATGACCTAGAGGGTACTAAGTGAAATGTGCTAGCAGAGAAAGACAAATACCATATGATTTCACTTACATGTGGAATCTAAAAAATAAAACAACAACAACAAAAACAGAAACGGACTCATAAATACAGAGAACAAACTGGTTGCCAGGGTGGGGTGTGTAGAGACAGGCTAAACACGTGAAGGAGATTAAGAGTACAATCTCCCAGTTATAAAATAAATGAGTCAAGGGGGTGAAAAATACAGCATAGGGAATATAGTCAATAATATTATAATAACATTGTCTGGTGACAGATGGTGACTACGCTTACCGTGGTGACCACTGTGTAATGTAGAGAAGTGTTGAATCAGTATGTTGTACATCTGAAGCTGATACAACATTGTATGTCAACTATGCCTCAAAATAAACTTTTTAAAAATAATTTTTAAACCTGTTATTAGACACATGTACATTGATATTTGTTATGTCTTCCTGGTATATTTACTTTATATCATTATGAAATCTACTTTTTTACCTCTGGTAATGCTAAAGTCTATTTTATCTCATTAATACTGCCACTTCAACTTTTTTTGATTGGTGTTTGCATATAACTTCTCCACCCTTTTGATTGCAACCTACTGTGTCTGTATTTAAAGTGTATTAAGACTCCTGTAAACTCAAAACTTAGGTCCTGTTCTTTTATCCAGTCTAACAGTCTCTGCCTTTTAATTGGAATATTTAGTCCATTTACACTTAATGTAATTATTTGTAGTGTTGGATTTAGAGCTGTGACTTCTCTATTTCACTTTTTGTCACTGTCATTTATTTATTTCTTGCCTTTAGATTAATTTAATACCTTTTAGTATTATATTTTATTTTCACCATTGTCTTTTATTTTAAAAAAAATGACTGACATTATCTTTTAGAATAATTTTAGATATACAGAAAAATTCATTGGGAAGTTCAGAGAGTTCTCATATTACAGTTCCCCCACACATAGTTTCTTCTAATAACATCTTGATTTAGTGAGGTACACTTGTTAAAATTGGTGAGCCAATGTTGATACATTATTATTAGCTAAAGTCTATAGTTTACATTAGGGTTCATTCTTTGTCTTGAATATTTTATTAATTCTGATAAAGTGTAATGACATGTATCCACCATTATATTATTATATAGAATAATTTTACTGCCCTAAAAAATCCCCCGTGCTCCATAGATTCATCCCTCCCTCCCCCAAAACCCTTGGAAACCACTGATCTTTGTTCTTTTCCAGAATGTCATACAGTTGGAATCGTACTGTATATATGTAGCCTTTTTTTAAACATTTTATTTACCTATTAGATAGAGAGCACGAGCAGAGGGGAGGGGCAGAGAGAAGAAGGAGAAGAAGGCTGTCCACTGAGCAGGGAACCCCATGCAGGAATCAATTCCAGGACCCTGGGATCATGACCTGAGCTGGAGGCAGACACTTAACCGACTGAGCCACGCAGGTGCCCTGTAATGTAGCGTTTTCAGACAGACTGCCTTCTTCACTTAGCAATATGCATTTAGTTTCTCTGTATCTTCTCATGGTTTAGCTCATTTCTTTTTTTTTAATAAAGATGATCCATGTGCCAGGAGGATAAGATGACTGCCCGTCTGTTTGCCTGGCCCTGTCTTGGTTTGTCTTATTCATTCATTCATTCATTCATTCATTTTTTAGAGAGAGGGACAGAGGAGAGGCAGAGGGAGAGGGAGAATCTTAAGCAGACTCCACACCCAGCGCAGAGCCCAATGTGGGGACTCCATCTCACAACCCTGAGATCATGACCTGAGCTGAAATCAAGAGTCAGATGCTTAACTGACTGAGCCACGCAGAAGCCCCTAGTTCATTTCTTTTCAGTACTAATGAATATTCCATTGCCTGGAAGTATGACAGTTTATTTATCCGTTCACCTATTGAAAGAGCTCGTGGTTGCTTCCAGGTTTTGGCAATTATGAATAAAGCTGCTATAAACATCTGTGATTGACCAGTGTCACTTAACAAGAATTCAGCCCCACTTCCTGCCCATGAAGATCTTGGGACATGGTGTGCAGCTACATGCGGGAATCTAAGAGGAGCAAGGGGAGATCCCCAATATTGACTTACAGAGACCCACAGAGTCCACGTCAGGAGGGGAGAGGGACTTGGGAAGGGGGGCCTATATGAAAAGAAAGCCTGGATTACTTGCCATGTTTGAACACATGGAGATAATGCTTTCACTTTTGTCAAAAGTTGGGGATGGCTTGGCCACAGGTTCATGGAAAACATCAGTCAGTTGTTAATTTCAAGGAAAACAAGAAAGACTGCCGTCATGGAACACTGTACACTTCCCCTGGGGACAACGTCTCTGAGCTTAATAAAGTAGAATACTAACTTGGCAAAAGAAGAAAAAAAAAAAGCCTAAACTCTACTGGCGGTGTGGGGAGAAAATGTTGTGTGCCGAGTTGGGGTGTAAGTTCAGTAGTAAGAAATCAGTAATCATGCCCAAAATTGAAATAATTAGTAAAATTTTAGTGTAAATCATTGTTTTCTATAAATACAGAGGCATGTTACCAAAGAGAGTGGTTGCTCATGGGGCCACGTGGAAATATCGAGTAGGAGGGCAAAAAAACAGTACAGCTGACTGAAACTAGATGCGCTATTAGCTTGATCTAAAATTGAAATATATATATGAGTGTAATTGACCACAATAACAGATTAATCCAGAAAAAAAAATGACCGTGATGATGAGAAAGACTGTGATGGAAGTCAGTACCCTTTATACAAAAACAAAACAATGACAGCAACAAAAAACCTCTTAGCAAGCTACAAATAGAAGAAAACAACCTTAATGTACTTAAAAGTATCTGCCAAGATCCCAGGTGAGGCCCATCCTTAGTGACTTCAGTCCTGTCATCCCCACTGCTACTCAAGTTTGTGTGGGAGATCTCAGAAAGAACACTTGGGCCAGAAAACATGGAGAGGGCTTGGAGAGCAAGAAGCAAAACCATCGGTAGTCACAGATGATATTGGAAATAGACAAGTTTTGGAACTGAGAAGAGATGTTCGCAGTGTTGCTGGGAGCAAGATCGGCACGCCAGGTCAGCAATTGTCTTTAAGCCAAACAAGTAGAAAATGTAGTTTTCAAACAGACAGCATTGGCAATAACCACAAAACTTGAAATGCATCTCATGGAAACTCTGACAAAAGTCATGCAAGGTATTTACAGAGAAAAATACCAAACTTTAGTAACAGATGCAAAGGAAGAGTCAAATAAGCGAAGAGATCTAGTCAAAGGTGGGATGACAGGTTCACAATTGTCAGGGTGGCGTTGCACCCAAATTAACATCCAGACCCAACACAGTTTTGGTCCACACCCTGGCAAGGCTCTGCATGCCTCCTGACCGTCTCCTCTGTGGAAAAGTCCCAGAACAACACAGAAGACACTGAACAAGCAGATACAGACACCTCCCCAGCAATAGTGGAAATGCAAGTGAGAACAGTGAGATACCATTTCCCAACGAACAGGAAGGCAAAGTGAGGGGGTGCTGAGGGAGGGGGCCAGTGCGTTTACCGCTGGGGCCCCTGTAACCCTAGGAGCCCCTGTCTCCACAGTGCACGGTGCAGAGCACCCACATGTCCCACCGTCACACCCGGGTGTGGGACCCACAGAAACAACAGGACAGGGAAAGGGTTCTTGTTGCTGCGTGGATTATGAAAGTGAAAAGGGAAGTAATCCAAGAGTGTCTCGGTAGGAGACCGCTAAGGAACCTGTGGTTTACCTACACAACGGAGCACAACACGTCAGAGGAAACACGCCAGAGGTACAGGGAGCACCACGAATCAGTTTCAAAAACGTAACGCAGAATGAAAACAGCGTATTGCATGAAGATTAAATATAATACAATACCATTATGTCGAGTGTAAAAACATGCAAAACCAGGGCTGTATAATGGTGCATGGACACACACTTCTGTGGTGGAAGCACAAAAATATCCCCGGGAACGATCCGTAACCAAGCTGAGATGAAGGGCAGCCCGAAGTTACGAGGAGGAAGCTCTGGCTGCCCCGGTAATACTTCATAGATTGAAAAATAAAAGAGAGGGGCGCCTGGGTGGCTCCGTGGGTGAAGTGTCTGCCTTGGGCTCAGGTCATGATCCCAGGGTTCTGGGATCGAGTCCCACATCGGGCTCCCTGCTCAACGAGGAGCCTGCTTCTCCCTCCGCCTGCCGCTCTCCCCCTGCTCGCTCACTCTGTCTTTGACAAATAAAGAAAATCTTAGAATAAATAAATAAATAAAAGAGAAATGTGGGAAATAACATTTTAACCTATTAAAAAAATTCTAAGATTTTATTTATTTATTTGACAGAGAAAGAGAGACCACCAGTGAGAGAGGGAACACAAGCAGGGGGAGTGGGAGAGGGAGAAGCAGGCTCATAGCGGAGGAGCCTGATGTGGGGCTCGATCCCAGAACGCCGGGATCACGCCCTGAGCCAAAGGCAGACGCTTAACGACTGCGCCACCCAGGCGCCCCTAAACTATTAAAATCTTAAAATTTGGGGGTTTTGTTTTGATGGCAATGCAAAGTGAATCCAAATGGTGGATATGTGTGTGTTATTTCTATGCAATACTTCATGTTTAACATTTTCCCTAATCAAAATAAAAGAAGCGCGTAAGAGAAGAGGCTATTCTAAGACCAGCGGGCAGTCACTCTCCACATGCAGCTGTTGAGCATTCGAAATGCAGCTGGTCCAAACTAAGATGTGCTCTATGTGTAAAATACAACGAGATTTCTGGACTTAGTGTGGAAAAAAAAAAAAAAGAATGTAAAATCTCTTTACCCTCTAGTTCTCCCAAGACTGAGCACACGCACTTCAATCAGGGCGAGTGGCAGGTTAGGGAGTGTGGGGTGCCCTCTGGAATTCGGCATCTGGCCCAGTTGACGGTTGTTTAATGAAACACCGAATAAGCTGAGTTAGGAGAATGCTGGGTTGGAGAGCTTGGAGATGGGTGTGTGCAGGGCATGTGGACAGGGTTCCGCAGAAGGTGAGGGCGGCTGGAACAGGGCAGGGGTCCCAGGCACCAGGAAAGACTGAGTT
This sequence comes from Ursus arctos, assembly GCF_023065955.2. NCBI lineage: Eukaryota > Metazoa > Chordata > Mammalia > Carnivora > Ursidae > Ursus > Ursus arctos. The sequence continues at coordinate 105,868 of NW_026623111.1, forward strand.
CAGAAGGCAGCTCCCACACTGGCTCCATCCTGGGCAGAAGTGAGTTCCCGAAGTCTCAGTTTTCCCACCTGTAAAGTCATTGTTTCCAGGATTAAAGGGGCAGAGAACCTAAAGCACCTGGCCCATGCCACGTGCTCCAGACAAGTTAGCCATTAATCAGGTGATGCCGTGCCACTGACAAAGATGACGGTGTGTACTCCAGCTTCCCTCAGAATCCCAGGGGCTGGCCTGCAGGCTTCAGAAACCCTTGTTGGATGGGCAAGTGAGGATGAGGCCTCTGGCAGCTGATAGGGCCTTCTTTCCCCAGCCTCAGGAATGGATGGGGTTGGGGGAGAGGTGAGGGAGGCCAGTGAGCTCATGGCTGGGGATGGCTTCACAGTGCAGAACTGAAGTAATGCATTTAGGGAAAATAACCCAAGTTACACAGAAAATGCAAGAGGGACTCTCATGGACATGCCCACTGGGACAAGTGTAGGAATGCAGAGCAGACACTGTCCTGCAGGTGAATTCAAGGGAGGTCCCAGAAAATGTGATGTCCCAGCTGAGCCAGGACAAGGGGTCACAGGGTCAGGGGGACGGGGAAGGGCGTTCTCACAGAACGAGAACCCGTGAACCAAGGCTGGAGGTGAGAGAGTAGGCAGAAAGGAAGCTCATAAGATAAATAGAACAGAGGCTGACCCAAGGTCCTGCAAGTTCCCTGCGGTAGAGAGGCCTAGAGGAATCCCTGTCAAAGAGAGAAAGTCACTTTCTGTATAGCCTGGGCCCTCAAGCCTTTATCTCCCAGCTGGACTGGTAGCCGCCCCCACCTCCCCGGCACTGAGGCCACTCCTGCCCCAACCCTGCATGGAGAGCAGAATGACATATGCCTGTCTGGATTTGCAAAATAATGCAGTTATTGTGGCTGTTATCTCAAAATATTTGCAAATAGACCACATATAACTTATTTTCAGAAAGCTTTTCTCTTGGGCAATTAATTTAATATTTCAGCTTTTTTAGACTATTCATCAGGATGATCTGTTCAGGTCCTTAAATACCCATGGTCTGATGAGGGCTCCAACAGCTTCATTCTCGCACAGCGTGTCCTGGGCAAGGAGTGCTGGTCCTCTGAGGTCCTCAGCAGATAGCCCCGCACAGAAAGGCTTAAATGTTTCCTGCAGGAGAAAATGAGCAAACCATAAACCCCAACTGAGCTCTGCACTGAGTTCAGTGTTGTCCCCCAAAAAATTTGGTCCACCCAGAGCATGGCCTTCTTTGCAGATCACACTGGATTAGAGTGGGACCTAAATCCAGTGAGAATGTCCTTGTAAGACACAGAGGAGGGCACACAGGGACAGACGAGAAGGCCGCATGAAGATGGAGGCAGAGATTAGAAAACCAAGGGTCACTAGCAACCCCCAGAATTCGGGAGAAAATCTGAAGTCGATTCTTCCTCGGAGCTCCCAGGAGGAACCAACCCCGCCAACACCCTGATCTCAGGCCGCAGACTGTGAGACAAACCACCCAGTTTGTGGGGCTTTGTGACGGAAGCCATGAGCCACGACTTCACGCTCCAGGGGCTTGTGGTGGTCCAGGCCCACCGCATCAGGCCCGCACCTCACTCTAGACACACACCCCCTTCCTTTCCCAATCAGCACCACAGCTCGTTCTGCCTTTCCACTGCACACCCAGGGTCCGACGTTGCCACACTGTTTATTCATAGAGCCCAACAGATAGGAGCCCCTGGTCAGGTTGTTGCCAGCCCCTGGCAGCTCACAGAGAGAGCCAAAGGGTCAGGCTGGGCCGGGTCCACACACTTTTGCTTTCCTTCAGCAAAAGGGTAGTTCTTGAAGAGTAGTTTCTGAGTAGGAGAGCATGATCTGACCCATGTTCTAGGGAAATGTTGCACCGGGAGTGGAGAAGAAGAGAAGGATCAAGCTGGTGGTTTAGGAAAAGGGTAAGGGCCACAGCAAGTACTCAAGGCCAAATCTGGGGCCTGGGTGTTGGGGAGAAAGGCAGGTGAGGTGGGTACCCCTCCAAGTGCCCTCAGCAGAACCGGGGCAGAGGTGGTGTGGGCCCGAGCAGTCTCTGTCCACCCATCTGCCTGTTCTGCACAACCCAGGTAGGTCTGGCCACACTCGGCCACGGTCTTCAGGGCCAGGACAAGACCCATGCGGAGACAAGGAGGAAAGGGTTGTTTGTGTGTTTAAAGGAATATGTTGTGCTTTACCACAGGTTTTATCGATCCCAAAGTAACAAGCCATTTTATTGACATTCTGTTGATAAATGGCAGATAAAAAGGCAAAACAGAGATCAGGGCTTCTCTAATTGAAACGCCCACGTACAAATAGATCCCCTCTAAACACGGAGATTTTAAGACAACTGTTATAAACACAGCTCTGGGAACCACCAGGCTTTCTCCTGCCACCCCAGGAAGTCCTTAGAGAATTCAGATTGGGGACACAATGATTCATGAAGACTCTTTTCCGAAGTTAATTCTTTCCTTTTTTTTTTTTTTTTTTTTTTTGGTGTTTTGTTTCTGTCAGTCACTGTATTAAAGAAATCAAGCAAATATTGGATCACGTGGAAAGTCAACCAGTTGGCGTTAGACTGCTGCCTCTGTCTCCTGTAAGAAATTGGTAAATAGGTATATAAAGTTTATACATAATTATATGCCAGGATTCACTTTTCTTAAGGTCTCTGTCATTTATTAATTTTCTTTCTTGATGAGAAAGCAGCGCTTTGGGGCAATAATAACCTTGAGGGCACCACAGGACAGAGTGGCGGGCAGGCAGCCCTTGCTCAGCGTGGGAGCTGAGCTGAAGGTGACACCAAAGAGGTCAGCACCAACAAGCCGTGATAGGTGTCTGTGCAACACAGACCCACGTAAGCACCGAGGAGCTCAGCCTGCCCCACGCCACTGGCACCGGTGCCAGCGCAGCTCGCATGTGTCTTGCTGTGCTGTGCCAGCATCCAGGTGAGGGTCCACCTCCACTCTCCTCCCCCAGCATGCAACAGAGTGTGCAGGACTCCATGCAGCTCAGCACCCACCAGGAACCCTCCAAGCCATGCTCCCCATGTACAGATCCTACAACACGGCCAGGGGATGTGCCAGTCTGCAGCCAGGCCTCTCCAACTCAGACAGGTTCTACCTGGAGCCCTGGACACCCCGGACACCCCTGCTGGCCTGGCCTTCAGACACTTCTCATGAGGCAGCGTGTGTCTGTTTGCATGTATGTGTGTTCATGTGTGTGCACACACGTGTGGCCATACGCACACATGTAATGTGTGTGCACATGCATTTGTGTTTATGTGCACTGGTCTGTGCGCTCGTGTGTACGTGTGTGTGTGTGTGTGCATGTTCAAGGCCTCGGGACTGTGCCATGACACCGGCCAGGAGTAAAATCCGTAATCGCTGCACGAACTTCATCACAAACGCTGTCTGGCTGGTTTTTAAAATTAAATGATTGTTTAATTGAATTTCAGTCAAAAATTCAATTGTGTGGTTCAGATTTGTGTTGCCAAGGGCAGAGCACCCCTTCTGACAAAGGAAAGATACCTGAGACCCTGGGAGGGCCTGCTGACCAATCTAGGTGAACGTGCCTTGTTTGGTGGCTCGTGTGTTATCTTAAAGTATTCCCTTAAAGACAAACCACCTTCGTGTTGAAAATAATAACTTACAAACTCAGCATTAAGCCACGGAACAACACTAAATGTGTTTTGTTTCATTCTCGGACGTTGTCATCATTGTGAATTCTTTCTGGCCGCCGCTAGGCCAGCCAGGAGTTCCTTATTATTCTGAGAAGCAGAGAAGTACCCATTTTAAGAAAGTTCCAGGGACTGGCATTATTTTGTAGGGAGCATAAGGAATCAATTCTAGAAAACTAAAATTTACAAGAAGTAGAATGGACGTGCATGAGAAGTGAGTTCTGCGAGGCAGGTGCCCATCAAGGCGTGGGAGTGGTCCCAAGGAAGTCAGTCCTAATTCAAAATTCCCCACTCATTTCCCTGAGTAGTGATCTTTGGAGCAATGTAAGTTTAGGGAGACTTGATTTTATTTCCTGTAATAAACTCTAAAAAATAAAACCCTGGTATCCCACAGCATTATATCAGCTTCTATAAAGTGGAGTTAACAATATTTGTGGAGTTAGAAACACTCCCACCTTGAAAACTCTCATCTAGTCTGTTGGTCACACAGAAGTTCACCAGGGGAGAAGCAGCTGTCGGCACACCCCAGATGCTCCCTGCTGGCCTGGCCAGATGACCGCACAGATGGCCCGATGCTCTGGCTGGCTCCTGTGCTGGCCCCACCCACCTCACCCCCCTTCTGCCTTCTGGTGTATCCCAAGAAATGTCTGAAACTTTAGAGAGGTCACTGATTTTGACTGCAAATTTGAAAGATTCATAAGGCATATAAATTTTAAGCTGTACAAATTATGTTAAGATGGAACACTTCGAAGAACAAGAAGGATGCTGGGAGGTGTGACATCTTGTGTCCATGCTGTTTGCTCTGTTGGGATGGTCCCTGCCCAGTGGCCTTCCCACCATGTGCCCACCCATCCGAGGTACACTGGCCTAGCTACCTCCACTGTGTAAGTTCTGGGGGGTCAGCCTGGCAGCTGTCTATGAGAGCTCTGCTCCAGCAGTGGGGAGCGTCCCTGCTCAGTGGGTAGGAAACACCTGGCAATTCCGTCCTGATCTGACACAGGTAGATGGAAAAAGTATCTTAAAAGCCACTTTTGCTGCCATGTATCATATTTTCTGCATAAGCTTGATGGCCAGTGGGCTGGTGATACAAGGGCATGAGAGGGGCCACTCTGTGAGGACCAGCAGTGGGACTAGCTGGGCCATGCCCTCAACCTGCTAAATCCAGAGGCTGAATATGGGCCAATATCTGAAGAGAACTGTGGATGAGAATCGACTAAATTGGCTGTGAATCATCCTCTTTCCTCAGGTGGCATCAACATAACAAGGAGGAAGCATTGGCCTGTTGCCTCTGATCAGACCCCCACGTTACACAGTAATTGCCCAAGCATCAACATGATGGGTTTGCCACCTCCGTGGGTCAGGTGCCGAATGGGGACAGGTCTCCACTCCTCTGCATGGACGTGAGACCTCCTCTCTCCAGTAGCCTCCACTTGCAGATGGGCAGCCTGGCCAGGTCCCAGCTGGAATGCGGGCCTTGGTTGTCTAGGTATAGGGAACTCTGGCTTTGTGCAAGATACCTGGGAGCTGAGAAGTCTCATCCCAGAGCCTGGACCTGGAAACTCCACCTCCATCCCTAAATCTAGCTACATTCCCACAATTAGAAGTGAGCCCCTATACACTATAAAGATATCACACATGATTTATTTTGCTTTTCTCACCTGAAGTGTTTTGTGTGGTGCCCACCCCTGGCAGAGCACTGGGTGTGTCCCCACCTCCGTTCGCAGGAGACACACACTAGTCAGGCCAGGGTGGGGCTCTGCTCCAAGCACATTGAAAATTATCGGCATTCCTGTCTGGCACCACAATTCCAGCACATGCAGTTGAACAACCTTTTCCCCAAGACTCCAAGCCAGCCTGGCTCCCAGCCAGCCCACCAGACTGGATGGAAACACATTCTGCTGTCACCTAGAACGCATTTCATATCGTGTGTGTAAGTATGCACACACATGTATACCCTAAGGGTATAAAAGTATGACCTCCACATCAATTAAGGCTATTTAAGGGGTGTATTTTAAATGAAATGCTATAATATGCAAAATTACCAGATTAATGAATTAATTAACAGGAAAATAATCTTTGCCAGAAAAACTATGACTGTGATTTTCCAAAATAGGATCGGATTGTTCATATATATTAACCAAAAATAAGCTCAGCTTTGCAGTAGAAACCCCACGGCCAGTTTCCAAAAAAAGAAATGTCTGAAAGTTAGCTTTAGAAAGAGGTTGGATGGAGTCAACCACCTAGCAGAATACAACTGTTCAAATTCAACATTTGACCAAATTCAACCATTTGCCCCAAACTGATTTGTGTGTCCACACCCCCTAACTCCAACTTGATGAATATCTCCAATAACATAGCAATTAATTTAATAAAGGAACTAACCAATTTTAAATTGCAATAAGTTTACCAAACATTGTCACTGTTTATGGAGAGCTTTACAGTAAGAAAGTATCAACAAAAGCAGGCACATCCGTGTACAAAGTGTTGCTGTTGGGTGCGTTTTCACTTCTGCCATCCCTAAAGTACCAGCTGCTCTTTCTGTCCTCTCAGCAAGGGTTCTTCCTCCCGCGAAATCACCCTCGCTCTCTGAGCTCTCTCACCCTGGACCGGACTTGCCAAAGAGAAGTGCGATGGGGGCGAGGCAACCCCAAAACATTTATTGTAAACTTTAAAATGGAATCCGGATACGAACAGACACAGAAAAGAAGAGAAACCTCCCAGACACAGAAATGATAATAGTGAAGGACCAGTCTCGCGGCGAGGAGCCCTCAGCGACGCGAGGCCAGTCCGCCCCTGAAGGTGCAACGCCACGCCAGCCCTGGTCCTCCCTCGCTGCGGTGGCCAGGCGGGGAGGCGCGCGCAGGTTCGAGCGCGGTCCGTCTGGGGTGGGCCCGGGGACTCAGCAGGCCCGGCTTGGCTCCCACGGGCTCCCCGCCTCGCAGGGCGGCCGGCAGCAGTAGGGGTAGGAGGCGTTGAGGTCGGGGTCCGAGGGCGCGTACCCCGGCAGCTCCACCGACGGGTGCCCCCCGCAGCACACCTCCACACCCGCCTCGTCGAAAGCGTGGAAGACGCCCACGTTGATGTAGGAGACTGCGTGGTGCGCCGCGAAGCCCGCGCAGTCCCCCGGGGCGGCGAAGTCCGACTCCTCCGGGGACAGGATGGAAGCCTCGCTCGGCCGCGGCTGCAGCCGCCGCCCCCGCCGGCCCCGCCGGCCCCGCCGCGCCCGGGAGGCTGGCGGCTGCGCGCGGAGCCCGGGGCCGCCGCGGGGCCGCGCCAGGGCCCGGCCTCCCCTCCGCCGGCCGCGCCGGCCGCGCCGAGCCTGCGACGACCTGTAGTTCTTGACCAGCAGGAGGCTGAGCAGGCCCAGGAGGCACTCGAGCGAGTTGAAGACGGTGGAAAGCACCAGGCCACGCTGGTAGTCCTTCAGCTGGCGGCACTTGGCGGACGTGGCGCTGTCCAGGGTGCTGCGGGCGCGCGGGGCGCCGGGGGCCGGGCCGGGGGCGGCCGCCGCGGGGCCGGGGGCCGGGCCGGGGGCCGCGGCCGGCGCGCGGGGAGGCAGACAGTAGTGGGAGTACTTGCGTTCCACCAGGGACACGGTGTCGCCGTCGATCACGGCGCCCGCGAAGGCGCTGAGGACCCCGAGCATGAAGACGAGGACGCCGAGCAAGAGCAGGTTCTGGCTGTTCACTGGCCCTGAGGGCCCGGCTGCGGCCCCGGGCTCTCCCGGCGCGGCCTCTGGAGCCCCTGCCGGGGCCGCGGGGACCCCAAGCCCCGGGCCCGGCCCCGGCCCCGCGAGGGGCGCGTCCCGGGGCCCGCAGCAGAGCAGGGCGGCGCCGAGCAGCGAGAGGCCGGCGGCCAGCAGCAGCCCCGAGTAGAAGGCGCCGGCGGCCGCCCCCAGCCGGAACGGCTCCCCGCGCAGCTCCGAGCCCAGCGAGAAGCACTTGAGGCCGACGGCGGCGGCGCTGAGCGCGCAGGCGAGCAGGAGGCAGGAGGAGAGCGCGGCGCAGGCCCCGCGGACGCTCCACTTCATCCTCCGCGCCCGAGCCGGCCCGCACCCCGCGCGCCCGCCGCCGCCCGCCGCCGCCCCCGCCGCCTGCGCCTCCTCCCGGCGCCGCGCGGCCGGACCGCCGGCCTCCTCCTCATCCTCCCGCGTCCTCCCTGGCCCGCGCCGCCGCCGCCGGAGTCCGCATCCTCCGCCTCCCGCCGCCGCCGCGGCCCCGCGCCGGGAACCGATGCGGCGCGGAGGACCGCAGGGCGCGCGCGCCCCCTCCCCAGCCCGCGGCGCCCCTCCCTGGACGCTCCACTCCCCCCACCCCACCCGCGGCCCCGTGAGCCTGGCCCAGGCGCCGCCCTCCTCCGCCCCCCCAGCCCCCGCAGCCCCTAGGACGCCCCTCTGCCGCCTCCCCAAGGAGACGTGCCCCCCCTCTCGTCTCTCCGCCTTCCTCCCACTATCCTGGCCGCTTTGGGAACACCACCCCCCACCCCAGGGATCTCTGCCCTCCCCCCAGACCCCCCCAGGGGTCCACCACCCCCAGTACCTCCCACCTCTTGTGCCCCTAAGTCTGCACTTCCCCTGCGACCAGGTTCCACGCCCACCGGCCTGCCAGCGGCCTGGAAGCCTGAGGAAGTTAGCTTGGGGTTCAGGGAGGAGGGGAAGAGGGGAGCCCGGGTGCTGTCGGGGTATGAGGGAGAGCCTGGGTGCAGGAGAAGGGGAGGGGGCCAATCTGCAAGACAGGGGAGGGAGGAGGACTCAGGAAGGGAGAGCCCAGATGGGGAGGAGGTTTGGGTGGGGGGCGGCGGGAGATGGGAGCCCAGGGAAGGGGTGAGCCTGGGTGCTGGGGGGGGAGGTGCGGGAGTCTGGATGCCAGGGAGGGGAGGGTGAAGGAGATTGGGTGCTGGGACCCTCCAGCGTAGCCTGGGAATCGCCGGCTCGTGTGCGTGGGGGTGGTGGGGAAGTGGGTGGAGGTGCTGCCCAGCTGGAGGTGAAGCCTCAGGGAGAACCTTGGATGGATGTCTTTTGGACTTTAGTCTAAAAAGCCCTTCTCCGGGATCATGCAGGAATTTTCCTCAGGCTCGGGTGCGTGTGAGTTAATTCATCAGAAGGCGGTTCACGGCCTGAGTGCAACGGTAGGGGGTGGGGGGCAATAAAGCGCCTCTTTCTGACCACACGAACTCAAGGTGGGTGAAGGAAGGCGTGCGTGCTGTCTGGGGCGAGGGAGATGGCCTTCCCCCAGGTCTCTCTGGGCCCTCCATCCTCTTCCTGAAAGGAGCCCTGGAATGGGACGTCTCTGGAAGGCCCTCTGAGGTCCCACGGGCCGAGTGGCTGGGCCTGCGCCGGCGGTTCCTTCCACACCATGTCCGCTGCTGCGGCAGCGAGGCCTGGGGAGCCCATGACTCACTCTGCCGGCTAACTGCAGCGTTAAATAACTTTGCGTTGCATCCAGGAGAGGCAGGCGTGGCTACAGCTAGGGAAAGAGCTGGGGGAGCTGGGCGAGCTCTGGAACACACCTCCTTTCCCACCACCTCCTTAGCGGTTCCGGCCTACGCAGACATCCCCCGAGCTCACAGCCTCATGCCCCTTCCTGCTCAGAGTGCATGTCCATTGGCGCCCAGTAAGTACGGCACAAGCCCCCAGAGGTTCCTTGTGTCAGGAGAAAGCCGCACCCACATTCGCAAGGCAGCCTGTGTGCAGGAGCCCCTCGCCCACATTACACAGAAACCATCTGCGCAGTAAATGTGATATGAAGGCCCCTCGCGCGGCTCTCTGGACATTTGCGTGGGATTGACTCGAACCGCGATAGCTGTGAGGAGAAGGAGCAGGTTTCGCTGTATTTTTAGCAGGGAGGGCAGATTTTAGAACATCAGCTGAACCTCCTCATTCTGTCCCGCCCCTCATGCAGGATGACTTGCCAGAAAAGTGGGAATAGTGACCCTTCTTTCACATTTATGGTGTATAGGTTTTAAAAGGACAGTGTGTAAATCAGCTTGTATAATAATCGTGGCACCCACGCGCGTGAGCGGAGTTGCCATGAGCTTACTTCCAATGATTATTCCTGTTTCCAGGGAGACGAGGTTTGCAGCCACCTCCGTGGAGAAGGATGGAGCAGTCTCTCCATTCCCCATGCGTGCCGCTGCAGCCGGATTGATTAGGATTTGGGGGCGGAAGTGAACTGACGTTGCCTCTTCCTCCGACAGCCCTAATCCTCAGAAGGAGGCCTGCGTAGTGGGGGGCGGGCGGTGTTGCTGTGCTGGAAGGGGCTATGAACCTCAGAGGCTTAGGATTTTTTTTTTGAGATCTGGCATCCTCTCTCCTTCAGTGCCCCCCCCACCCATCAACCCTTGGCTAGACACTTCCATCCCCCTGACCACCTCCCTGTTCCTTAAACTCATCATGCCTCTTCCTGCCACAGGGCCTTTTCATATGCTGTTCCCACTTTCTGCTGTATGTTTCCCTTGCCACATCCTTACCTGGCTTCTGCCTTCTCATTTCTTAGATCTTAGCTTCACCTCACTAACTTTTGTTGAGTGCCTGCTGTCCTCCAAACACCGCAGAGTGCTTTGCATGGGTTTTCTTACTCAGTCCTCGCCACGAACCCTGAGTCAGGTGGCCCTGTTATTCTCACAGAGGGTTTCCATGAATAAGTCAGTGACTTGTGGAGTCAGAGCTCAAACCCAGGCTCTGCGCACAGCCTCCCTACTCCTTCACCTCCCTCTGCCCTACTAACCTCCCTCTGTGCTTCCCCTCCTTCCTGTGCCCCCCACCCCCCTGCCCCCAGACCCTGGCAGAGAGTCCCCCATAACAGGTAGAAACTCCTGCTGTCTGTCTTTCCCATCAAGTTAGTTGTTCAATGCAGGCAGGGTCCATGTCCAACTCATCCCCCCGCTCCTACCCATCAGGATTCAGTCCTGTCCTGGCTGTGTGGAAGGAGTGAATGAGCAAATGAATGAGCAGTGGTCAGCCTCTAACCTTGGGTCACTCTGCTGTGTGACAGAATGTAAACAGGTTTGGTTCTGCACACTACGAGAACAGGCCAAGCCAGCAGGCTGAAGAGGCACCCACCTCTGTGTTGAGGTAAGGGAGGGCTCTCTAGGAGGCAGCCACAAGGGAGGTGGGAGCAGGCAGCAGGGGAAGGGCAAAGAAAGACCTGAGGAGGGAGCTTGGAATTCCTGGACCTCCAGAAAAGTTGGGGGCAGAGAGCAGGTGACCTGTCATGAAGGGTCTTGAGCTGTGACAGTTTGGAATTCGTCTTGAGGACAGGGAGACCCTGGAAGGGCAGTGGATGCTGTGGTGCATGTTTTGGAGGAATGCTGCCCAGGGTTCAGCCCAAGACTGGGTTGAGGAGATGAAGGCATGTGGGGGTGGTGGGAGCATTTGGGGCACAGTTGGAAGAGTCCTACCCCATCATGGTGCTCACTGCAAGTATTATAATATCCCCGACTTGCTGCCTGGCACTCAGTAGACAGTCACCTGTCTTCTCCTCTGTCTGCAGGAAGGAGGGGCAGCAGTCTGTGGTCACTGTTATTTATTTTTTTAAGGTTTTATTTATTTATTTATTTATTTATTTATTTATTTGAGAGAAGGAGCACAGGCAGGGGAAGGGGCAGAGGGAGAGTGAGACGCAGACTCCCCACTGAGCAGGGCCCTAACATGACCTGAGCTGAAGGCAGACACTTAACCGACTGAGCCACCCAGGTGCCCCTGTGGTCCCAGAGCTTCCTTTTAGGGTGACCCCGTAACCATCCCTCTCTCACAGGAAGCGCCTCTCTGCCCCTGAAGTGGCTTCTGCCACCTATAACCAGGGGTGTGAATTGAAATGACCCACACACATTTTGAAAGCTGATTCTGTTGCTTTCCTCCAACCCCTGCCAGACTCAACTGTGAAGCCCCTTCCCTCCCAGCCGTGCCGCATAGCCAGAGAGGCCCCCTGGGAGGGAGTAGCTGTGGTCCACAGTGGGGTATTTGGGGCACTCAGAGATCAGGCAGGGGACCCACTCTGGAAAGAAGCAGCACCCCAGTGAGCGATGACTTCAGACAGGGTGTTGGGGAAGGAGGAGTGATTTTAAACATCACAGAGCCCACCAGGTGCTACATACTTTCACAGGACCAGCGTAGGGTTAGGGTTATAGAACATGATTGCACCGTGTCTGCTTTCTTTCATCCAACTGGATTATCTGTTGAATTTATTCCTGTTGATTTGTGTGTCTGTAGCTCGTTCCCTTTCATTGCTGGATACTAAGCCATTATAAGAATATGCCATGATTTATTTATCCGTTTTACTGATGATTTGGTTTGATTGTTTACAGTCGGGGGTATTACGAATAAAGCTGTCGTGGACTTTCTTGTGTGTACTGACGTGCTTGGCCTGCGTTTTCTTGGATCAGGGGGAATATGTCTGCTCAGATTTTTGTGCCCTTTTTTACTGAGACACAATTTATGTGCAATTAGCAATCAGTAATATTTAAGTGTACGATTGCATGAATTTAGACAACTGTACCCAGTGCCGTCTGTCATCAGCACAGTCGTGACGCAGGCTGACCCAGCACAAAGCACCCCTGTCAGTCTGCCTCTCACTCCCACACACCTGCTCGTCTGCTCTCTGTGCTATAGTTGTAGTATAAAATTTCATATACTTAGAATCATAAAATATATATTCTCTTATGCCTGGCTTCTTGCAATGCTTTGTTTTTGTCCATTCATTCATACTGCTGAACCGAATCCCACCAAAATTTGTTTATCCATTCACAAAATGGAGGATATTACAGTTTTTTCCACTTGGAGTTATTATGAATAAAGCTGCTATTAACATTCACATACAAGTCTTTTGTAAACATGCTTTCATTTCTCTTGGGTATACACCTAGGCGTAGGACTGCTACGTTGTAAGTTTGTATTCAACGTTATAAAAACCTGACAGACTTTTCCGGAGTGGCTCTGCCGCTCCACACCCGCCACGGCCGTGCATGAGCTCTTCTTCAATATCATTTGACCACTCTAGATCCTTTGATTTTCCATATAAATTTTAGAATCAGGTTGTCAATTTCTACCCCAAAATGTCTATCAAACTTTTGACCGGGGTCATAGTGAACCTACAGATCACTTTGGGCAGAACTGATTTGTCAGCAATATTAGATTTTCCGATCCACGGACGTGATTTGTCTCTACATTTGTGTCTTTAATGATTTCTCTCACTATTTTATAGTTTTTCAGTATACGGGCCTTGTACACATTTTGCTAAATTTACCTGTGTTTCATATATTTAATGCTTTTGCAAATGCTACTTTACATAATATTTTATTCTCCAATTGTCTGTTAGTAGCATATGGAAATACAATTGATTTTTTTTAATTGCCTTTTTATCCTATAAACTTGCTAAGTCCATTTATGAGTTCTAACAGCTATTTTTTTTTTTTCCTTTTTCCTTCACGACAGAGTGCGAGGCGGGGGACGGGTAGAGGGAGAAGAGAGAGAATCTCAAGTAGGCTCCACGCTTAGTGCAGAGCCTGACATGGGGCTCAACACAGGGCTTGATTCCAAGACCCTGAGATCATGACCCCAGCCGAAATCAAGAATTGGTCATTTAACCAACTGAACCACCCAGGTGCCCCTCTAACAGCTATTTTTGAGGGTTCCTTAAGATTTTCTGCATAGACAACATATCACAAGCAGGTAGAAACAGCTTTACTGCTTCCCTTCCAGTTCACGCCTTTATCTCTTTTTCTTGCTAGGGTGCACCTGCTTGGCCCTCATACAGAACAGAGGTGGTGAGAGTAACATCCTTGCCTTGCCCCGGATCTCATGGGAAATCACTGGTCCTTCATCCTTCAGTCTGATGTAAGCTGTAGGCTTTTGTAGATATCTTTTCCGTGGTTAAAATCTAGTTCTGTGTTCTGGGAGTTTTTATCATGAATAGGTGATGAATTTTGTCAAATGCCTTTTTTGTTGTCATAATCTATTATCCTTTTTACACATAGTTGGATACACGTATCCTTTTTACGTATTATTTTGCTGAAGATTTTGGGATCTGTGTTAATTAGGGATATTATTTATAGTTTTCATTCTTGTGATGTTTTTGACTTGTTCAAGTGTCATAGTGATGCTGACTTCATAAAATAAGTTGGTAAATGCTCCTTCATTTCCTCTTTTCTGTAAAAGTTTGTATAAAATTGGTATTATTTCTTTATTAAGAAATACTTCAGAAAACACTTCCTTAAGTGTTTGGTAGAATTCACTTGTGAAGCCATCTGGAATTAAAGTTTTCTTTCTGGGATGATTCTACGTATAAATTCAAATACATTCAAAAAATTTAAAAACAGTTTTAGGGATATTCAGTTTAAATTTTTTTTAATGAATGCTAGTAGTTTTATGTGGGTTTTTTTTTATGGTTTTAGATTTGTTGGCATGAAGTTGTCCACAACATAAGTGGTTAACTTAGAAGTTGGTTTTTCTTTTTCAGTCTATTAATACGGCAAATGACATTTCGTGAGTTTCAATATTAAACGAACCTTGCATTCCTGATATAAATCCCATTTGGTCATTGTCAAGCAAGTAGCATCTGTTGCCTGTTATCAGGAGGAGAAGTACAAATACTTCTGCCCTCTATATCTTGGTGTTAGAACCACCAAAAAAACCACAACACAGTCAAACACTGAAGGGAGCAAGCTTTGACACTAGAAGTCACAGACCAAGATCTGCTCTAGTGGTGAGTGTTGGTCCCCATGGCCAACGGGTCCCTCCCAGTGGCTGATGCATGGCCATGAGCCTGCATGTATCCCTCTTCTGCTGCAGCAGAAAACTCCAGCCCTCACTGCATGGACAGGAAGAGCAGTGGGCTTGGTCAGGTGCCACGAGGTGTACACACTTAAGCAGAACAAAGGGCGCACAGTGAGTCTGAAAAAGAAAGATATTCCCACACAAGGTGATAAGCCCAGCTAGGCTGTGAGGTGTTTTTGGTTTTGGTTTTGGTTTTCACCGCGATTTAGTGGCTTAAAATAACAATGCATGAATCAAATCTCTTTTTTTTTTTTAAAGATTTTATTTATTTATTTGACAGAGATAGAGACAGCCAGCGAGAGAGGGAACACAAGCAGGGGGAGTGGGAGAGGAAGAAGCAGGCCCATAGCAGAGGAGCCTGATGTGGGACTCGATCCCAGAACGCCGGGATCATGCCCTGAGCCGAAGGCAGACGCTTAACCGCTGTGCCACCCAGGCGCCCCATGAATCAAATCTCTTAGTTTGAACTTGAATTTATAAAAGAAAATTTCAGTAAAGCTGAAAGAATAAAATGTTGAAAAAGATTTTAATCCCTTACTGTCTGTAGGGTCTATAGTGGGATTCTTTCCTTCACTCCTGATATTGGTAATTTGTGTGCTTTTTCGTGATCTGCTTGACTAGAGGGTTATCGATATTTTTGATCATTTAAAAAAACTAGTGTTGAGCTTCATTATTTTCGTTTTGTTTGTTTTCTAGCTCATTGATCTCTGCTCTTTTATTAGCCCCTTTGTTCCCGCTTACTTTGGCTTTAGTTTGCTCTTCTTTTTCTAGTTCTGATTTGAGACCTTTCTTCTTTTCTTATATAATCATTAAATGCTATGAATTTTCCTTTAAACGTTGCTTAGTAGCTTAAAATAACAAGTGAATTGAACTTGAATTCATAAAAGAAATGTTCACTTTTTCTTTATACTCCCCCACAACTTTTTTAAGGTGCTACCTGATGGAAGATACTAGATGGGAGTACTCAAACTAGAAGACAAGAGCTGGGAGGACAGATGGATGGTGGATGGAGAGAGAGAGAGAGAGAGAGAGAGAGAGAGAGAGAGAGAGGATGAGGCATGGTAGAGGGATGGTGGATGGATAAATAGGATGGATGGATAAAGTAAGATACAAGAGAGGCCTTGCATGGCCCAATGATGATAATGGCTCATGAACCACGGAACAGGATTAACTCAATTCTGCATCTGTGGTTTAAAAAAAAAAAAGTTAACTTCTTGCATTATGCTGATGTAGTAAACAGTCTCAGATGAGCATGACTTACAACAACTGAAGTACCCTCACTCACCTCACATGGTTGCAGGACAGATGTAGTATGTCCTCTTCATTATGGGACCAAGTGGGGAAACATCCCCTTTGGGGATGTGCTGTTTCTGTGGAAAAGGGATAAAAGGCAGTGGCGGACCGACCTTATGGCTGTTTAGAAGTAACATTCCCACCTCCTCCCACATTAGTCAAAGCCACAGGTCAGTTGCTTGAGGTCAATTGCAGGGATGGAGGCGGTGGACCTCAATCCTGTTACTAGGGTGTTGGCCACTGCTCTACAACCCCAGCTGGACAGTAGTGTTTTATCCCAACTCCAGGCCCTGAAACCACCTGACCTACAGCTGCAGTTCCTTCCGGGCAGACTGACCCTTTGAGCCAGACTATTCTATCACGGGCTTTCAAGTCTCCCTCTTGACCCTTGGCACCATGATCATTACTTGAGTTGTTCTGCCTCAGTCCACTATAATCACACATCTCCTCTGAACTGAGGACCCCGTCCCTTATTACTTGTTTTCTAATGCATTCCATCTGTCTCTGCAGTCTCACTTCCTGTGGTGAGTCCCACTCTGAGATTCCAGGCTTGGGACACGCCAACCTTCTTGGATGAAGCGGGAAACCAAACCCCAATGGTCCCCATTGGTACCAGCAGTGCTTTGCCCAAAGCCTGCCCCAGCAGGTGCCATTGCATGTTTATAGGACCTGATTTTTTTTCAGACATCCATCCTCCTCCAAGTAGCCCAGGTAGCTCAGGGACAATGACTCTCCTTGGGAGTTTCCCAGGTGAAATCTGAAACAGGTCTCCAGACGGAAAGGGCAGGGAAAGATGGAAGAAAGAAGCAGTCTACTTCACGTTGGCAAATGGCAGGTTTAAGAAGCAGGGAAATTTACCCATGAGGCTTGTCTGGGGCAGCCACAAGACAAGGAGATCTTCACATCTGCCTTCCAGAGTCTTAAACATCTGCATAGCGGTCTTAGTTTGGTCACATATACCGTCCAGATGATCTCAACACATTACTTTCTCAAGTCTATTCTTTGGAACAGCTTCTGGGAGTGGGGAGGTCAAGCAGAATGAACATGGACAGGGGAGGGAATGAAAAGCCTCTAATTACTCGGGTCCAACTCACAGGTCGGCCAGCTGTCAAGTCCTCTCAGTGTCTTCCTCCAACACCTCCACCAGCTCTAGGGGTCGGCTGTGATCAACCTAAGCCAGAAGGTACCAAACATTTTCTGTCAAGGGCCAGATGGTAAATATTTTAGGCTTTAAAGGCCATATGGTCTCTGTTGCATGGGCTCAGCTACAAGCAGCCCATTGTGTGAAGCCCACTGTGGGCCACCTCTCCCTAGAGGCCATGCCCCTCAGGGGTCCTTCCCCTCTCCCTGTGGGCTCTGCTGGACTCCGTGACTTCCTGGGGGCCCAAGATAAGCCAGTCAGCCCTGACTGCCACTGCCACCAGGTGGGGACCCCCTGGTAAATGCTGAGGGGTGCAGAGCTGGCAGGAGGAGAGAAGCCAGCCCTTGAGCTATAAGGTTCACACTACACAGCTGCAGGAATGCCCAGTCACCCAACCTCCTGAACTTGGTTTTTGTGAGATGACACGTTTCCTTACTGTTTAAGGCAGTTCAAGCTAGTCTCTGCTACTGTCCTGGCTGCTCTGAGCAGGACCTCACAGCAGCATTGAGCACCCCGGTGGCTGGGCTCCAACTTACCACTGCTCACTCACCCCAGGACAGCTCCCAGGGCACTTCCATCTTCATCCCTGAGGCTGCCGCACGTAACGTTCATGTCCTGTATGTGTGGTGCTGGCAATGGTCTCTGGGTGGGGAAACCTCCTTTCAGTGCTTGGAGGGCAGGATGGAACTGAGAGGGTTCCATGTCTAAGCTGAGAAGTTCATGGGACAGAAGCAGAAGGGGAGGTAATGCACATCTAAGGTCCAAGCTGGCTCAGCTCCAGCTGCTGTCCTCAAGGGCAAGCATTGGCTCGGGGCGTCTGGTGTTGCTGCCCACTAGGGAGGCCGTGGTCTCAGAGGGCCAAATTCTACTTGGCAGGGCCTGGTTATCAGAGCTGGCTTTATAGGGTACAACAGCTGATCTTTACGTAACTGCGGTGGTGAACTTGGTGTGTCACCTTGGCTGGGCCACCAGGAGCTAGACATTTCTGGGTGGGTCTGTGAGTGTTTCCAGATGAGATCAGCATTTGAATTGGTGGACTCAGTAAAGCAGCCTCATCCAGCCCCTTGAGGGTGTGCGTAGAACACACAGTGGGCGAAAGGAGAATTCCTTCTGCTGGACCACGGAGCTGGGGCAGGAGCACACACCATTGCTTCTCTGGGTCTTCAACGTGTGGACAGCAGACCGTGGGACTTCTTAGTCTCCATAACTGCCCGAGCCAATTCCTTGAAATAAATCTCCTTCTTTTCCCCTCTCTATATCCTATTGGTTCTGTTTCTCTGCGGGTCCCTGACTAGTACAATAACTGAATTTCGATGCACAGATAAATGTCTCGCAACCCTTTCTCTACAGTTACAGAAAAGCTGCTCAAATGGCTGGAACGACAAACTGCAGGGGAGGATAGGTTCCAGCTGTGTCCCTGCAAGTTCTTGGGCTCGTCCCTCCTCTGGTCTTGGCTTCCCCAAGACAGCTGCAACTTCTTTCCGGAAGGAAAGAACCATGATTGCTCGATATGGGCCAGGAGCTTTCCCCTCCCCACCTGTAGCAGTTGTCAGGAAACACTCAGTGTGGCTCAGATCTGGTCCCCAACCAGTCTGGCCAGAAGGCTGAGGCTGGCTTAGACCAGGCAAACTGTGGCCCATGGGTCAATCCTGGCCCACCCCACCTTGTGAGTCACCTAGGGCTGTCCTAACCAAATACACAAAGTGGGGGCTTACATCAACAGAGATTTATTGTCTCTAGGTTCTGATCCAAGACCGGAAGTCCAAGATCAAGAGTGGGTTCCCTCTGGGGGTTGTGAGGGGAATCAGCTCCAGACCTCTCTCCAGCCTCTGGTGTTGCTGGCAATCCATGGTGTCCCTCGGCTTTTAGACCAGCCCTCCAATCTCTGCCTCCATCTTCACATGGCCTTCTCCTCTGTGCCTCTTCTTATAAAGACACCAGTGGTTGGATTTAGGGCCCACGCTAACCCAGTATGCCCCCATTTTAAATTGGTTACATCTGCAAAGACTTTATTTCCAGATAAGATCACATTCAGAAATTTCAAGTTAAAGAACAAAAGGCACCACCTTCTTTATTACAGTTTTGAAAAGAAAAGACAAGGCAAACCCCAGCGGTGCTGAGGGATGCCTGCTACCACTTCCCTGCTCCCTGAGCACCCACCCCATGCAAGTGGAATGCTGCCTGGCTAGCGATCACAGCTGCTCGTCCTTTTTTTGATTGGGTGAAGTGAAACCATTAAAGTTCTGTAAACTGAAGAGATTCCATCTCTTCTGCTCTCTTTCCCCAGATGCGTGTCTGGTAATAGCCTGGGCAAATGTGGGCTGCCGTGGCTCTGGCCGCGCGGCCAGCACACAGAACCACTCCTCCCGTGGGGTGCTATCAGCAACAAAGGTGGAACTCCTCCATCCACTCTCCCACCTGTTCCAGAACTGGGCAGAGAACGGGGCATCATTTATTTTCCCTCAAAACCCAAGCAGAAACATCTTAAATGTCCGTGAAGAGGAAATTGAATAAACTATGGAAACTCCACATAATAGAATTCTGTGGAGCCACTAAAAATGTTGATGGGCAGGTTGTGAAATGTCCTGTGTCCTGTGGTTTCATTATACGATGGTTCACATCAATGTGCATGTGAAGAGGAGGCAGTCTGGAGAGATCTAATACCGTCCATACGCATGAAGCTCTTGGGACGGACATAGCGTTGTGGGTGAGGACTGCATCTGCTCCCATGACCACTTTACCTCTTCGTGGCAGGTGCAGGCGTACTCTCTCTGCATCTCCGGCTCTCCAACAATACATGTTTTCCCATGAGGCTTCTACATGTTCTACGTCAATGGAAAACCTGCATCCTGTTTGGTGGTGACACGCTGGCCCTGGAATTGTCTTGGTGTCCCAGGTCCTTGCCTCTGGTCCACCTCAGCCACTTCCGACTGGCCCATCTGGCCCACCTGGTGCTGACCAGTCTCTTGCCTGGGGCCTGGTGGGCTTCTCCTGCCACTTCTGGCTGTGGATGAAATGCCACTCCATGGGGCAGCATCTGGGTTTCTGAATGGCTGCCCAAGGAGGTGGGAGTACCCTGCAGATGTGAAGAGCTCATTTCACGTGAGCGAACTGACCAGTGGGAAGCAGGACACTGAAGGAGTAGAGAAAGATCCCCCTCCATCGTCCTTCTGTGGCTGTTCTGAGGTGTGGTTTCTCGGTGCAAGCCTGAGGGGCAACCAGAGGCCCTTGAGAGCCGAGGCTCAGGGTCCTAGCTTGGCTTTGCTCCATCCCTCCCCAACTCACTTTCTGCCCACCCCCACTGCTGCCTGGGATCGAATTTCCCTTATGAAGTATTCCCACTTAAGCCAAGCCCCAGGCTCTGTTTTCTAGAGAATCCAGGAGTATAAGTTACATTTGCTGCATGAAAAAATGCCCCAGAACTAGTGGCTTAAACAATTTCATTTGATCATGGTTCTGTGGGTCAGTCACCTGGGTTGGGCTCAGCTGGGAAGTTCTTCTGCCAGTCTCACCTGAGGTCACAGTGAAGCTGTGGTCAACTGGCAGCTGACCTAAGGTGACCTCCCTTCTAAGTCAAGCAGCTGGGGCCATCCCTGGGCTTGTTGGAGTAGGAGAGACTTCAGTCGCTGCTACAGCTCCTGCTGTCCCCCTCCCGACCTGCTGCCCCTGGAGGTGGGCTTACCAGGGACAACCAGTCACAAACCCCCCAGATTGCCCTTGGAGATACCCAAGATCCTGTTGGGGTGGGGCCAGGGAGGCCCAGAGCATCAGAAGGGTGTGTGTTCTCTCTCCTGCTCCTGCATCTGCCCTTTACGCTCCAGGTGTCAGTCCCTAGGACCACAAGGTGCTGGCCCTCCCACCACAGCCCCAGCAGAGGCATGTGGTCTTGGGGTTTGCAGTTCCCCACCCCATGACAGGGGCTCCGGCACATCAAACCTGAGTCTGCCCTATCAGAAGATAACCACAAAATGAGTGAGAAAGTGATGATTCCCCCTGGACACCATTCCCCAAACACTGATAACGGGCCTTGCTTTCTCTTCTTGGTCCAACATAATTCTTTACCCACGACTTGGTAATCTTGGGTAAATCCCCCCCACCCCACTGACCCACCCAGGTCAGCACAGAGTCCAGACAGGTGGCTGTATCAGCCCCTCATCCCACTACCCCCAGCTCTGCACTCCTCCTTCTATACCCCCTTCACTTAGGTCTCCGTCCTCTCCCACACCCCCCAGATCCCCCTCCCTTCTCCTGGTCATGCAGGGATGGGGTCCTCAGTGGCCCGTTGTCAGTAGGACCTCACAGTGTGCTAGTGCCCATGCCACACACTTTATATCACCATTTCTCACCCCCCCCAAAAAAAACCCACAGCAAGATCTTGTTAGCCAGAAGCCAAGTGGGGGCCAGGAGAAGCTGAGAGAGTTCCCTGAGGTCAGGCAGCTGGTGGGAGCAGAGGATGGAGCCAGGGTTGTGGGTGCACACCCATCCCCAGCCCACATGATGTCCAAGGCCCCGTCCTGGGGTCAGAGTCTGAGGCATCTCCCCACTCATCCCACCCCTTTCCCAACGGGGACATGTCCAGTTAGCACCTCTCCTGTCATCCCTCTGGTGAAACTCACCCTGTGGAAGTACAGACACCTGACAGATGTGTCATTTCTCTGCACTGGAAATGCAATGAGATTTCTGAGTGTGAACTCTGATTTTTCTCATTCCTGCCATCCTCTGCCATTCCTCTTGACTGGTTAATTTTAATTTCAGGCATAATGCTCCTTGTGAGATTGCATCCTCTCCACAGTTTGGGATAAGAAACTGGAGTTCTCTTCATGTAATAGCTATTTAAGACATATTTCTTGTTATAAATGGCTCCCAGGGTGTACTTGCTAATTTTGAAATTCCACATTATGATGAGGTAAAATTAATAGGAACCTAGCAAAGGAGAAATCCCATTTCTCCTCAAACATCTCCCACATTCATTTGTGGAGAGGTTACCTGTTGTATCTGATGGGCCTTTGCACACAGGTGTACATCAGAGGTGTATCCACAGGCCACCTCACCGGTGCACCTCTCAGGTGTACTCTGCTGGTGGACCTCACAGGTGTTCCTCACAGGTGTTCCTCAAGGGTGTTCCTCACGGGTGTTCCTCACAGGTGTTCCTCATGGATGTTCCTCACAGGTGTTCCTCACAGGTGTTCCTCACAGGTGCTCCTCATGGATGTTCCTCACAGGTGTTCCTCACAGGTGTTCCTCACGTATGTTCCTCACAGGTGTTCCTCACAGGTGTCCCTCACAGGTGCTCTTCATGGATGTTCCTCACAGGTGCTCCTCATGGATGTTCCTCACAGGTGTTCCTCACAGGTGCTCCTCATGGATGTTCCTCACAGGTGTTCCTCATGGATGTTTCTCACAGGTGTTCCTCACAGGTGCTCCTCACAGATGTTCCTCACGGATGTTCCTCACACACATTCATCACAAGAACATCTCAAACTTGTACTCATAGGTGTAGCTCAGGCACACATCACAGGCACATCCTGCAAGTATGCCTTACGAATGTACCTCGAAAGTGTATTTCACAGGCTTATCTCATAGGTGTATCCCTAACTGCATCAAGGGTCCACCCCTTCAGGGCTGCTCAGGGGCCCCAGGTATTATCAGTGGGTATGTCAGGAAATGAGATGAGGGAGTGCAGGAGCCAATCCAGCCAATGTGTTGTTCAGCAGTTATCCTGGGGCCCCACAGGGAAGGGAGCTGGGGTATTTACACATGACCCCATGGGTCACAGGTCAAGGACTCCTCCAGGGAGTCCTGACACCTCTGGGCTCCCACACCTGCAAACACTGCAGGCTCAGGGGCAAAGAAATGCACAGGTAAAGTGACACAGGTACCACAGTGTAGGTCTGGTGGACACACTCTGTAATGGCGGGGCGGGGGGAAGACACACTCATGCTCTGAGCTCCCTTCTGCTCCAGCCCATCACCCCAAGTGTCTGGCTGTGGCACGATAGTGCCCCGAGCTCCTCAGCCAGCACCCTCCTCTGCTCCCCACCCACTCTGCCAGGAGCCCCCTCCATCTCACCAACCTTGAGTACATTGTGCCTCCGAACCCAGGGCCATGTCATTCCCACTGCTGTGACCTAGCCCTACGGCACCCAGACATAGGTGCGCCCTTCACCAGCAGGCCTCCCCTGCCCCAGCAGGCCTGCCCCACCCAGTGTTTCACAGGCAGGTGACCTGCACACCTATGCCCCCTGCCCTCAGCCCTGCAGGCAAGGATCCAGCTGGCAGGAGTGGGGGAACAGAAGCAGGGAGGGTGGTTGCAGCCGAGTGTGCCTCGGGGTGGAGTGAGCCAAGGGAAGTGTCCCCCCAAAGACCCTGCTGCCCTGGGCTGCTCAGCCAGATGGCTGCCTCATTGGCATGTCCCTCACATCAGGCATAATTTGGACTGCAGCTCTGAGCGTCTGGAGACAATACGCTGGAAGGCTCTGGAAGCTGTCTGGGGACTGAATTCAGAGCAAGGTGACCCCCAACCCTGGCCCCAAATCGCAGCACCTGCCTCCCTGTTCTCCCCCAGTCCCCAGGCAGAACTCACTATTTTTAGGAAAAGTGGGATGCTTAGAGCAGATCCCTGAAAGGAGTCTGCTGCGTGACTAAGCAGAGACAAGAATGTCACAGCACAAGGGCCTGTGCCCGGCGCTCAGCCAGCTGGGCCCATTGTGGCCAGCACAGCTGCAAGATGCCAGCCCAGAGCCCACGTGGAAAGACCCCCAGAACCAAGGCTTGTGCTGAGGAAACATGTCTGGGCACAAGAAGTCCCCTGGCCCTGCAATCACACATGTGCACACTCACACGTGTGTGCATATATGCATGCTCATACGGGCACAAACCACAGCTTTACCAGCTGAATGCAGCAAACTTCAGAACCACACACAAACCCTGCATCCTGGTTGAAAGGCAACGTGAGGAAGCCTTAAGCCTTTCCCTCAGTCGAGGCCCCTGGTTTGTGATGCCTGGTCCTTGGCTTGGAGGGGCCCAAAGTCCTTCCAGCTACACTCTTCTGCTTCCGCCTGTGTGGGCAGGGTTATGGCTGCTGCCGCCAAAGGTGAGCCCAGAATGCCAGGTGCCCACCTGGTCTCTGCTGAGTGACGTGCACAGCTGGCTTACACCACGGACGTTAAGTCCTACCCCCAGCCTTCCAGCGGCCCGTGGGCATGCACATGCGTGCATTTGTACACTCGACGCACACACATATATGCATATGCAGTGTGCACACACACGTGCACACAGTCTCTTAAGAGAAGTAAAGGGCACTCAGGAGCTGGAGAGTCACACACACATGGAGCCCGTCCTCCAGTTTTAATGCAACCTTTTGGTCACACATGGCCCATAGAGAAGCGAGCATCCATGTAACACCCAGGCAGGTGGACAGGAGAGAGGCACCAGCTGCTGTCTAGGACGCCAGTCCCTGTTTGAAGCACAGAAGCTCAGGGACAACCTTGTCTACACAACACGGCAGTGCCCACAGCGTGGCTGTGGATTCTGTGTGAGGAGAGGGTCCAGCAGTGTGAATAAAAGTGCCCAACAAGTAAGGATTGGGCCAAGGAGAGAGATGTGTGGTGGGGACTCACTAAGACAACCTCTAACTAAGGATGGTGGCTCTTAACAGAGACTCTCTCTTGTGCCCTCAGGTGACCTACTGTCACTTGCAAACCCCCCCCCAGGCCACCCCCTCACCATCAAAGAGAAGGGAAAATCTCTGCAAAACCCCACCTCTGGTCCCACCTTCACAATGGATGCTGGGCCACCTTCCTCCCCTCTCGTCACTTCCCTCCATGAGGGTGGAGCCACGGAGCTGCACTCGCTGACCTCTGGCACTGGACAGGGGTCTCCCCTCCCTGCCTAGGGCTGGGTTGCCTCTCCCCGAGGCGGGGCTGGGGCCCCACCTTCCCAGCACACTGGAGTCCAGGTCTGAGTGCCAGGAGACGTGGGGCTGCCTGTTGGACCATCTGGATTCTCAGGCAATCCCCCAGGCAGAGAGGGCCGTGGTGTCTGTGGGATTACCCTCTCCGGGGGATTAGGTGGAAGGGCCTGCTCCACTGGCTGCCCAGGACCCCTGCCACAGGCAGCAGCCCCCGGGGCTGTGACCCAGCTGCCCCCATTCCAGGAGGTCTGATTTTCCCAGGGGCGGGTAGTGGAAAGTCCAAGATCTAAGCCGACGGGGGCAGGCATGGGTGAGTCAGCTGGTGTCCTCCCAGGGCTCAGTAATCGTCCCTAAGAAAGGCTTTGCTGATGACAGTGTTTGCTGGGAGTCTGCATGTGCCTGGGGACCGGCCGCGTCTCGCAGACAGGCGGTGGGACACCATGAGCCTCAGTGAGGACGAGGTGCAGCAGTTCCTCGACCAGAACCCCGGCTTCACGGACGAGTACTTTGGGAGGAGGCTGAGCCCCGAGCATGTGGCCGGCGCCTGCGAGGAGGGACAGCCGGTGGACTGCACCAGCTTCCGCGAGCTGTGCCAGGTGGAGGAGAGCGCAGCCTTGTTCGAGCTGGTGCAGGACATGCAGGAGAGCGTGAACATGGAGCGCGTGGTCTTCAAGATCCTGAGACGCCTCTGTGCCCTCCTGCACGCCGACCGCTGCAGCCTCTTCATGTACCGCCAGCGCAACGGCGTGGCCGAGGTGGCCACGCGCCTCTTCAGTGTGCAGCCCTCCAGCGTCCTGGAGGACTGCCTGGTGCCCCCAGACTCTGAGATCGTCTTCCCGCTGGACATTGGGGTTGTGGGCCACGTGGCTCAGACCAAGAAGATGGTGAACATCAAGGACGTGGCAGAGGTGGGTCCTGGCCCACAACCGACCGGGTCGGCAAGGGGTCCCTACGGGCCCCATGCAGCGGGTCAGCCTGCAGGCCGTGTGGGGACCTCTGGTCCAGGAAGGCGGCCCCGGGGAAGAGGGCTGGCTGGGCCAGAGCTTGCAGAGAGGAAGGAAGCCAGCCTTGAGGTGGCTGGGAGGGTGGTCTGGGCAGGCCCCACTACCCCGTTGACCCACAGGTCCCTGAATGGAGGACTGGGGAGGAAGGGGTCAGAGCAGGGGTTGGTGCAAAGGCCCAGAAAGGAAGGGCCAGTGGACTCCAGAGTCCAAAACTCACAACCCCATAGGAGACCATGCTGCTTCCTGGCCCAGGCAAGTTTGGGGGTTTGGCAGAAGCAGCGGGGAGACCAGGGCTGGTCCAGGCTGGGCAGGAAAGATAGACAGCAGTGCTTGGAGCTGAGATTCAGGAGGCCAGGGTCTTGCTGGGGGTGGGGAGCTAGTGCACTAGGACTTCAGGAATCCTGGGGTGGAAGCCAGGGTGGGTGGGGCTAGGGGGATGGAGGTGCCTGTTGGATGCATGTGTGAGGGACAGAGGCCCCCAAAGCAAGCATGGGGATGAGGGGCTCCAAGAAGAAGGAGCAGGAAGAGGCTGCTGGGGGAGAACAAGAGCCACCGGCTCCTCCCCTGCTCTCCCTTCCCCACCTCTGAGAGGGGGAAGCAGGAGCCCTGAGCTGGGTCAGCCTCTTCCGTGTTCTGTGAAGGAATCCAGAGGGGCTTGCCACCAGGACAGGTTTCTCCTGAAACAGCCAGTGTCCCCGAGTCCCTGGAGACAAACGGACGTACACCACACCCCCCGGCCCTCTGGGGCCTGGGAAGGAAGTGACTGCAATCCTCTTAAATTTATCTGTTCTAAACAACCCTGGGTCCAGCGACCTGAATATAGTAATCTCTGGGATTAGCTGCCTCTTCACTCCATTTTAAGAAATAGGTCACCCCATGCATCAGAATATCAGGTGCCTGAACTCCCAGGAGGAGAAGGAATCCGGCAGCTGGGAGAGGTGCAGGGGTTGTGCTGGGGACTTCTGCTGCCCCTTCTCTCCCTGTATCTTGTCCTCTCCCTTCTCAGAGTCCGGGGTGGACCTCTCAGCCCCCAGGGCTCTGTCCTCAGGCTGCCCATCCCCCAGCCTGCGCTGAGGGTCCGCTTCAGGCGGCATGGCTGCTCTAGGTCCTGTGCCCTTCCCCTCCCTGGGGCTTTGGCTTCTCGAGACCCTCCCACCTCCATCAGGACAGCCTACTCTGATCTCTCCCCAGGGGGCGAGGGGCCCCGTGTTGGCCTCAACCCTCAGGGCTGTGCCGGGTCCTGTTGGTCCAGATGCATTGGAACTGAGGGCAGAGGCAAAATCACCCAAAAAGTCAGTTTCCATTAAGTGGGTCTTGAAGACCTAAGCTCTGCAAGTGTCAGGGTCCTGGACTCAAGCTGTCTTCAGGGGGGAGACTGAGGCAGAAAGCCTCGCTCCATCTGAGACTCCAGCACCTTCCTCGCTTGAAGAGAAAAGCGTGGGGGGCTGTCTTTGGAGAGTGGTGCGTGGCTTGAGGACAGGGACTCCTTGCAGGCAGCAAGGACGAGGACACCTCGGGGCTGCAACATCACCCCACCACCACTTTGCAGCTCTTAAGACCCCCGAGGGCTCATGGCCAGGCAGCTAGGCAGAAGGCCCTGGGAGGCTGTGGAGGGGACACGGCTCAGCCATTGCCCTCAAGCAGCTGAGTGGGACCACACCCAGGTCCTGGCTCTGTGGTGGTGTCTGACCCCCCTTAAGAAGCTGTGGGCCCAGAAACAGCCCGTGATGAGGGTCCCGTGTGTTGCCAAGGCGTCCAGACCCCAGCTGTGGCAGCCAGCTATTGTGGGGTCAAAGGAGGCTGGACTGGCATTAGGGACACAGCTTTGTGGGGAAGCTCTGGGAGCCAGGCCAGCTCAGAAGAGGGAGGAGGGCAGCAGCACCAGGCTGGCCCTCCAGTGCACAGATGGGCCAGGTGGTGTGGGTGCTGCAGGTGACAAGGATGAGGGTCTAGGCAGTGGGGGCAGCATTGGGGCACTTCAGAGCAATCACAGGACCCCTAGACCTACGGAAGCTGAGGGAGAGGGAGGTGCCTAGGTGACACCAGGGTGCTTTCCATGGGTGATGGGTGGGTTCCAACCCCTGGAATGGGGGGCACGAGAGCATGGATGTTTTGGGAATGAGGCTTAGGATGCAACGCCTGGGGCTGGTCCTACTGTAACACTGCGGTTATGGGGCTTCTGGGAGCCTAAGCGTCACCTGTTGTCCTCAAGGTGGTTGGGGCTCTGAGCGAGGCTCCGGGACTGCCACGTCTGACTCGGTAGAGAAGCCGGGTGGGAGCCTTGATACAGAGGCAGTGGAGCAGAAGATGCAGGCGGGGAACCAAACAGGCACAGGGTACAAAGATGTGGAATGCAGGCGACCCCAGCCCTTGGGCGTCTCTGCTCAGAGAGCACAGCTCCTGGCCAGAGCCTGCTCTTAACCTTCCTGAGGCTCCCTGTGCCTTGCACCTAGGGTGTGGGAGCTGATGAGCTGCTGACCGCTGCAGCCACAACCATGGGGTGAAGGCCCCAGTGTGGCAGGAGCAAGAGGGGGTGTCTGGTGGGTGCCGTGGAGCACCTGGGAGCAGGGGACACTGTGCAGGACTGCAGGTGGGAGCAGGGGAGTGCAGCTGAAGGGCAGGAGGAAAGTCTGGGGCAGAGCCGAGGGCGGTGTGGCCAGCACTGCAGGACCCCAGAGCAGCAGCAGGTGCCAGGAAGGTGACCAGAGAGAGCACAGACATGGAACGGGGGGATGTGAAAACAGCCCTGAGTTCATGCCTGTGCTCAGCCCTGGGGTGAGGTGGCGAGACAGGAGTCCGCAAATGCTCTCCCTTCGGGTCACAGAACCTGGTGGTGCTGCCGCCTCCAGGAAGCCCATCTTGATTTCGCTTTGATGCCAGGTGCCCTGTGGCTGCGGGTGACAGCTGCCTCCCTGCAATCGGGCAGGAGAAGAGCGGGGGACAAGTTGGCACCAGACACACACACCTCTTCACTAGAACACGGACTGTTCTCGTCCCCAGCAGGCCTCCTCTCACCTCCCGCTGGCCTGAATTGTGGCCCAGCTGCCCATGCCCGGGAGGCTGGAGAGTGGACGCGGCATCCTGGGGCTGCAAGGAGCCCGAGCCATGGAGAGGGCACAGCAAGTCCCGTGGGGTCAGTCACCCCTCTTCTGCCACAGGACCAACAGTCCTTGAGTAAACCCAAAAGAGCTCCTTTAACAACAAATAATAATAACAAAATGTAGGGAGAATTTACAGGGATTTCCTCACTCAACCCAAGCTGACCAGTGAGGAGAGGGGCCTGGGGCCATCCCATCACACGGTGGCAGGTCCAGACCCCAACCCGGGCAGTCCAACTCTGAGCTGTCCCCTGCAGCTCTGCAGAGGGTCACGTTGGCCTCGTTTAAATAAATCATCAGCACCCAGGAACTAGGAGCTGGAGCTGGAGTCACACCCACCCTGCAGGGCAGGGTCCTAGTCACCTGGAGGGTCCTCGTCCTGGTAACACCCCAACACCTGGGCCAAAACTCAGCTGCTCTGTTGCCTGTAGATACAGAACTTAAGAGCCGCTCAACCAGCCCCTAGTCAAGGAGAGGCCCCGGGGAGCAACTGTAGGGCGAGTGGGACCTGCCCTGGGGGCCACGAGTGGACGAATGCCTTATCAGATGGGCGACAGGTCCCATGAAGCAGACGCTGGCTGGAGCAGGGCCTCAGAAGACCCGTAGGGGACCCTCCACCCAACTCACACTCACCCTTTATTCAGCCAACACACTTTTGGGGAGGAGCCTGCGGGGCTGGCCTCAGGGCAGGTGAAGGCAGGAGAGGGCAGCCTGAGCTCGGAGGGGCTTATAGTCAGGCAGCTGGGCAGCTCAGAGGTTCCCAAGAAGCTGGCTTGGCCAGAGGACAGCAGGTGTGGGAGGACCCAGGCCGTGGGAGGACGCGGCAGAGTCTGTGATGGAGGGCTGGGGTTACTGGCTCCGGCGGGTGGGGTGGGGGGGATAAGGCTGGAGCCACAAGGATAGGCCATGGGCCGTGTGCTCTTACACTGCCTGGGCTCCTGATGCCCGGCGCAGGGCCACGAGGGCTCAGCACCAGCCTGCACAGTGGTCTCTGAGCAGCTTAGCCCTGTCCCCGCCGGGGTCACAGACCGACGTGACGGCCTCTCTTCTCTCTTCTCTTGCTGCCCAGTGTCCCCACTTCAGCTCCTTCGCCGATGAGCTGACCGACTACGTGACAAAGAACATTCTGGCCACGCCCATCATGAACGGCAAAGATGTGGTGGCCGTCATCATGGCTGTGAACAAGCTGGACGGCCCGTGCTTCACGAGTGAAGACGAAGACGTGAGTGCTGGGCGTGCGCGTCTGTGTCCCCGGGTCTGTCCCGTGCCTGGCGGGCGCGTGCCCGTTCCCTTGGTGTCCGCATGCGCTCCCCTCTGCTGCTTGGCTCCGTGAGGTCATCCCTGTCTCTTTCACACCTCTGAGTGTGTCTTCACACGCACAGGCCTGCGTGTGCCGAGATCGGTGCCATGTATGGGCCCTGCTCCGGGCAGCTGGGCGCCTCCCCACCCTTGCACGCCTGAGTACCTTCCGAAAACGGGCTTTCTAATGACTGTTGTTGTGACTCCGTCTCAGGTTTTCTTGAAGTACCTGAATTTTGGCGCCTTAAACCTGAAGATCTACCACCTGAGCTACCTGCACAACTGCGAGACGCGCCGGGGCCAGGTACCTGCGCGGGCACCCAGCCGAGGCTGTCCGCCCCCTCCCCGCCCTCCGAACGGTCTGCGCGCGTCCAGGTCCCCGTGCGGCCTCTGGGCAGAGACGATGCTGGGCCTGGGAGGTGCAGGGCCCGCAGCGGCAGGTCCCCGCGGCCGTCCGTGGCTGCAGTGTGATGCTGCGAGGGTGTCAGCTGGGACCTCACGAGAGGTAGGGTGTCTCACCCCGTCTGCCCACCCTGACTCACCCCAGCCCAGGTGCGTGTGAGGCCGGCAAACGCCGCAGGCACCACCCGTCCTCAGAAGCCGCATCAAACCCTCCTCGGGAGGAGCTGGGGTGAATGACGAACGGACAATGGGGACAGAGTTTCTCCCACGGGGTGGCTGAGTCCCCTGGTGGGTTTGGCCCCTAGGTGCACAGGATAACCATTGCTTCCAGGGCTGGAATCTGCCTCCTGCACAACCTCTCCCCCAGAGAGGAGGGTGTGGGGCCTGATGGGAGCAAGGTGGGGACTTGTGTTTCGGGAATGGGTACAGAGCTGGCGGGCATGTGAGGGGGGTCCCCTCTGTCCTCCTGCCTCAGTCCCTGGCCCACCGGAGCCCTGGAAGACAGTGAGTGGGCCCTGGGAGAGGACAAAGAAGCAGCTCTCGTTCCTCTGGGCCTGGGGCTTGGAAAGCTGTATAAGATGTGGCCTTCGGGCTGAGCCTTAGAAGATGTGGAGGGTGACCTGGTCACTCCACGCCCTCCCCGCTTTCTGTTCCGTCTGCAAATGCTGTGTGCGTCCTGGTCACCTGCTGTCAACTTGCTTAAAATGATGAGACATTCCTCTGCTTATCTCAGCATCTAGAAGGGCTATCTGGGTGCCTCCTCCTGACCCATGGGCTACGGAAGGAGCAGGCTGAGCAGGGGGTCTGGGATCCCTTGAGGGTATCTTTTGACCCTAGGCCAGCCCCACTGACTGGGAAAGAAAGAAAAAGCCTCTGAGAGAGACACCTCCCACAGTCCATGGCTGTGCGGCAGGGCCGTGGAGGACCCTTGGGGGAGGACAAGAAGTTACCCTGGGCAGAGGGAAGAACATGGCCCGAGGCCTTGGAGGAAGTGATGGCACAACTGGGGGTAGGTCAGGGCTCAGAGCCAACTGGGGAGCAGTGAAGGGCTGTGAGGCTGGCCTGACACATGAGACTGGTTTCTAGAAAGGTTTCTAGAAAGGTCCTTTTTTGGTGGAAGTCGCCGTGAGCCCCACACTGCAGGAGCAGGGTTCTCCACTGGAGATATGTCTCCTTTCACCCTTCCATTGATTTATATTACAATTTGTCTACATCCGTCTGGAGTCATGGGTGTTTCGGTTATAACCCTGGTCAACTTGACTGATTTTGTTGTTCGGTCTGTTCTGACTGTGGCCACTGGGAGCCTCTCAGCGGGCTCTCGAGCCGGACATAACCCATCAAGCCCGTCACTCTGGGTGTTTTCAGTGTTTTGGGTTGGTGGGTGGGTAGGGTTATCGGTTTGGGGGGGGGGGGGTGCACGCTCCGCACGTCCTGGGACAACCAGACGCTCCAGACTCATTTGTATATTTCCTGTGTGGTCCTGGAATCAGCAGCCCCTCCAGGAGTGCACTGCTTTAATCGGGGAATGGTCTTAGAGATCCGGGCACTGGCTGTGCCCTTGGCTACTGGGGTGTCGGAGCAAGGAAGTACATGTGCCCGTGCCGGCCTGGGCATGGACACAGCTGCAGACAGTTCTGCGCGTAGGCACGAATCGACAGGAAGTCAAAGCTGCGTTCTTGCTCGTGCCTCCCACGCGCTCTGTCAGCACACGAGCACTCTGGCTTCCCCGCTTTTGCTGGGATGCAAGTTTCCACTCCCGCAGTGAGATACCTGGCTCCCATCACCCACCACGCGTTTACTCACCTGCTCACTTCCCGCGTATGTGCACGGCAAGAACAGAACGGCTAACCCTTTCCCCAAGGGCGACAGTTTTATCAAGCAGAGGACAGGGTTGACGGGCAGCTTCTTTTGTCTTTAGTCTTACAGACTCTGCTCATTTCCAAAAGTACTTCACTCAGCACCTTTTCTCCTCCTCCTTCAGTGAGGTGGTTCAAGCGCTAGGGTTTGATTCTCTTGTCAGAGTCTGCGTTCGTTCCTTCGTGGGATCCCCCGACCCGCTAAACGGCTGCTTTACGGGCACACGCTCAACGCTTGTGCTGCAGATCTCTGCAGGCCTAACACAGGCATCATGACAGGCAGGCACTGGTAGATGCCATACGGAATAACCCACTGCCCTAAAGACCCGCTGTGTTCCACCTGCCCCTCTCTCCCCGCGGCCCCCACCCGGCCCCGGCAACCGCTGATCTCTTCGCTGTGTCCACGGCTTTGCCTTTTCCAGATTGTCATCAAGTTAGAGCCATGCAGCGTGTAGCTGTTTCAGACTGGCTTCTTCCCCTTAGCAAATGCACTTAAGATTCCTCCGTGTCTTTTTATGGCTTGACGGCTCATTTCTTTTTAGTGCTGAATAATATTCCACTGTCTGGATGGGTCACGTCCCCCCGCGGAAGCTGCTTCCTCCAGCTTGGGGACAATCATGAATAAAATTGCTGTAAACACTTGTGTGCAGCTTTGCGTGTACGTGTAAGCTCTCAGTTCAGTTGGGTCCAAGGAGTGCGATTGCTGGTAGTGTGGCATGACTGTATTTTACCGTCTGAGAAACTGCCGGAAAGCAACTGTGCCATTTCGCGTTCCCATCAACGACGAAGGAGAAGTCCTACGGCTCCGCAGCCTCGGCAGCCTTTGGTGTCGTCAGTTACTTGCATTTTAATCTTTCTAACGCACGTGTCTCATTTTTGTTCTAACCTACAATTCCCTGTAATACAAATACTGTTGAACAACTTTTCATGCACTGGTCTGCCATCTGTATACCTTATTCTTTGGCGAGGTGTCTGTTCAGATCTTTGCCCATTTTTAAATTAGTTTTCTGTTTTCTTATTATTTAAAATTTTTGTAAATTTTGGATACAAGTCCTTTATCAGATGTGTGTTTTGCAAATATTTTCTCCAAGGGTATAATTTGTTTCTTCATTCCCTTCACAGTGCATTTGGAAAAACACTTTTAAATTTTAAGAAAGTCCAACTTAATAATTTTTCCTTCATGAAGTGTAGTTAGTTGTTGTATCTTAAAACTCATTACCATGTCCATCAATAGATGGTTGAATGGGTAAAGTATATGGGAGATATATATATATATATATATATATATATATATATATATATGCAATGGAATATTATTCAGCCATAAAAAAGAATGAAATCTTGCCACTTGCAACAACATGGATGGAGCTAGAGAGAATAATGCTAAGCAAAATAAGTCAGAGAACGACGAATACCCTGTGATCTCACTCATATGTGAAATTTGAGAAACAAAACAAACACGCAAAGGGGAAAAACCAAGAAGCAGACCCTTAACTATAGAGAACACACTGACGGTTACCAGAAGGGAGGTGGGGGTAGGAGAGATAGGGGATGGGGACTAAGGAGGGCGCGTGTCGTGATGAGCTCGGGTGATGTACCAAGTGTTGAATCCCTGAAACCAGCGTAGCACTGTATGTTCATTAACTGGAATGAAGATAAACACTTGTTTTAAAACCCTCATCACCAAACTCAAGGTCGCCCATATTTTCTTCTATGCCATCTTCCAGGAGTTCCATAGCTTTGTGTTTTATAGTTAGGTCTACGAGTTAGTATTTATGAAAGCTGCAGGGTCTGAACCTAGATACCCCTGTTTGCACATGGATACCAAACTGTGCAAAACTACCCTTTCCCCATTGAATTGCCGTGGTGCTTTCATCACACTGCAGTTGTGTGGTTCTCTAGTTGTGTGGTTCCTGGGTTCTCTGTTCTGCTTTATTTATCTCTGCATCTATTTTTTCACTAATACCATAGCGTCTTGATCATTATAGCTGTATAGGCTTGAAATCAGAAATACAAATTCTCCAACTTTTTTTCTGCAGTATTATGCTGGCTATTCCAGGGTCGGGAGGAGGTGACTTTCCATATAAACTTTAAAATCAGTTTGTCCATACCCACAAAATATCTTGCTGGTATTTTAATTGGGACTGTGTTTGTTAATTTGTACCTAAGTATTTCATTTTTATGCTAATATAAGTGGTTTTGTGTTCTTAATTTCAAGTTCCAGGTATGTATTGCTGATATAAAGAAAAATGACTGGATTTTGTATATTAACCTTGTATGCTGTGACCTTAAAACAATCACTTACTAGTTCCGGGAAGGTTTTTTAAATTGATTCCTTGATATTTTCACAGAGACAGTCATGTCATCTGCAAGAAAAGACAGTTTTACTCCTCCCTTCCCAATCTACATACATAGTATTTCTTTTTCTTACCTCATTGCACTTGCTAGGACTTCCAGTACAACGTCGAATATGAGTGGTGAGAGGGGGACACCCTTGCCGTATTCCCAATATCAGGAGGGAAACACCTAGTTTCTCACCATTAAGTTTGATGCTTGCTAAAGGGTTTTGTAGAATTTCCATCTAGCTAAGGAAGCTTTTTTCTATTTGGCATAGTTTTTATTCTGAATGAGTGTTGGTTTTTGTCAAATACTTTTTCTCCATCAATTGAAATGAATGTGTTACTTTTTCTTCTTTAGCCTGTTAATGTGGTAGATTATATTAATTGATTTTCAAATGTTGCGCCAGCCTTGTATACCTGGGTTAAAATCCACTCACTCATGGAGTATACTTATTTTTATACCTTATTGGATTTGTTTTGTTAATATTTTATTAAGAATTTTTGCTTCTATGTTCATAAGAGATTTTGGTCTATAGGTTTTCTTTCTCGTGATGTCTTTATCTGGTTTTGGTATTAGGTAATGCTGGCCTTATAGAATGGGTTAAGAAGTGTTCCCTCTGCTTCTATTTTTTGAAAGAGATTGTAGTGAATTTGACATAATTTCTCCCCTAGGTTTGTTAGAATTCATCAATGAATTCACCAAGGACTGGTGTTTTCTTTTTGGAAGATTATTAATTATTATTCCAATATCTTTAATACACACAGTTCTGTTCAGATTACTCTATTTCATCCTATATGGGTGTTGGTAGTTTGTGTCTTTCAAGGCATTGAAAACTTCATTTTATCTAAGTTGTCACATTTTGGGGCTCAGTGTTGTTCTTGATGTTTATTTTTTTTCTTCTGCTTGCTTTAGGCTTAAATCGATTTTCCTTTTCTAGTTTCCTAAAATTAGATTATTGATTTTGGATCTTGCTTCTCCTCTCTTATGTCCATTTAATGTTGTAAACATCCCTCTAAGCACCACTTTCACTGTATCCCACAAATTTTAATAAGCTGTATTTTTGTTTTCATTGAGTTCAAACTCTTTATAAATTTCTTTGGAGACTTCTTCTTTGACCCATGTGTTATTTAGAGGAGTTCTGTTTCATATATTTTGGGATTTTCCAGCTACTTTCTGTTTAATTTCTGATCCCTGGCTTAATTCTGCTGTAGTATGATCATACATTCCTTATGCTTTTTATTCTTTATTTGTTAAGATGTGTGTCACGGTCCAGAATATGGTCTCTTCTGGTGAGTGCTCCATGTGGCCTTGAAAGGACATATGTTCTGCTGTTGTTGGACGGAGTGGTCTGCTGACGTCCACTATGTGCAGTGCTGTTTAGTTCCAGTCTTCTTACTGATTTCTGCCTGCCGATTTATCAATTACTGAAAGAAGAGCCCTGAAGTTAGCCAACTAGTGGGTTTATCTATTGATCTCTCGAGTTCTATCAGTTTTTGCTTCATGTAATTTGACGCTCTGTACTTAGGTCCATACACGTTAAGGATGT
Organism: Ursus arctos; assembly: GCF_023065955.2. NCBI lineage: Eukaryota > Metazoa > Chordata > Mammalia > Carnivora > Ursidae > Ursus > Ursus arctos. The sequence goes on from NW_026623111.1 coordinate 142,212, forward strand.
TATCTCCTTGGAGAAATGACCCCCTGTGTCGTTGCATAACGTCCCTTTTTACCCCGGATAATTTTCCTTCTTCCGAACTCTGCTTTGTCTACCACTGATACAGCCACTCAGCTTTCTTTTGATTGGTGTTAGCATGGTATATATTTCTCCATCTCTTTACTTTCTTCCTAATTATTTTTATTTTGGTAAAAGATGCGTAACATAAAATTTACGATCTTAACCATTTTTAAGCCTGCAGTTCTTTCTGTTGTCCTGTTATCCCAGATCTAAACCAGGTAATAAGTATCATTCCAGCAAATGAATTGCCAATGCTTGGGAAATATGGCTTTCTGAAAATGCTTGTTTCCGGCTCCTCAGACCACACACATGTACAGATGTACTTCAAGTCCGAGCTCTAGCGTGGACTTCCAATGATGGACATCCTTTTCTCAGTTGTGTGCTTTGATTTCCTCCTCAGACATCACCTAGTCCTAGTAGAAAGCTGTTTCTGACACCTCATACTATGAACAACATTTTTAAGAACCCTAATTAATTTGCACAAAGCACAGGGCCCTACCTCACAGCCCTTTTTGGAGAAAGGTAGAAAGGTCTACCTTTCTCTCCAAAGAGACCAAACGTCGCCCAGTGACTGCAGACTGACAGCAGACTGCCACCCACACTGCTTGCAGTCATGCCTGGTATCTGCTCCTCTCTTGCTCTCCTTGAGCTGCAAGAGAGCAAGTACCCGGGAATTAAAGCAGTTCCTGCAGAGCTTGTCCCTGCCCTCCTCAAACCTTAGCAGCTCTCCAGGGTCCTAACCACCCCTCGGCAGGGCTATGGCCCCTCAGACCTGCCCTCTATTCTCCAGTCAAGAACTACTGACCACCCTTCTTGCAGACTCCACTCAGGGGCTCGTGTCAATCCCTTCCTGAAAGCAGCCAAGTCACTTTGGTCAGAGGGAACAGAAGCAACAAGGGAAACATTAGGTTTAGCCGAGGGTGCTGGGATTTCTCCCTGATCTCCTGCATCAAACTGACTGATCAGTTTTAGCTGAATGATTCCCACTGCCCAACAGTCCAGACTGCTCCAAGAGCTAGATGGAGGGCCCCATTGGTGAGGACTCTGGCCTCTCCAACCTTCTAGGCTGCCCATGTGCCCACAGCCTGCTGGCTCACTGTGAAGACCAGAGGACATGCACTGCCCCTCCCAGGACAGGACAGTTTCAGAAGGCCATATAGACAGCATGAGTGCCCCACTGCTGGCCTCATATTCTTGTTATGTGAACAAGTGGAAACACTCAGAAATCAGGATATGTGAGTCAGGAAGCAACAAGGAGGGGCTGGCATGCCTCTCCACCCTGGGCACGGCCAGCCAACATTGTCGGTGAAGCCCCCACCGTGATGTCGCTGGACACAGAGTTGGGAAGAGACGCGCCATAGTGCAGACCATCTCTCCACCATAAATAACATCAGGAGCATGGAAAATAGTGAACTATAGTGAAATAACAAAGAAACAATGAGGTTGTGTACTTATACCTTTGTCTTAATATAATTTTCTTAATTTTTCAGTTCACATCATTTAATTTTAATAATGGCTGGGTTTAATAACTGACCCTCAAAATTCCTAACAATCGAACAACCAGCTCTCAGGAGCTTACCACTCAGTAAGAGCCCTGAGAGCCGAGGCTGACCGGAGTTCACTGGGTCACCTTTTCTGTCTGCCCCCACCCTCCAGGCATCCTGATATCCCCCTCCTGCAGTGGGAGTGTCAGGTTGGGCCTCACAGGCCAGCCTTCCCCTTCCAGAGGCTTTGCGGGCCTCGTGTTGTCCGTCCCCAAATGCAATTGGATGTCCCTTATTTCCAAAGTCACCAGGAGGCCCCTCACCGTTGCCCCCAGGTTTCTGTTTTGGAGCACGAATCCATGAAGGCAACACCTCAGCACCCAGCTGACCACGGCTCCTGGTCATGAAGTCACCTAGTGTTTGGTTCACTTAACAAGTGGTGGCACTGGTATGCTATGTGCTGATGACAGCAGACACAGGCTTAAGGTCAAGAGGGGGTGACCACTCCCCAGGAAGGGGTCGAGGTCCAGAAGATGAGGCGTGAGTTGCACCCTGAAAGAGGGGACAGGGGAAAGGCAGGGGCCCTTGCTGAGCCACACAAGGCCCTAGTCTGACTCAACAAGTTTCCTATATTTTGAAGACGAGATTTCACTTAAGAATGTGAGTTTCTAACTTCTCTTGAAAGTCTGCAGCCTAGGGTGCCTGGGTGGCACACTCTTGATTTCAGCTCAGGTCTTGATCTCAAGGTTGTGAGTTCAAGCCCCGCATTGGGCTCCACACTGGGTGTGGAGTCTGCTTAAAAAATCAAGCAAGCAAGAAAGAAAGCAGGAGAGAGAGAAAAAGAAGAAAGAAAGAAAGAGAGAGAGAGAGAGAGAGAGAGAGAAAGAGAAAGAAAGAGAAAGAAAGAAAGAAAGAGAAAGAAAGAAAGAAAGAAAGAGAGAGAGAGAAACAGAAAGAAAGAAAGAGAAAGAAAGAAGAAAGAAAGAAAGAAAGAAAGAAAGAAAGAGAAAGGAAAGAAAGAAAGAAAGAAAGAAAGAAAGAAAGAAAGAAAGAAAGAAAAGAAAGAAAGAGAAGGAGAGAGAAAGGAAGGGAGGGAGGGAGGGAGGAAGAAAAAGTCTGAGACCCTTCCACTGACCCTTAAGGCTGCTCCCTGAGGGTCCTGGCCTGCTCATCTCTAGCAGGCAACATGGAAGGGGTCAGCCAGGGTCAGGGGCCTCCTTGGTCTGGAGCCCAGGGCAGGAGGAGGCTTTCCCGGGAACACGATGAGTAGAAACAGGCTCCAAAGGTCCCAGGTTGGGGTCAAGGCAGTGGCTGAGAGGGTGTCCAGGAGGCCCAAACCACTGGACATTCAGGAAGAACCACCCCAGAGTAGCAGGGGACAGGCACTGCATGAAGACACCTAGATGAAGTTCCAGAACACTCCAGGGCTGGAGCTCCGAAGAGCTGTGGCAGGGATGGGGAGGGTGCTGTGCTGACGGGGGACTAAAATGCTCTCAATTCTGGCTATGCAGGTGCGTGCTGACATGAAAATCCACCCAGCTGTATTCCACCTCACTCACTTACTGTGTGTGCCAGACTCAACTCAGAAAGCTAAGAGGGAAACAGGAGGAGAGAGGAAGGGCAGAGGCCCTCGGTGAGCCACGAGCCCCTAGTTCCTCAGGGCCATACAAAAACTTGCTTCCGAACAGAGACCAGCACGTGGTGACTAGTCCCTGGTCTGATGGGAGCAGGGGAGGGGCAGGGTGTGACGGGAGGCGCTCTGCCCGGAGGGAGGGATGGGAGGAGATAGGGAGTCAGGGAGGGTCTCCCTTAGGAACTGTGCTGTGACGCACAAGGCCTTCTCCTCCCCATGTCTTCCTCCTGGCGGTCGTGCTTTGGGGACCAAAGTCTTCAGGTAGCTCAAAAATTAGATGTGCTGCCCAGACACACACCCTCCCCGTACCCCAGCAGGACCACGACATCTCCAGCTGTCCCAGACACCTCTGAGCACCTGCCTCCCCCCATTCTTACCCCTCTGGTGTGTGTTCTGGTCCCAACCAGGGCTTTGCACACCGGGGGAGCTCAGGGAGTATTTGTGGGTTAGACGCACGCTGACTAACACATTCACATGCACCTTCGTACACAGGCTCACACTCACACATGGGATTCCTAAAAGCCAAGCACTCTTCTGAGAGCCTGACTCCTGTTCCACCAGTCTTCTTCCCAGTATCGGGGGGGGGGGAGTGAAACATCATTATCCCCATGTTACAAGTGGGGAGAGTGAGGTCTGGAAGTTAGCCAACCTTCCTAAGATCAGAGCTGAGGAGAAGCAGATCAGCACCCTTGCTTGCTAGGTGTGGAGGAAAAGGGTAAAGAGTTCAGTATCCAAGCCATTAGCCATGGAGGACTGGGGTGCTCAGCCAGCAGCTCAAAGATGAAGGAGACACAGTGCAGTGCATGAGTGACCACAAGGCCCTGCCCTCCCCTGCTGTGCACGTGCAGATGCCCAGGTGGCATCTGGCTCCAGGACCTTGGAATTCAGACAGTCTGACTTAGACTTTCAAACCTCACAGCTTTCCATGCAAGCAACAAACACAGAGGTACGAGGGGCTCAGGTGCAAGGTACTGTGCTAGCCATGGAACAGCTGCACCTTCTGGCCTCATGGAGCTGATGGTGGAGTGAGGAGACAATGAGATTGCACCTCCATGAGGTCAGAATGAAATAGGGTGTTGTAAGGGTCAGGGTTGGCAGGTGTTTAGGACAGGCCTTCCAAAGATGACTTTAGGCTGAGACTCAAAGATGAGGAAGCCCTGGAATGAGTGCTGTAAAGAGGACGGACCTTGTACAAAGGCCCTGTGGTCAATCAGAGTGAGTGCTAAGGGCACGTAGGAGTGCCTTGGAGAGCGATGGGCAGAGAGGGGGCAGGGCCAGTCCACCAGGAAAGCCTCCTCCACCAATGGAGAGTGGTGGCTGGAAAGAGGTCTCCATGAGCCTTGTACAGTAATGGAGAACATTAGGGTTAAGCTGCCTTCTGGTGAGAACACTCCAGGGCAAGTGGGGTCTCCAGAGCCCATTCCTGACTGTGACAGCAAAGGGTGGGGAGCTACAGAGGGCCTGAGAGGGGCTGACAGGAGGGGAACCATGCAAGGAAGAATCATGGTGGCACCAGGCAACCCAGGGAGGGTTTGGCACCAGCCAACACTTAGTAGAGGCCAGAAGATACACGAGGTGGTAAGTGGTGCAGTCTGGAGGCACCTGTCTTTGGGCACAGCTGAGGAAACCGAGAAGCTCAACCCAGGCAGGTGAGGGGTCAGAGTTCGTCTGCGCCTGGCCAGTGACCCTGGACAGGAGCCTGGGCTTCCGTTGTGGGTCAATGTCCTGGGGAGTTCTGGCCAGCGCCTCATGGAGCATGTCAATGAACTATCACTCTCACCTCATTGTGTGGCTTCCAAAACGCAATGAACCCTGCTCTCAAAGCCCAGCTTCTCAGGACTGGTTAGGGAAGGCAGGTTGGTCAGGGTTTTGCCTTTAAATTTTCATGCATTCACTTTCCACTCATTGACCCAGCCTGAGGTCAGCACCAGACCATGAGTGGCAATGACATGGCCAAAGCTTGGAGGCTTTACCTTCCAGTAGGTTTCAGGGTACCTGGGTCAAGGAGCAGGTAGTCATGTGCCGGGATGAAACCCTGGGTGATGGTACTCTGTGGAGATGCTGTTGGGAAAGGCACCATCAACCAGTGTCCCTCTGGAGCTCTGTGGTCAGATGCATGTGTACATGTGTTTTGGGTGTCACAAAGGTGTGGGGGGGGTCTGGCCACAGGCTCACAGGTGTGCCTCCCACATGCTACTGTGGTCACATTGGTGTGTGTATTGTGGGGGTGGCCCAAGGCTCACAGGTGCCCCCCAGGCGCTGCTGCGGTCAAGATGGTGTGTAATGGGCGACCACAGGCTCACAGGTGTTCCCCCTCAAGTGCTGCTGTGGTCACATAGGTGCGGGGGGGTGAGGGGTCTCCACAGGCTCACAGGTGTGCCTCCCCAGCTGCTACCGTGATCACCCAGGTGTGTGTGTGTGTGTGTGTGTGTGTGTGTGTGTAGCCACAGGCTCACAGCTGCTGCCCCCCATCCCCCAGGTGCTGCTGTGGTCGGCTAACAAGGTGTTTGAGGAACTGACAGACATCGAGAGGCAGTTCCACAAGGCCTTCTACACCGTGCGGGCCTATCTGAACTGCGACCGGTACTCGGTGGGCCTCCTGGACATGACCAAGGAGAAGGTGAGGCCTCAGTGCTCCACAGGCCTCCTGGCCAGGCTTGTCCTGCTCCTGTGCTGACTCACTGACTCTGTCCCTTCTCTTCTCTGCTCAGGAATTCTTTGACGTGTGGCCTGTGCTAATGGGAGAAGCCCAGCCTTACTCAGGCCCACGTACACCGGACGGCCGTGTGAGTCATGGTGGAGGGGGGACAGGCCCAGCCTGCGTACCTCGGTTTCCCTGGCTCCAACTCCAACTCCAGGGTGGGAAGGGGCCTGTCCCAGCCTGACTGAGGGTGGGAGAGGGAGGGCTACAGGAAGGGTGTGGGGCGGTGGGGACAGATGCTGTGTGCTGGCTGGCTACCTGACTGCTCTGGAGGGCAGGCTCTGAGTGCGCGCCTGCTGTCTCCCCTGACTCCAGCCCATGCTCTGGGGCCACATGGGGGTGTAGATCTCGTGACGAGGGTCATCAGCCCAATTGGAATGACCAGCATCTGTCCTCCTGCTGCCCCACACTTAAATCACTGTAGTATCTCCCATGTGGGACCATATATGTGTGTGTGCACACATGTGTGCGTGTGCATGAGAAGGGCAGGGTGACAAGGGTAAGAGAGCGTGGGCGGATACCTCTGCCGTTTACTGCACATCCGATCTGGTACACACTACCCAGCCCGGCCAGGCTTCAGTCTCCCCCCCAGTCACATGGGAGTGATAACCGGGCCTTCCTCACAGGGCTGTGTACCAAGTGTGTACAAGAGTCCCTGCTCATGGTTTGGCCGTGACCATGACTTGCCAGAGTTGTGTGCGTGTGTCTGTCTGTCTGTCTGTCTGCCTGTGTGTGTGCTTGCCTGAGTGGGCTGTGTGCATACTTATGAAGGAATATGGGACCCAGTTTGTGTGTGGGCTTGAGTGGGACAGAGACAGAATGAGGACAAATGTAAACCAAATATGTAATGTGTGTCCCACAAGTGTCAGTGATGGTCTGCATATGTGTACATAAAATTCATGTGAGGTTGTGTGTGACGATGTGGGTGTGGGCGTACGTGTGCACTTCCATGTGTGCGTGTGAGGTTGTGTGTGACGATGTGGGTGTGGGCGTACGTGTGCACTTCCATGTGCGCGTGTGAGGTTGTGTGTGACGATGTGGGTGTGGGCGTACGTGTGCACTTCCATGTGTGCGTGTGAGGGTGTGTGTGACGATGTGGGTGTGGGCGTACATGTGCACTTCCATGTGTGCGTGTGAGGTTGTGTGTGACGATGTGGGTGTGGGCGTACGTGTGCACTTCCATGTGTGCGTGTGAGGGTGTGTGTGACGATGTGGGTGTGGGCGTACGTGTGCACTTCCATGTGCGCGTGTGAGGTTGTGTGTGACGATGTGGGTGTGGGCGTACGTGTGCACTTCCATGTGCGCGTGTGAGGTTGTGTGTGACGATGTGGGTGTGGGCGTACGTGTGCACTTCCATGTGTGCATGTGAGGGTGTGTGTAACTATGTGGGTGTGGGTGTACGTGTGCACTTCCATGTGTGCATGTGAGGGTGTGTGTTACTATGTGGGTGTGGGTGTACGTGTGCACATCCATGTGTGCGTGTGAGGGTGTGTGTTACTATGTGGGTGTGGGTGTACGTGTGCACTTCCATGTGCGCGTGTGAGGTTGTGTGTAACTATGTGGGTGTGGGCGTACGTGTGCACTTCCATGTGCGCGTGTGAGGGTGTGTGTAACTATGTGGGTGTGGGCGTACATGTGCACTTCCATGTGTGCGTGTGAGGGTGTGTGTAACTATGTGGGTGTGGGCGTACGTGTGCACTTCCATGTGTGCGTGTGAGGTTGTGTGTAACTATGTGGGTGTGGGCGTACGTGTGCACTTCCATGTGTGCATGTGAGGGTGTGTGTGACAATGTGGGTGTGGGCGTACGTGTGCACTTCCATGTGCGCGTGTGAGGTTGTGTGTGACGATGTGGGTGTGGGCGTACATGTGCACTTCTATGTGTGCGTGTGAGGTTGTGTGTAACTATGTGGGTGTGGGCGTACATGTGCACTTCCATGTGTGCATGTGAGGTGTGTGACGATGTGGGTGTGGGCATACGTGTGCACTTCCATGTGTGCATGTGAGGTTGTGTGTGACGATGTGGGTGTGGGCGTACGTGTGCACATCCATGTGTGCATGTGAGGTTGTGTGTAACTATGTGGGTGTGGGCGTACGTGTGCACTTCCATGTGCGCGTGTGAGGTTGTGTGTAACTATGTGGGTGTGGGCGTACGTGTGCACTTCCCTGTGTGCGTGTGAGGTTGTGTGTAACTATGTGGGTGTGGGCGTACGTGTGCACTTCCATGTGTGCATGTGAGGGTGTGTGTGACAATGTGGGTGTGGGCGTACGTGTGCACTTCCATGTGTGCGTGTGAGGGTGTGTGTGTAACTATGTGGGTGTGGGCGTACGTGTGCACTTCCATGTGTGCATGTGAGGTTGTATGTTACTATGTGGGTGTGGGCGTACGTGTGCACTTCCATGTGTGCATGTGAGGGTGTGTGTAAATATGTGGGTGTGTGTACGTGTGCACATCCATGTGTGCATGTGAGGGTGTGTGTTACTATGTGGGTGTGGGCGTACGTGTGCACTTCCATGTGTGCATGTGAGGTTGTGTGTGTAACTATGTGGGTGTGGGCGTACGTGTGCACTTCCATATGTGCATGTGAGGGTGTGTGTAACTATGTGGGTGTGGGCGTACGTGTGCACATCCATGTGTGCATGTGAGGTTGTGTGTTACTATGTGGGTGTGGGCGTATGTGTGCACTTCCATGTGTGCGTGTGAGGTTGTGTGTAACTATGTGGGTGTGGGCGTACGTGTGCACTTCCATGTGTGCGTGTGAGGTTGTGTGTGACGATGTGGGTGTGGGCGTACGTGTGCACTTCCATGTGTGCGTGTGAGGTTGTGTGTGACGATGTGGGTGTGGGCGTACGTGTGCACTTCCATGTGTGCATGTGAGGTTGTGTGTTACTATGTGGGTGTGGGCGTACGTGTGCACTTCCATGTGTGCGTGTGAGGTTGTGTGTGACTATGTGGGTGTGGGCGTACGTGTGCACTTCCATGTGTGCATGTGAGGTTGTGTGTAACTATGTGGGTGTGGGCGTACGTGTGCACTTCCATGTGCGCGTGTGAGGTTGTGTGTAACTATGTGGGTGTGGGCGTATGTGTGCACTTCCATGTGTGCATGTGAGGTTGTATGTTACTATGTGGGTGTGGGTGTACGTGTGCACTTCCATGTGTGCGTGTGAGGGTATGTGTAACTATGTGGGTGTGGGCGTACGTGTGCACTTCCATGTGTGCGTGTGAGGTTGTGTGTAACTATGTGGGTGTGGGCGTACGTGTGCACTTCCATGTGCGCGTGTGAGGTTGTGTGTGACGATGTGGGTGTGGGCGTATGTGTGCACTTCCATGTGTGCGTGTGAGGTTGTGTGTGACGATGTGGGTGTGGGCGTACGTGTGCACTTCCATGTGTGCATGTGAGGTTGTGTGTAACTATGTGGGTGTGGGCGTACATGTGCACTTCCATGTGTGCATGTGAGGGTGTGTGTGACAATGTGGGTGTGGGTGTACGTGTGCACATCCATGTGTGCATGTGAGGGTGTGTGTTACTATGTGGGTGTGGGCGTACGTGTGCACTTCCATGTGTGCGTGTGTGTGTAACAATATGGGTGTGGGTGTATGTGTGCTATGTGGGTGTGCACCATACATGTGCACACCCATGTGTGCATGTGAGGGTGTGTGTAACTATGTGGTGTGGTCTATGCTCTGTGTGCACATGCATGTCTGGGTGGGACTCCTGCGTAGCTCCTCTCACCCTCAAGGAGGTTCCCGCTGGGGAGCTGGCCCAGCGATCCCCTCGTGACCACTGCGGTCCATTTTGCAGGAAATCGTCTTCTACAAAGTCATCGACTATATCCTCCATGGCAAGGAAGACATCAAGGTCATCCCGTAAGTGCCCGGGTTTTAGGAGAAGCATCACCTGAGGGCCGAGCACCCTCAGACCCAAGCTGGGCTGGCTTTGGCAATTTATCACAACAGATCAGTAGCCTCTAGCATGGCCCCTCGCACGACGGTGCACCCATACTGTAGGGCGAGGCAGAATGGGATGGGGAGGGGGCACCAAGGACATCCAGAGTGGACTTCCAGAGCCCCAGGTGAGCTGTATAGGTGGCCCTGTCAGCAGTACCTGCATTGGAGTCCCTCAGAGTCTCATCTTAGCTCAGCCATCCACCCAGGCACGTGGAGCCCCCAAAAGGCACACCCTATAGGGCAGGTAAGAGGGGATGTCCACCCCAGTGGAAGAACAGCTGGGCTGAGGGCAGGGCAGTGCTCCAAACTAGAGAGACTGGGGTCAGGTGTTGGCCATTCCTTGCTCTATAGCTGCATGGCCATGTGACCCCAAGACCCCATAAGCCTGTCAGGACCCCACCCTGCAAGTTCTACCAAGGGACCAGGATCCAGGTGGTAAGCCTGCAGGACAGGTGACTGACACCGAGCTCCAGGGACTAGACTGAAGAGTGGGGCCCCCAGTGGGGAAGGGGGCTCCTACAGGGTGAGGGGCCTCGGCATAGGCAGAGGAAGGGTAAAACAGCACAGACACCCCCAAACCTCACCCCTGGCCTCCTCCTACTCTCCCTGAGTCCACAACCCGCTAGCCTTCCTGCCCCAACCAGGGCTCAGAGAAGGGAATAAACATTAACACGCACACTGAGCCAGAATCTACACACATACATCTAAGAACCCAACCACCATCTAACCCTCTGTTCTCTCCCCAGCACACCCCCAGCTGATCACTGGGCCCTGGCCAGTGGCCTTCCAACCTACGTGGCAGAAAGTGGCTTTGTGAGTCTGCTGAGCCCCCGCCCTCCCCTGGTGCCCCAGCCCTTCCTGCCAGCTTGTGCACCACTGCCCCCTCCCAGCTGCCCTGCTTCACCTGCTTCGAGCTCATCGGGCTAGATAGTCTTTTTTAGAATCATATCACACATTGGGCTGCTTCAGGTGAAATTGTTTTCCTGATTCTCTTTCAGATCTGTAACATTATGAATGCCCCCGCCGATGAAACGTTCAAATTTCAGGTATCTATCCATTCATTACAGAAAGTATGTTGTATTTGGGGAAAAAGATACTGTGGTTCAGAAATGGTGGACTGAATTAGTTTTCGCTTCTTAAGAAACCACCTCAAAATCTCAGGGGCTAACAACAGCAAACACACGCTTCCCAGGCCCAGGTACGTTGGTTGGTGGGGTGGAGCCAGGCCACAATGAGCTTTTTAAGTCCGCTCCTTGGGTCCTCCTCTGGGGACACATGACCAGAGCAGGCTGTTTTCTGGAAGAAGCCAAGAGTCAAGTGGGCCAGTGGAACTGGCCCTGATCTCTAAGGCTCTTCCAGAAACTGGCCAGTGTCCACATTTCACTGGCCAGGTGTCAGTGGACTGTGAGATGGGAATAGCTGCATAATTTGTGGGGCGCAGCAGAGTGGAATGCAATAATCCAACAATTATTAAGAACATTAAGAGCATGGTGGCAAAGATTCAATCAAGCATGGTAGCCTTCTAAGAGAGGGATCCTGTGTGACCACTGGCCTCACACCATAAAGCCACCCTGGTGGGCACAGAGCCTCAGCTTCGGCTAGCGGGAGAAGTCACAACACGAACCCATGGACATAGAGCTCTCATGCATGGGGGCAGTGAGCAGACAGGAAGAGTGACCCAGTCACCACAGTTCGAGGGCAGAAGAAATGAGATTCTTGCTTGCTTGGTGACAAGCCTGGGCCAGGGCCAGACCCAGAGTAGCGGGCATCTCTGGACGCCTCTCCCTGCAGGAAGGGCCTCTGGACGACTCAGGCTGGGTCATCAAGAATGTCCTCTCCATGCCCATCGTCAACAAAAAGGAGGAGATTGTGGGGGTTGCAACGTTCTACAACAGGAAAGACGGGAAGCCTTTTGATGAGCAGGATGAAGTCCTCATGGAGGTAAACACCTGTCAGGGGTGCAGCTCTTGGAGGCAACACCTGTATGATGGCATGGGACACAGCCACGTGGGGTCCCTTCCTATCTTCTGCTTTAGCACTCGACCCAGCATGAGGCCCGAGGAGAGTGGGACAAGGGGGGCTGTGAGGGTCCATTCCTGGAGACCCTCTAAAGCGGTCAGTGCACTGGAGCAGCGCTCCACAGGCCAGGACAGGGGGCCTGGCGCACCACAGGTGCCCGTCGGGGTGGTGACGCTGCTGCTCCGTCGGCAGTCCCTCACTCAGTTCCTGGGCTGGTCGGTGCTGAACACGGACACCTACGACAAGATGAACAAGCTGGAGAACCGCAAGGACATCGCCCAGGACATGGTTCTGTACCACGTGAGATGTGACAAGGACGAAATCCAGCTGATCCTGGTACCACTCCTGTCATGCCCTGGTCCCCTTCCTGCCCGGGGGGAGGCAGGGTGTCCCTGCAGTCAGGACATATCCTGTGGTCGGTGGGCCAAGCCAATCCTGGAGTCCCACATGCTCTGCACGGCCAGGGGCAGTCCCTCCCTGTGTCCTCAGCTGCGAGCAGGGAGTCATCAGAGCCCTCCTGGTCAGGCTGTGTGAGGACTCCATCAGCTGTCCACGTGGACAGCTTAGAACAGTGCCAGAGGGGCAGGGAGGGACACACGGGAGATGGAAGCTACTCTCACTTCTCTCTGAAGCTGGAAGCGCCAGCTGTTGTTGTGTGCCAGATGTCACCGTGTTCCACACTCACAAGGGGTGTAGGTAATGCTGTCACCCTGTCCCGTACTTAGGAGGGGTGAAGCAGTCACTCACTCTGTCTCAACCCTCTGTTTTCTCTCCTAGCCAACAAGGGAACGTCTGGGGAAGGAGCCTGCTGACTGTGAGGAGGAAGAGCTGGGGACAATCTTGGTCAGAATCTGACGCCCACCCCTCGGGTGGGGACTGGAGGGGTCTGAGGGTCAGGGGAACTTCCTCATTCCTAGGAGACCTGAGCATGTCATCTCCTGATGTTTGCTGCTGTCCGCGTATCCCTATGCCTGGGTGTGTGTGTGTGTGTGTGTGATCTTTTTATGTGCGTGTCTTTGCACCTGTTTCCCTGATGGCACCTCTGTTCTCATGGTGGGGCCATGGGTGGGGGCTGAACCACTGGGCATGTGAGTGGCCAGCCACAGTTCAGAGCAACTGGAAGGGCAGATGTCACCACACACCTGGGACATCTGAGGCTGGACAAAGGATCCTGGGAGGGGAAGAGAAAAGCCTGCTTCCCTCAACCCCACAATCCCTCCCACAGAAGGAAGTGTTGCCGGGGCCCACCAAGTTCGACATCTATGAGTTCCACTTCTCTGATCTGGAGTGCACAGAGCTGGAGCTGGTCAAATGCGGCATCCAGATGTACTATGAGCTGGGCGTGGTCCGAAAGTTCCAGATCCCTCAGGAGGTAGGGGTGGGAGGCCGTGGTGAAGGGTCCCAGATCCACTGGGAGGTAGGAGGCCATGGTGAAGGGTCTCAGATCCACCAGGAGGTGGGAGACCATGGCGAAGGGTCCCAGATCCACTGGGAGGTGGGAGACCATGGTGAAGGGTCCCAGATCCACTGGGAGGTGGGAGACCATGGTGAAGGGTCTCAGATCCACCAGGAGGTGGGAGACCATGGCGAAGGGTCCCAGATCCACTAGGGGGTGGGAGGCCATGGTGAAGGGTCCCAGATCCACTGGGAGGTGGGAGACCGTGGTGAAGGGTCCCAGATCCACCAGGAAGTGGGGGTTGTGGCGAAGGGTCCCAGATCCACCGGGAGGTAGAATTTAGACGTGGTTGGGAGGTCCCAAATCCCCCAAGAGGTGGGAGAGATGTGGTCAGAGGTCCTAGGTCCTACAGAAAGTTTGGGGACAGCCATGTTCATTACAGCATTCACACAACCGTGCCTAGAATAAATGGATGGATGGATGTATCAATGGATAGATAGATGGATGGAACTTTGGTAAATGGTTGCTCCAGACCATTTGATCATTAAGTGCATCACTGGGCAATAGTGCAGTTTGGTGTGGGGTGGAAAGGAAACAGGAGCCCATCAGCTGTGCAGAAAGCAAAGGGCATCCTCTCAGTTTGAATGCAGAGAGCCCCTCAGAGGTCATCCCAGGGAGGAGGGGTGCCCCTTCCAGCTCTGCCCTGAGCCCTGCTGCTTTCCGATAGATTTCTGGCTGCTGTTCTGCCTCCACCTTCACACCTCAGGGAGACTCTGCTTCCCCACCATGCAAGTGAGGGAACCACCCTTCTTCATGCCCCCCTGAGAACAGGCACAGCATGCTGGCATTTAAAAAAAATTTTTTTTTTACTAAATACTAAAGGAAAACACAAAAGAAAAAAGTATAGAAATGATTAATAGAATTTTTTTAAATTTCAGAATCATATTCTGGCACTAAAAATCACAGTGGACGCAGTAAGAGGCTCCTTTGCCCACACCCTGTTGTCCAGAGATAACTGCTGTGCAGGAAAAGGCTCACTTCCCTGCTGCTGCCCCTTGATCTCTGCACCTGTAGCCACCATTTTATTTCTCCATCGTCCATGCCAAGTGCCCATACATTTTGCCCATTCAAACACCCACGCCTAAAACAGACCTTTTCTTCTAAAACATCCCATACCCCTTGCCTGGGGTCCCTCTCCCAATTTTGGGCTGGGCAATAGGTTGGAGGTGCCATGAATGCCGGAGCTGTTCCTAGCTTTGACCCTGGCCCCGCAGGCCACCTGCCGCCCCTCATCCACCCCGCGGGGGTGAAGCCAGTCACCTCCCACCCAGGAGGGTGGTCAGGGGCCAGCTCTGAATCACTGGGACAGGAAGGGTCATGGAGGCCTCCAGTACGGGAGTGAGCAGGGCTTTCACACCAAGCTATTCGCCTGCGAATGCTCAGAGCCCACGTTTGTCCTGACGCCCCTCAGGTCCTGGTGCGGTTTCTGTTTTCTGTGAGCAAAGGGTACCGGAGAATCACCTACCACAATTGGCGTCACGGCTTCAACGTGGCCCAGACCATGTTCACGCTGCTCACGGTGCGTGTCCCAGTGTGGCCTCTGATCTGCCGGTGAAGACCCTCCTGGTTCCTGGGGCAGCGTCCCCGGTGCTTGGAGGCGGGGGCCTTCAAGGGCAGAGGGATGGAGGAGGTGCACTCCCCTCCGCGGGCGCACCCCCAGCCCCGGCAGTAGACGCACAGACCTGGACGCCCCGCTCCCTCCCCCGCCCTGCCCGCCCTGCCCGCCGGCCCCCGGAGCATGTGGGAGGATGGGGGAGGGGCTGGCAGAGCTGCAGAACTTTAGGGGCTTGTACCCTCAGACGGGAAAGCTGAAGAGCTACTACACAGACCTGGAGGCCTTCGCCATGGTGACCGCTGGCCTGTGCCATGACATCGACCACCGTGGCACCAACAACCTCTACCAGATGAAGTAAGCAGCCCGGCTGGGCGCCTGGGCCTCTCTGCGGGAGGATTTGGGGGGCCTGCCTCGAGATCGCTGGGCGGGGGGCGGGGGCTGCCCCTTCCCTGGTGAGGAGAGAAGTGCAGGGTCCCAGGAGCAGCAACCAGCCTCTCTGGGGGCTTCTGGCCAAACTTTTATTTTAATAAACCCCCTGCAACAGATCCCAGAGCCCCTTAGCCAAGCTCCACGGTCAAACTTTTATTTTAATAAACCCCCTGCAACAGATCCCAGAACCCCTTAGCCAAGCTGCACGGCTCCTCAATTTTGGAGCGGCATCACCTGGAGTTCGGGAAGTTCCTGCTCTCCCAGGAGGTTCGTGTCCCATTCCTCACTCAGGGTATTTCTCCGAATTTCTGACTGACCCCAGCCCGGGGTCGACAACACCACAGGGCATTCTGACCAGCGAGCGAGGCCCCACGATGGGCTGGATTGGAACTTGGAAATGCACCCACCGCGGGGTGGGGTGGGCTCAGGTCTCAGGCAGTGGTGGGGAGGGCGAGCAAGACCAGCGGGTCTGGTGCCCACAACCTGTGGGAAGGAGCAGCCCAGCGGGGTGTCAGGGGAGGGGACAGACTGGGGACCCTACCCCTTCCCGCAGTCCCTGAACATCTACCAGAACTTGAACCGGCGGCAGCACGAGCACGTGATCCATCTCATGGACATCGCCATCATCGCCACGGACCTGGCGCTCTACTTCAAGTGGGTGGTCGCCGGCGGGGAGGCGGGGCGGGGCCTGCCTGGGGGCTGGGGTAGGGAGCTGGGGCTCCCAGAAGACCCTTGCCAGCCCAGTGGCCCGCAGGGCCTGAGCTCTCTGCCTCGGTTTCTCTCCTAGAAGGGTGGGTGGGGTTAGGATCGAGGAGGAGGGTGTCCTGCATGGGGTGAAGGGGTGGGGGTTAACTCGCTCTCTTTGTTCTTGGGGTTCAGGAAGAGGACGATGTTCCAGAAGATTGTGGACGAGTCTAAGAACTATGAGGACAGGAAGAGCTGGGTGGAGTACCTGTCCCTGGAGACGACACGGAAGGAGATAGTCATGTGAGCAAAGGGGGCGGCAGGAGCCGTCTCAGTGCTGGTTAACTTCAAACCTCCCCCCACAAAACGAGAAGACCCCAGGTCCCCTAGTGATCCACAACGAGAACAGCTCACCTCTAAAGGGCTTTGATAATGTGTCAAAATAAATGCCCCATCTGACTTGCTCCTCATTCTCAGGGGAGACAGTAAAGGATTTGGGGTTAGACAGTGTGTTTCCTTGGTTTGTGGATTTGGCGATCATTTCCTTATTCGTAACGTCCACGGATACACAGAGCTACGGTCCTCCTCCAGGCCTGCCCCAGAGATCCAACAAGGAAGAACGTGTGAATCAGGGGCACCTGAAGCTGCCTGATGGAGACGCGTTGGTTTCAGTTTGTGGTTGCGAGGGGCAGGGGAGGTGAAGTATGAGGGGTGCTGGCGTGGGTGCGCACGGTAAGACGTCTCCTACTGGAAGGGGTGCCCAGAGGCGGAGGTGGAGGTGAGGGAGGGAGGCCAGCTTGGGCACGCCTGGAGCTTCATCTGCCTGCAGGGCCATGATGATGACGGCATGTGACCTGTCAGCCATCACCAAGCCCTGGGAAGTCCAGAGCAAGGTCAGAAGTCACGCAGGGCCCCAACCTCTTATCGTTGAGATTGCCTCCAGGGGAAGCCTGAGACAGGGGACAAAACCTTCATTTGCAAGTAGCACCGAGGGCTGCCCCCCTGCTCTGGGGCTGGGCTCGTGGCTGCCACACTGGAAAGAGCCAATGTGCTCACTGTGCATTAGGCCCAGCCTGAAGAGTGGGGATCCCAGAGGGTCGGGGGCAGAGAAGACGGAGGGCGCAGAGGCTCCTTTGTCAATTTCTGACCAAGCACTGAACTCCGCGGGATGAGACCAAGCACTGAACTCCGCGGGATGACTGCCTTGTATTACCGTCCCCCCTTCCCAGGTTGCTCTGCTAGTGGCGGCTGAGTTCTGGGAACAAGGTGACTTGGAAAGGACCGTTCTGGATCAGCAGCCCATTGTGAGTGTTACTTCCAGAATCTTCTACCCCCTGTAAATTTAGGATACTCAGGCCCCGTTTGGTGCAAACAGGGGACCCCTGGGGATTTGGGATTCTGGGACCTCAGTCTCACTTTGTGGAGTCTGTCATGTGACATGAGCTGAGTGTAAATTTTGGTGGCTCGGGAGCTGGGTGAAGTGGTAGAAAAATAGGGTTTGGATAAAGCTGTGATGCCCATGCAGAAATGGAAAGTCATTGTCAAAAGTGGCCGAGGCAGGCCGTGCCCACCACCCGGGGCCTGCATGGCCCAGGCAGCTCCACAGTGAGCCTCAGCCAGGCTGTGAGCTGCTCCAGGAAGGCCTTCAAGCGGGGAGAGTACAGTGTCAGCGAAGGCCGGTGGCTGGGGTCCAGGAGCCCACACCGTGATAGATGGAAGATGCTGCGATCTTCAGGTCAGCTATTTGGGGCCAGGACTATGCTGCTAGACCACAAGGGTACCCACCTAGGATCCAAGGGGACCGGCACAGCACAGCGTTGTCCAACAGCAGGTGGAAGAGATGGAAAGAGGGTTTGTCTTACAAGTCAACTCCAGTCAGTGGATAGCTGCCTGATCACAAGGTGAAGAAGGCTTTGGGACCAGGGACAGACTGCAGGAAAGGGTATCCTGACCAATCAGCTAAGTCCCTTGGGGACCAGGCCGACCTCTAGTTCCTGCATGGCTCACCCTTGCTACATGGAGCCCCAGACAGTAGGTAACTATGAAGGACAGACTAGCAGGGGACAGCTCAGGGGGTCTGGAGTATGTGGACGCCAAGGATAACCCCTCCAAGGGCATCTGGAGTTTGCCCCAGAGGGCTCTCGAGCCGGGTCTTAAGTCAGCACCATGGATACCTCCCAAGGAAGTGGGAGGAAGGGGCTCAGGGGACCTGAAACTGGGGAGTATCATGGCGGACTCAGCCCTGGAACTACCAGATGGCTCAGAGTGGGGAGGGGCACCCTGGCTGCCCCCTTTCAAGGGCCAGCATCTATCAAGGCAGGCTGAGCCCCGGGACCAGAGGCTCCACCTTCATCCCACGGACACCGCTTCATCGGTGCCTCTGTGGACATGTTCATAGGAGCTGGGTGGGGCTGAGTGAGTCCTGCAGGCTCAGACAGGTGTCTCTGCTCCCCCAAGCCGATGATGGACCGGAACAAGGCGGCCGAGCTCCCCAAACTACAGGTCGGCTTCATCGACTTCGTGTGCTCATTTGTGTACAAGGTGAGCAGGGCCGTGTGGGGCCCAGCTAGGGCCACAAGAGGAGGGGGAGGGGCTGGCGCGGGTTCACCCAATGGCCTGGCCTGCCGTAGCCCCCATCTCCTCATCCTCGCACTTAAACTCTGAAATCCTTGATGTCGCCCCAAGAAGTCCCTTCCCAACCTCCCCTAACCAGTTCTTCAGAAGCTCTGAGTGCTTCCCAAAAGTCTCCACCCTCTGGGACGGTTTCCTGCTCACCATGAGGTCTCACCTCACATGCCCCTTCCCCAAACCCCATCTAGGACACCCCCACTCGTGGCCTGCAGTTTATCTGTGGGTGCATTTGTTCAGTGCCTGTGAACCCAGGAGGACAGGGATGGGTCCACCCGTCGCAGCTGGGAATGCCTCACCCACAAACACGTGTGGCACGTGAGCGACCGGGGAACGCTGTGACATCACAGCCCAGAGGACTGGTCAGGGAGTGTGTCGGGGGTCTGACTGCAGAGCCCCTCCGACGTGATACCCAACATGCCCATGGGCTCCACGCCATCTGGTCCTGGGCCTGTGAGGAGGAGGTTGTCTGCTTCTGAGTGAAGTCACCCCAGACGACCAGTCCCACTCCCCACCTCGACCACCACGGCAACTGGGCTTCCCCTTACTGAAACCCCAGCTCCCTCTGCTGCCCCCTCAGTGGGGCCGTAAGTGCTGGGAAGGAAGGCAGGACCAATGGACATCCCAGTCCTGAAGGTCACAGGTCACAGGTCACAGCCCCACCCCAGCACTCCCCTCCCATTGCCTCCCCCAAGTCCTCTACACAGTCCATGGCTCATGTGCATGCCTGTGTGATGTGTGTAGAAGAGACCAGAGAAAGGGCTACAAGACCGGCATGTCTGCCCGAGTCTTCCCACCCCCTCTGCCAAGGGATTCCCTTTCTGCCATTGATATTTTCTACTCTAAGGGTCCTCACCCCACTAAGACTGTCTGTGCCCTCCCCACCCTCTCTTCTCCGTTTTCCAGGGCTTTGCTCGGAAACCAACATGTCAGTGGCCTTCCCTTCTCCCTCAGACAGGCCCCCTCCCAGGTCCTCCTCTTGGGTGAGCGGGGCAGGGTGGTGGGGGACAGGCTGGTGCCAGCAAGGGCCAAGATGTGGGGAGGCCACCTGCCCCAGCTGCCTAGAAGAGTCAGGAGGTGTGGCCCAACTTCTTGATTCCCTGTCTTCCCTCTCCAGGAGTTTTCCCGTTTCCATGAAGAGATCCTGCCCATGTTCGACAGACTACAGAACAACAGGAAGGAGTGGAAGGCCCTGGCTGATGAGTATGAGGCCAAAGTCAAGGCCCTGGGGGAGCAGAAGCAGCAGCAGGAGGACAAGACGACAGCCAGGAAAGGTCTGGGCTGCGGGCACACACCTGGCTCGTCCCCACATGGAAGCGTGTGAAGGGACCGAGGTTAGGCAAGAGTTGACCTTGGAGGAAAGGCAGGCGGCCCACGGCGCTTGGGCTGGCGTGCTCGGGATCTCCCCTGCAGAGGCAGCCGTCCCTTGGAATCGAGCCTGCTGGCGGAGTGTAGTCAAAACCCAGACTGCAGGCTCTCCTTGTTCCTCCCCAGGGACTCTCATTTCCTCTAACAAAGTAACTATTTGAATGTTACTTCCTTTATAAAGGGAGGAAAGCCCCGGTGAAACCTCGGGAACTCTCAACAGCTTTCTTCCATCACCAGGCATTCCCCTCCCAATTAACTTAGGAAAATCTACCTCCACTTCCGTCTACCCTCAGAAATCAGACCTAAGGGCGCCCATCTGACCCCGGCTCAGGTCATGGTCTCGGGGTCCTGGGTGGAGCCCCACACTGGGCTCCTCGCTCAGCAGGAAGCCTGCTTGTTCCTCTGCCCCTCCCCCTGCTCCTGCGCACACCCGCGCGCTCTCTGAAATAAAGGAGTAAAATCTTAAAAAAACAGAAGACCTAAAAAAAGAAAATAAGTGAGCTAAAAGAGTCAAGCATACACCTTTCCCTGTACTGTGTCAGAGCATTTCTTTACCTGCTCACCCCCCACCCCTGCCTCCCGTTGTGGGAATGTGGCTCAGGTGGCTTCATCATAAGGAGTCGCCACACCTCACCCCCAAGATGGAATCCCTGATGTTCTTGCCTTGGTATCTGCCTGTGCGTGGCCACCTCAGCCCTGGGACTTTTGTTGCTATTTCCTGCCGTGGGGAGGAAGCCGATGTCAAGACGGTTTGGGAGTTGTGGGGGGCCAGAACTAAAAGTGTCACAAGACCTAAGATAAGAAAGGCTGAGCCCAGGCTAGGCTAATCGGCTTAGGCTGACCACAGGTCCCACACTCTGCCCTTCCTCCCGCGGGGCTGGTAGAGGACACCGGGCAGAAGGGGTGGGGCCAGCACACAGTCCTCTCACATCTTGTCTCTCTTGCAGCAGGCACAGAGATTTGCAACGGCGGCCCCACACCCAAGTCTTCGACCTGCTGCATCCTGTGAGCTGGTCCGTGTTCTGACGGCGCCCCAATCCGTTCCCCCACTGGGACTCCCCTGACCATTTGCTACAGGTTAGGAAGCCCAAGAAAATGACTGAAGACAATTTTGGATATTTTGAATTTTTTTTAAGACTTATGTTTTTATAAACTGAAGTCAACTACAAATACACAGTTTAGCTTACTTTACATTCATCCATCTTTTGGGTACACAGCAATACGCCGGCGAGATCTTTGGAAAGGGTCTGTGAACTGCGTGTCTGAAAGCACTGGGTGAGAGTGCCGCAAGTGCACATGTATGTGTGTGTATACAGCTAGATAAGATACATAGACGCTGTTGCCTATCTGGTTTAGGAGCAAATATGGCCAGAAATTCCGAATAAAATAAGAAAACAAGTTCCCCTTTTCTTTAATATGGCAGAAGTTATGGTGGAGGGCACATCATGTATGACCCATCAGAAAATTCTGCCACAAAGGTCAAGGCCATGAGTGACCTGAGCAGGTCAGGGGTCACGCTGCCACGGCTGGGGTCTGCCCAAGTCCTGTACAAGTGAGAAGTCCCTTAGTGTTTGTGCACCAGCACAGCCAGACCCAACACACAACTCACATGTGAAACGGACACATTATCTGGTAAGAGTTAAGGACTTTTAAAGTCCTGATAACATGAACTCCCAATCAGTTGTTGCCGACACTGGACACTTAACCCCATAGCAAAGTCCTCTCAGTTGCCTGATTAGACTGGTTGTGGAAAGGCCAGTTCAGATGCCACTCAAGCCCACCTCCAGAGCTCCTGAGCTCCTGGGTAGGTGGTGAGGGGAGAATGGTGGGGGGAGACACCCACCCACCCCCAGTCACAGGTAGGAGGCAGCTTCCATCTCAGCAGGGACACCTGGTGATAGTCCATGATTAGGGTCAGGCCATCCTCCCGAGGGACTCGGCACCAGCCAACCACTCCAGAAGGAACTGAGCTGCACTCACTCAACCTTAACTGAAACCAAGGCTTTAAAGTGCTTATCCACTGCTTCTCACCTTCCCCCCTCACATGTGCAAATGAAGTCATTTTACCAACGAAATTTGGGTTCAGGGACATTTGCTCCAGGCCTGTGGTTGGGAAACAGCACCATCATTCCAACACCAGGCCCCTGAGGCTGGGAAGAGCACAGCCAGGAGGGGCAGAGCCTGGCTGGCAGCTCAGAAGGAGCCCAAGCCCACTACAGAGCTTTATGCACCTCCCCAGCCTGGTCCTCCAAAGGCCACAGGCCTTCCTGAGGGTCGACGGGAGGGTTCCTGACAGGGGGACAGAGATCCAGGTCCCATCAGTAAGGGCCTCAGGCCACCTCCCACCCCAGCATTTGTACTGCCCATTCAAGGGTCCCAGCTCAGTGAAGACCGAGCGCCACCCACAGTACCCAAGCTGGGTGTGTCTGGTAAAAACCGCTCCCTTTGGGGCTCCCCTGGTCGGGTACCCCAGAGAACAGGGGACGGAATTTCTGTGTTCCCTGCCCGTTTGTGCACTGCATCCTGGGTCTGTGATGGGTCATCAGTTCTGAAACCCACTCCCCATCCCCACCCCACATAACTGGAGGATAGAGCACAACTGCTAAGCTTGAGTCCGGAAATCGGACAACTGGAGACAGTACAGGACACCATCAGACAACACAGAAAGCTTTATTCATCCACACCGTTCCAGAGAAAGGCGGGCTCACTTTAGTATGCTGTCGTCCTGGGCTGAAAGTTCAAAGGAGAACACTCGTGTTATTACACGCCCAGGCAATCCAAAAGGACCACTTCACACATTCAGGGCTGAACACCCAGGATCTAGCTACCGTGGAGAGCCCGACCACGCTCTGCTTCAACTCCAGAGCCCGCCACAGCAGTCAGTGGGAGATGCGGGCCTGGTTCCGGTCCTGTGGGCCTCTCTGAGGGTGGCACATTCCCAGACAACTACCCTCCAAGGCCTAGGGACCTGGGCCTCGCCCGAGGCAAGGTGTCACCGTGTCCCCCAGCAACCTCAGCTCCCTCCCCCAGAGGACCCACTGGCCAGTGCTGGAAGAAAGGAGGCAGCCCCTACCCTGCACTGGGGGGCCACCTGAAGCATCACCTCTTTTCTAAAGTCTGGGCAGAGGACAAAGCTGTAAGACGCACTAACTCCAGTACCTTCTGCCAGTTCTCTCTCAATCCGTTTCCGTTCATCCTGCTTCTTTTTCTCCTCAGCGGCTATCCTCCTCTCCTCTTCTGCCCGGGGTTTCAGGTAACCTGTGTAGGGAAAGGGGGAAGATGGGGGAGTACTTCAGTGTCTTCACCAAAACGCCGCATCAAAGGAATTTAGTGCACCCTGGATGCCTGGCGCATGTGCTTTCCACTCCCTTCCTTCCACATGAGTCAAGGCCTGACTTTCCCCACTCAGCAGAGAGCCCAACCCCGAGGGCAGCTGCCGGCCCGCAGCCATCTCTCTGGGCCACCAGCGGCTGCTGGCGTCTGACCGCAGCATTCCTCCAACACCCGCTTGGCACCCCAGTTTTCAACAAGAACTAGCCGTCTTCCAGCTCCCCGGGGGTGCCCAGCATCAGAATCCACTTTGGGTCCTGACCACCTGGGCTAATCCCAAAGCAACCTACACATCTGCCCACCTGCCGGGGCCGTGCTCAGGGGTCAAGGTCGCTGGGGATTCTGGGGCTGGCGCCTCCCAACCCTGCCCCCTTTCTTGCCCGTGCGGGGGTTTGGCAGACGGCTCTGGGGAGTACCCCTGGCTGTGAGAGGCCCCAGCGCTTTCCCTGCCGCGGCCAAGACAGCGGCGCGGCCACCCGCGGTCACTCACTGTAGCGCTTGGCTCCGTACGCCATGCCGAGGAACAGGGCGGAGTAGCGGCCGAGCTGCGGGGAGAAGACGGTTAGAGGCGGGGCCAGGGTCCCCAGCCCGCGGGGTCGAGGGCGCACAGGGCGGGGGTCCCGGGAAGGGATTCCCAGCCCGCGGGGTCGGGGGCGCAGGGCAGAAGTTTCGGGAGCGCAGGGTGTGTGGGGGGGGGGGTCGCACCCGCGAGGGCGCAGGTCTCGGGCACCCTGGGGTCGCGCACGCGGAGCCGAGCACCCGGCGACGGCCGCAAAGCCAGGTTCACCTTGATGAGCGGGGAGACCTGCACCGGCGGCACCATCTTGTCCGTCACCTTCGCGCCGGAAGCACAACCGGAGCAGGACGCTGCAAGGGCCCGGAAAGCTACGGAGTCGTAAAAGCGCACAAGGGCGAACGCATGCGCCGTCGGCGGCGAACAGGAGCAAGACTGCGTCCCCTGGTGGACGGAGGTGGAACAGCGTGCGCCCTCTCGGGGCGGGGACCACACCAGGCGCGCGGTTGGCGACCAGCTGCGCATGCGCAATTGCGGGCGCCTCAGGTGTGGGCTGGGCGGTGCGGGCAGGTTTTGCCTGGGGTGTGGAACCCCGGCCTACCCCCATGTTTCCTGTGTTTCCCGCAGCCACTGACGTTGTCAGGCCAGGCTGAGCACCAATGGAGCCCACCCGTTATAGGTCCAACTATTTGAAAAATGTAAGTCAGGCTCACGACGTGTAAATAGATGGCTCTCTATCTTCCCGCAGTGCCTGGGCTCTCCAGTCAGGGCCGGTGAGTTGGGGAGGGAGCCCCCACTCCCGCCCCGCGGCTGGAGTGCGTCCTCCAGCCAGGTCCAGGCCCATGGCCACCCCAGGTCAGCCGCGAAGACCGCCCAGGACGGGCCCATGGTCTGGAAAGGGGTTCGAGGTTTGGCGCTGGGAATCCGGGGTCCAGGGACTAAGTGTGACCTGAGTGCAGGCCCAGTTGAAGGGGGGAGCGGGGGCTGTGGCCAACCCCTCTGGACTCAGGCCAGGCTGATCATGGTGGCCTCAGGATCCCTTCCTGGGACGGCGCTGCCTCGTTGCCCATTACGGCTACCCCCGCCCCCAGTCCCAGTCTCCCAGCAGAGCAGAGCGTCCTGACTGCAGGAGCCTCTCCAGCACAGGGGTCTGGGCTCTTCCTGGGAAGAGCACCCGATAGAGCCTGCTCCCTGACCCCTGCCCTGGGGACCACTGAGCCCCCAGATGGGCCCTCATTCTCTCACTTATGCTACTCACGATGGGCCAGGGTAGGAGGCCACACCTGCCAGTTACTCCGTCCCACTCAGAGTAGCTACTGGTCTCCCCCAGGTCTGTGGTTAGCCCTGGAGAAGACATGACCAGGTCAGCCGCAAGTGTGCAGAGGGTTTACCCAAAGATGGAGCAGTGGTGGCCAGACAGCTTCCCAGCTGTGCTGGCTGTGCTGACGAGTGGTTCCCAAAGCAACCAGGTGTGTGTTGGGGGGGGGGGGGGTCTGGCAGGAGGATTACTCATCCCCTGGGCCCTGCGCTGCTCCAGAAAGAAGCTCCCTGAGAACCAGAGCTTGGGGCTCACTAGGGCCCCTGGTATGCCAGAGGGGAGCCCACTTTTCCCTAGTCTTCCAAACCCTCCTGTTTCCAAAGAGAACTTAACTATAAATCTAAAGAGAATGGAATGCAGAGATGAAAACTGCAGGGCCCAAAGCAGTTGCTCAGTAAATCTGCATGGAGGGGAGGCCCTTTCAGTGGCCTGCAGGGTCCTGGGCAGAGCCTGCTTGCTCTGCAGCTTGCTCTGGAGTCCTGGCTGTAGGCTTCCAGCTGAGAAACCGTGGTGGGAACAGAGAGGCCCATCCTATAGGGCCACCAGGCCCTTCTCTGAGCTCTCCGAGGAACCCCGCCTGATGCCTTCCACTAGTGCCTCTGCCAGGCCTGGGGTTGGGGGAGTCCTTCCCAAGCCCCCTCATTGCTCCCTGAAGAAGTTGTAAGTACACCTTGACCCCACAAGGCACAAAATAAACCTCTTCGACCGACGTGCCATGTGGCAATGCTGAGTGCACACCCCCCCACCCCCACCCCACCCCCATTCTTGCCCTTGAGCATCTAGGCAGATGACCTTGGGTGACAAATATGTTTTCCCTTCCCTGGATATTAAAATAAACAAGACTCCTCAGCAACTCCTGCTTCCAGAATCAAAAATAAGTGTGTCTTGGGCTGAAGGTAAGGCCAGGGTGCTGGTAGGGGACCACCCAGCAGTAGCTTCCAGTGGGGTGGGGTGGGGGGCCAGTAGGGGACACACGGGCACACATGCCCATATACACATGGGGAGACCCCTGAAGCTGAGGGAGACTTACTTTGGCCCTGGGCCCTTCCTGAGGGCTGAGGGGGTTCCCACCTGGCTCGGGACAGTGGGACTGCCTACTGACGCCTCTGCACCTGTCGGGGCCAGCTGTCCACGTTGAATCCTGATAGTCCCCCAGGAGCCAGGCTCTGTGGCTATCTTTAGTGCTGCCAGCCCAGGAAACCTCCCCAGGGGCTCTGCCGGTGTCCTCTGGCCTTCCCCATATCAGGGGCCTTCAGAGCACAGAGCCTGCATTTCTCCTGCCTTCGCTTCTCAGTGTGGTGGTCCCAGTCCTACAGCCCTGCTAGGGTCTCTCCAAGCATCACAGTCAGACCCTGCCCAACTGGGAGTGCAGCCAGCCCAGGTCTCCCATGTCACTCACATGTTCTCCCTCTGGGAGTCCTCCAAGCTGAGCCCCAGGGAGCCCCTAGGTCCCCCCAGTGGGTCATGCCTCCCCAGCTTCCTCAGGGTGTCTGTTGTCCCATACTCAGTGCAGGCAAACGGGGGGCTGCCCCTGGGACCACATGTGGCAGCACCTCAGAGGTGTCATGTGACTGAAGGGCTGTGCCCCTGGGGGCAGGACCCCTGCCAGGATGGCACTCCCATGTGATGTGGTTCCCAGATGTGCCTTAGGGGACACCTGCTGCTGATGCCTCCCCCCCAGGTGCAGAAAAAAGGGGCTCTGAGGGCTGGTTCTCCAGGTGTGAAACTGCAGTCCTAACTGCCCACTTCATCCTACCCCCAGGCCTTCTCCTCCTTCTCAGCCTCCAGACCCCTGCCCTTGCCTGCACCTAACCCACACTCCATGCCACCCAGGACTAGGGCACCCAGCCCCTGGCTCTGTGGTGACTCTAATCTCTGGCACCACCCCACAGGCACCTAGGCCAGGTCCCCTCCCCAGACTCTACCTGCTGGCCATCATGTAGTGGGGAAACCTGGCTGAGTGGTGGCCCAGGGCCCAGCCCATCTGGATGGCCCTCCATCCCAGAAACGTTATCCCCACTCTGTGCCAGGCAAGGGGCTCCCTGCCATGGGGATACATGGGCCCTGTGACTTTTCTGCCACTGAAGCAGAGAGCTGAGGGCACACACATGCTCAGAGCATGCTTGGTCACCAGCCCCCACAGCCACTCACAGTGACTACAAATCTAGGAGAGGTACCCCTTCCTCTGGCTCTGTCGGCCACCCCGGTCTTCATGCAGGTGACCCTGGAGACGCACAGGAAGCAGAACTACGGCTTCTCAGTGAGGTGCCTGGGAAGCTGGGGGCCCTGCTGAGCAGGGCAAGCTGGGGGTATCTGAGTCACCCGCCAGGTGCCAAAGCTCACTCTGCAGTTGTCCAGTCCCCAGGGTGGCCCCGGGCCTGTCCTTGTAGGGAGTGGCAGCCGGATTCCGAGCTGTCCTGGGGGACTGGGTAGGAGCTTAAGACGGGCGACCCGGGCAGGGAGGGCACAGACCATCGCATCAGGCAGACCCAGGCATGGTGAGTGTGGCCAGCAGGCCACTGGGGCAGGAACGTGAGTGTCCATGTGCTTGTGCACCGTGTGTCCACATGTGTCACCTACATGAGTGTGTTTCGTGGGAGTGTGTGTGCACACAAGTTTGTTCACATGTGTAAAGGTGTTGGGTGGGGAAGATCTGTGCCCCATGGCTGCATCAGTGACTTCTGGGGCTGGAAGATGGAGGGTCCTGGCCTTCACACTGGAGGGATCCCTAGAACAGGCCACCCACTTGCTGGCCGCCTGCACAGTCCATTTGTTCCTTGGACATTCAGGCCCAGCTGGCTCCTGGCTGGATGGCACACGAAGCAGGGCAAAGCTCAGAACGAGCCCTGGGCACAGTGCTGTCAGGGCCTTGTCGGGGCCGCCCCAGCCCAGGGACCCAGGCTTGGGGTCCACCTGTCCTCTATGTTGTCTTCCGAAACACCAGCCTGGAGACCCCTCAGCCTTGGTGTTCTCACACTAGGCCAGCAGGAAGACTAAGAAGAAGGAGGGGGGCGGCCTACGGGCCCAGAGGGCATCATCCAACGTCTTCTCCAACTTTGAGCAGACCCAGATCCAGGAGTTCAAGGAGGTGAGGCTTTGCTTTTGTTCCAGAACCCTCCACCCAGTAACTCTTACCCAAGGGGTCCCCTCTGAGTCATAATGCAGGTCACCAAAAGACCCTCTGTGAACCTCACTCGAAAGCCAGTGAGAGTGGACGCCTGTCCTAACATGGTGTGGCCAGCCTGGCAACCCAGTGACCCTGGCCTCGGTTTCAGGCATTCACACTAATGGATCAGAACCGAGATGGCTTCATTGACAAGGAGGACCTGAAGGACACCTATGCCTCACTGGGTAGGTGCCGTGAGACAGAACTCTGCCACAACCCACCCCGCAATGTCTTCCAGCCCTGGAGAGCCTTGCTCTGTACCTGGGCCTTAAAGCCTGACCTGACATCCCATATCCCATGGGCTGCAAGGAGGTAGGCTGAGCCTCCCCTAGGGGAGAAATCCCTCTGGTTTGATCAGGGCATCACAGGGTGGGTGGCACAGCCCAAGAATGGGCATCCTGGATGGGGAGGTTGGGACCAAAGCTTCAGGGAGGGGATAACACCCCAGAGGGACACCACTGCATGGGGAGGCTTGTCCTCCTTCCTCCAAGCATGGTAAGGAAGCCCAGAAACAGACCTAGGAGAGGTTGTGAGGGCCGGCTCAGCTCCTCTGAAGAGCCCAAGGCTGGCCCTTTCTCTCTCAACTTCCTATCTGAGGGCATGTTCTCAGCCTGAGGCAATCCTAAGGGAGAATAGGTAGGTTTCTTTCCTCTGGGCCCCCTTACACCCAGGTAAGCAGATCACAGGTCTTCCTGGACTCCATGCATGGCCGCTTCCTCCTCCTCAGCTGCCCAGCTCTCCAGGTCTCAGGGTTTGGGGTTCCACTGACATGCAGACCTGGGCCAAGAGTCCCCCCATTGGCTCACCTCCCTCCTTCTGGCTTCCCCAACTTTGAATGATGGAGGTGGGCAACCAGTGGGGACAGCGGACACACCAACAGGACAGCCAGGGATGTGTAACATTCCTGCTCCTGTCTTGTGTCGGTGACAGGCAAAACCAACATCAAGGATGATGAGCTGGACGCCATGCTCAAGGAGGCCTCAGGGCCCATCAACTTCACCATGTTCCTGAACATGTTTGGGGCGAAGCTGACAGGTGAGAGCCAAGGGGAGGTGAGCACCACGGGTCCAGGCTCCTCCCTGGCCAGGGGCAGCCCTCGGGCCAGTCTGCCAAGGCACTGGGTGTTTTGTTAGCTCCGAACACTTAGAAATCCAGACCTTCACATAAAAATCCAGATTTTCCGATTTGTTGAGAAGTCCTAGGACGTGACATTCTGGTACCCACATCTGTGGGTCACACACCCAGGGGGCATGTGAGCTCACCCTTCCTCCTGTCTGCCTAGTGGTGTAGTCTGTCCACTGATTGAGCACTCACTCCACCTTTGGGCCTGGGCAGGGTTCTGGGGACTCCCAGAGTAGTCCCCTCAGAGTGGGAGCTGCAGGGTCTCCCAGGTGCTCAGGGGCTGGAGGGTCATTCAGGCCAAGCCCTGGGATGGCCCAGAGCAGGACTGGAGCCCTAAACAGCCCACGGATCAAGGCCTTTTGTGGGCAGGTACGGATGCTGAGGAGACCATCCTAAATGCCTTCAAGATGCTGGATCCCGATGGCAAAGGCAGCATCAACAAGGACTAGTGAGTGTGCCTACGAGCACCTAGGCATCTCCCCTGAGGGATGCCATGCCCACCTCCCCTCACCCCACCCCAGTCTCCAGGCCTTGGGCTGCCTGCCCCAAGGTCCTAAGTCCCTCAGAGTAACTGAGGGCAAAACCAGTCTTGCCCACACAGGGCTGGGCACCCAGTAACCCAGCTGGTCACCACCACTTGGACCATCACTGAGTCGTTAAGCCCTTTGGGGGGCTACCTCAGCCACACACTAGGACTAGGAATATTTGGTGTACCAGGCACTTGCCTCTAATCCCCCACAGTCTCCTCCCCGCAGATGGAGCCCCCCCAAGGGGTGGTGGCCCCTGAGCGTGTGGGTCAGGGGTCTGATGACCCCTCTCTGGTGCCCAGGACGCATCCTTTAGCCACACTTCTGAGAGGCACCTGTGCTGTGAGTGGGTGGGATTGAAGGGTGAGCAGATCCCCGCCTTGGGGTATCCCACTGTGGAAGAGCCAATGGTGTGAACTGACCCAAGTCATTGGGCTTCCCTGGGGCCACCCCTCCAGTACTTCCCATGCCAATCCCTTCCTTCAGTGCAACCTAATTTGCCTCCTCCCTCGTGGCCCTCAGCATCAGGCGGCTGTTGATGTCCCAGGCAGACAAGATGACTGCTGAAGAGGTTTGGCCCACTCTGCCCTCACCCCCCTTGCTTCCCCCATGCCCCTTGGTGAAGCTGAAGGATAGCCCTCTGGGCTCCGGGGGGTGGGCAGGATACCCCGGCCCCACCCCTGGCTCTGCAGTGTGCCCCCCCATCTCCCTTCCCCCACACCCACAAGCAAAAACAGCACTGGAGCTGGCTGGAGTTCAGCGCCTGTAATTTGCCAGATCATTTTGCCCCTTCCCCTCCTCCCTGGTCCTGACTCCCCAACCATACCGGCCTGCAGGTTAACCAGATGTTCCAGTTTGCCACCATTGATGCTGCAGGCAACCTGGACTATAAGGCACTGAGCTACGTGCTCACCCACGGGGAGGAGAAGGAAGAGTGAGGGGCATCTCCCCCATCCCCACCTGGGCTGCAGCCAGTTCAATAAACATGACCCCACAAACCTGCCTGCCAGTGTCTGCAGAGGGAGAAGGGGAGCTGTCCACCCGTGGGTGGGAGGGTCTGCAGGTGGGGAACTTCTGCCTGGGGGTGGGGGAAGTGAATGCCTTGGCGGAGAGTTTGGGGGAGGGTCCACTGGGGGTAGAAGTGTTCGCTTGGAACTGGGAGAGTCTGGAGGGGAAGGGTCTGGTGGCAGTGGGAGCATCTTCCTGGAATGGGAGGATTTGCAAGGGGATAATCTGCCTGTAGGGCCCTCCCTCTGCTTCCCCCTCCCAGCCCAGCCTGACCCCACCTCCCGTCCTAGCACTCGTGCTGGGAGTCAGGTCACTCAGTGGTCAGCAGAGGTTGAGAAAAGCTATGGGTTGGGACCCCTCAAGGAAGGCGTTTCTCACAACTGTCCACTCAGACTCAATCATGCTGGGGGCCCTCAGGACTCCCAATCCATCCAGCTCCCCCTCAGACCTTGTCCCTCATGCCAGGGCTCCTGCACCAGCCACCCTGGGTCTGGCCTGGCCACTGGGGCACCTGCCTGGCCAGTGGCTGCTTGTCCACACAGCGCCAGCAGTTGTTGCTGTAGCCATGGGGTCTCCCCTAGGCCATCCTGCTGCGCTCTGGGTGTGCCAAGGGCTCCAACTCCCTCTGGCATCTGCTGGATGCTGTCACCCTGTGATGAGAGCCTACCCCTCCTGGCCTCCCCTTCACCCTGACCACTTCTTGATGCACCGACTGCTCCTCGGACTTCCAGAACTCTGCAGGGTCCCCCGTGACTTCTCCGTAAGGCCTGGGGGCTCCAGTGGCTCAGGGCTCCCCCAGACAAGCAGGCAGGGCCAGGAGAACGGCTCCAGGAATGAGTTGTGCCTGCGCTTCCTGCAGTCCATGCTGGAGGTCATGGGGGTGTGCCCAAGCGGAGCTTCAGGGGGTGGGTCCCGGGTGGGGCACGTGATCTGCAGGGGCCGGGGACACGTCCTCCTGGATGGAGTGGCTCACGCCGGCCTCAGCCTGTAGGCGCCGGTACCGGGTATGGAAGAAGAACACCAGGAAGCAGCTGAAGAGGGTGCACAGGCCAGCCATCAGCAGCATGGACACTGGGGAGACACAGCCCGGCTCTGTTCTGAGGCTCGCCCAAGCAGCCAGAGCTTCCCGCCCCCCAACCCAGAGTAGCCACAGAGCTGGCAGAGCCCCGGATGACCCCACTCACCATGACCAGAGAGTGACCTGGAAAAAGACCTGTCCCAGCCCCCAACAGGCCCTGAGGGCAGTTCACAGACCCAGGTGTGGTGAGCTCCAAGGTCACCAGGACAGGGTCTCCTGACGTGGCCACCCTCACCCCTGTCTCTCTTTGCCTGTCTCTTTCCCTGATCTCATTTTACGACTTACATGGGGTTTAAACGTTGGGCTTTCACCAGGGCCTCAGGGCTGCTCCGACCATAGTGAGCCTTGGAGGGGAAAGGTCAGCCTTGTTGCCCTACGACCCCAGCCCCACCGCCCCGTGGGTGCCCTGCCATGCAAAGGAGAGTGAAAGGTGCCAAGAAAGGGGCCCATGGAGGGGAGGTTCCTGGGCTGGGGGGGGGGCAGGCACTGACCTCCTCGCTTGTGCTCTTGGGGGCTCTCTGCAGGCGGGGGCACTCACCCTTCCAGTCCAATGGGCCCTGACCATCCTGGCAGGTGGAGATGGACGGCTCCGCACGACGCACGGTCAGGGCAGTCAGCAGTACCATGACAAGCACGCCCTCGGCCTGCCTAGATAGCCACAAGGCCTTCAGCCCTGCCCTGGGCACTGCTCAGTACTCACAGTGCCATGGGTCATTCTGAGGGCAGTGTGGAGCACAGCAGCCAGCCCAGGACTGCACACAGCTCAGAACACGGTGGCCTCTGCCAGAGCAGGCAGGTTACCCCCTGTGTAGACTGGGGTGGCGTGAGGACAAGGTCTCTGGGGTCCCCAGGGAAGTGGTGGAGGGACAGACACTCACCCCAGCACGATGACCAGGCCTGCAGCTGCACCCTCCCCCACAGGGAAGGAGCACTCAACCGCCAGCTCCATGGCAATGGGTGCCACCGAGAAGCCGAAGAGCCCCAGCAGTGAGCAGATGGCGGCCAGCGCCAAGGTCTGTCCTTGCAGCTGAGACACCTGGGGGGCAGTGAGCCACACAGGGACAGGGGCGGCAGTCAGAGTCCACAGCCCTGAACACCAGCACCCTCTCTCAGCTGAGCAGGGAGCAGGGACAAGGGCAGTGCCCAGGGTCAGGGAACCACCCCAGTGGGCAGTGCCTAAGCCTGAGAAGGTCTGAATTTCTGCTTTGACCCATTTGTCAGCTGCCCTGCCCCAGAGCATCCCACTCATACCCCCGTAGGGTGGTCTTGGCTCAAGGGGACTCTCACCAGGGCAAAGGCCACGCAGACCATGGAGGTCAGACAGAAGCCAATCTTGACAGCTTCAGTGAAGTGTTTGGTCCGGTCCACATACAGGCTGAGAACCAGTGCCCCCAGGACTCCAAACACAATGAAGAGAGCCCCGCAAAGGCCTGCAAATTCCTGGAGGACAGGAGGTCAGCGGCACTCCATCATTGGGGCATGGTGATACCAGGGTCCCAGGAGAAGGAGCCCATCCTCAGGGCGTATGCCATCACCGAGAAGCCCATGGCAGTGTGACATGGAAGGGTCAGGGGCACAGTTAGCCATGAGTGAGGGATGGTACATCCTCCCCGGAGGTACCTCTTTCCTGTGGCACCCCACCCCAGGAACTCAACAATTGCTAAAGGAAAGGGCCTGGTTGCTGCAGACAGCCCTCGGTGCCTGTGTCCTCATGAGCTGGAAACATACCAGGCCTGAATCCCACACCCAGGGCTGATGCCAGACAACAGAGGGCATGGTCAGAGATGCTATGAGCAGAGCAAGGCCCTCCCAATCTCCAAATATCAGAAGAGGACCCTTCCCTGGAGACCCGCAGGGTTGGGGCCATCCTGGGTGGGGCATTGGGAAAGATAGTGAAAAGCACCGCACACAATCCCAGCACCTCTTTGGGCACCGCCACCACCCCTCCCCAGGGCCACCTCCCCACCATCAGACTGCATTTGGCACCTGACACAATGTTTCACACACAACATCTCAATACCACCCAGAAGAGGAGGTTACCCTGTCCAGGCATGGAAACCCAGTGTTTGGGGCAGACAGCCTTCAGGGTAACAGTAATGACCTCCAAACCCCATCCTTGCACAGAAGGGGGATGGGTGGGCCAGCACTCACGTTGGAGTAGCCCTTCACACAAAGGACCTGCTCCAGGAGGACCGAGAAGCTGGAGAAGATGCCGATGCCGCCCCCGAAACACACAGCCAGGGTGACATAGGCTCTGTTCCGCACGAGCTGGAGGAGAAGGCGCCGTTCAGCACAGGAGCCAGCGGGATACTCGGGCTACCCCAGCAGGGCCTGTGCAACCCCCTTCCCTCCTCAGCCTTCTCCCTGCACCGGATCACAGTGCCGGGTCACCAAGCCCTGGATCCCACAGCACTAACCAGCTTCAGCCCATCCAGGAACTTCTCTGAGGTGGAGTGGGCCGCCCCTGCAGAGGGTGGGCTGGGAGGCACACTCTCCCAGAGGCAGGCAGTGGCCAGGAGACAGGCGAGGCCGGCAGGGATGATATAGATACCCAGCTGGGGAGAGGGCAGACATGAGTGCGTGTGAGTGTGCGCAAACACACACATGTACGTGAGGGCTTCACACCCACTGTTCTGGGCACACTGCCTCCCTTGCCAGCCACCCCCATCTGCCATCCCTACACAGACAAAGGTGAGACCCTCGGCCGGCTTTGCTTTGCTTCCTCTAGAACACTGGCTTTCAAAATATTACCCAAAGATGACTCCCACAGTGACACCCTTAGCCCGACCCTCTCCCAGAGCCCCAGACTCATCCGTCCAACTGCCAACTGAACCTTCCTGCCTGCCTTCATGCATGACCCCAACATGTACCCAGCTGCAGAGCTGGAACCCCCTGCCCCTCCAAACCCGGACTGAGCCTGCCCCCGTTCCCCAACCCAACCAAAATCCCAGCTCCCTACCCGGACACTGCAACCACATCTTGGCTCCCTGAGTCTCTGGACCAGGTCAAATCACTCTCGCCTTAGACACTCCTAGGGTTTCCATTGCTCCAATGCCAACCGCCTGCCACCTGGGTTGACCCTTCCGTCCACCCTTCCCTTGCTCAACAGACACACTGGCCTCTGGCTGCAGCCCCTACCCCTCAACTTCACGTCCACCTCAGGCATGTGGAAAAATCCTGTGTGCACCAAGTGCACTTGCCGGTGTGGTCATAGGGAGGGGCAGGTGCACACTCACAGACAGGCGTGGACACACTTGTACATGCACAGACCACATGAACACACACGTGTGCACATGCAAGCATACAGACGCACCACCCCCACACACGTGTGCACATGCAAGCATACAGATGCACCCCCCCACACACACATGTGCACATGCAAGCCCACCATGCATACAGACGCACCCCCCCACACGTGTGCACATGCAAGCCCACCATGCATACAGACGCACCCCCCACACACGTGTGCACATGCAAGCCCACCATGCATACAGACGCACCACCCCCACACACGTGTGCACATGCAAGCCCACCATGCATACAGATGCACCCCCCCACACACACATGTGCACATGCAAGCCCACCATGCATACAGACGCACCACCCCCACACACGTGTGCACATGCAAGCATACAGATGCACCACCCCCACACACGTGTGCACATGCAAGCCCACCATGCATACAGACGCACCCCCCCACACGTGTGCACATGCAAGCCCACCATGCATACAGACGCACCCCCCCACACACGTGTGCACATGCAAGCCCACCATGCATACAGATGCACCCCCCCACACACACATGTGCACATGCAAGCCCACCATGCATACAGACGCACCCCCCCACACGTGTGCACATGCAAGCCCACCATGCATACAGACGCACCACACACACACACACACGTGCACATGCAAGCCCACCATGCATACAGACGCACCCCACAAATGCACACACATGTGTGCATGTACCTCATGAGCTCCCTCACCATCATGGGGATGTCCTTCTCCTTCTTCACTAGGGCAGGTGACAGCAGGTTGGCCACCAGGATGCCCAAGGGGTTTGCTGGGTGGACAGATGGAGACATGTGTCTGCTCAGCCATGGCCAGGCTTGGTCCCCAGCCCACAGCCAGAGCCCTTTGCCCTCTGAGAGCTGGCAGTGCAGAGGTGCCAGGACCCGCTCACTAAGCCACAGAAGACCATCAGCCTCACCCCTGCCACTCACACATAGTGCCGATCATGTTGGCTGTGGCTCGCTGGTGCTCTGGGAACCACAAGGCAGCCAGTTTGGCTGGAGAGAAGATGACCAGGGTCTGTGCCAAGGCACAGAGGGTCTGCCCACCCATGAGGAAGGCAAATGGGTCCTGGATCTCGAGGAACAGGAAGGGCAGGGTTCTGAACACACTCCCAGCAAAGTTCAGCCATGCGCACACGATGGTCTGCAGGGATGGGGTCAGATTACTGCCTGGCCAGACCAGATTTCCCCCCCCGCCAGCACCCTGACCTCTGCCCTGCCACCCGAACAGCTCTGCCTGGAGATCCCTGGGGAGGAAGCAATGGCTCTTGAGCCCTCACTCAAGGACGCTGCCCCATCTAAGAGACAGCCCTGGCTTGGGGACTCACTGCCCAGCGAAGCCCAACAGAGTCCAGAACCCAGATGGCCACCACGCCGGACGGAATGGACGCCACAAGGTAGATCAGTGAAAGCCAGTTGATCTGCTTGGTGGAGAGGAGGAAGCGGTGGGCAATCGTGTCGGCCACGGGCGCGAAGCTGAGCCACAGCTGCGGATACACAATGGTGTCAGTCCAGGGGGCAGGTACCACAGACACCACAGCCACCTGCTGCCCCAGGCTTGGCCAGCCAGCCTGAGGGAGACAGTGTGTAGCAGTCCCACAAGGGCCAGGGTCTTCGCCTGGTCCCCTCCAAGGGAGTGCACCAGGTGGGGGGTCAGACAGTGTGCCTGGGATGGACCGTCCTGCAGACATGGTCCGGGGTGGGGGGAGGAAGAGGCTGAAGAACTGGCCAGAGCCTGCAGGACCGTGAGCCCCAAGACTGACCCTCTAAGCAGAAGGCCCAGAGGGCTGTCTGTGAGAGGCATGACTGCAGGGGGAAGGGA
This sequence comes from Ursus arctos, assembly GCF_023065955.2. Classification (NCBI taxonomy): domain Eukaryota; kingdom Metazoa; phylum Chordata; class Mammalia; order Carnivora; family Ursidae; genus Ursus; species Ursus arctos. The sequence continues at coordinate 179,351 of NW_026623111.1, forward strand.
AGCTCCACGTGGTGAGTGGGCATCAGGGGTCTAGACCAGGTGCTGGATGGCACTGGGGCCTTGGAGGGTAGAAAAGGGGGTCCTGATGAAGGGAGCCGGTGGCCCTGCCACCCCAGTCGCACAGATGCACAGACTGCCCGATGGCTGGGCAGAGGAGCACGTCTGGGGGACACTCAGTGTCTGTGGTGAACACCCAGGTAGGTAAGGGTAGGAAGCAGGGTGGGCCTGCAGCCATTGAAGGGATAGGGGAAGGGATGTTTCCATGGCGGGGAGGGAGGACAGAAAGCGGCCCAAAAGGTATCTCCAGCTTGTCTAGAAACTCAGTGATTGAGTCCCAGGTGGAAACACCTGGATTGTGCGCTGGCCCTGCCCAAGGCCAGCCCACCTGTCCTACAGGAGACCCAAGTGTTTGGGAGGTAAAATCCTCCCTGACAGCCTGACAGGTGACATTTCCCAGCCTTACGTGTAGTCAAGCCCTGGGACTCTCAACCCCAAAACCCTTCAGCAAGCAGTACGTTTGAGTCGATCAGCTGGGAAGACTTCCTGGAGGTGCCACACCGTCTCCCCCCGAAGGATGAGTGAGAGGAGGGGCTCTCCAAGGCTTATTGCAGGAGAGAGACGGGGAAGCAGGCCAGGGATGGACCAAAGACAAGGGTACCACAACTCGAAGTTCACAACCACTGCAACTCTGCGAGACCCAGGCATGCAGGAGCTAGCCGCAGACCGACCCTCTGTGGAGAGGCGGGTGGGATCCAGACGTGCTGACCCAGCAGACGGACTGCAGAGACTCACATGACACAGAACTTGAGCAACAGCTGCCTTTCCTTCCTTTTTTTTTTTTTTTTTTTTTAAGGGGCAAAACAGAGGACAGATCTTCCAGGCGCAGAAAGAGACCCCATGCAGGTCCAGCTGCTTCCTGCCCAGCCTGATCCAGCAGAGAAAGCATGGTATCTGTTCTCCAAAGCCACCCTGCTGAGCCAAGCCCATCCCTCGCTCCTCCCCAGGTTTGTGGCCAGCGGAGCAGAGACAGGTCTAAACTGTGCCAGGCAAAATGGTGACAGCAGTGTGTCCCCAGTGCACAAGAATTCCCAGCCCTGCCACGTACCCCTCCCCTCCCTTTGAGCGTGCTGATAGCTGCCCCACATGCCAGCTCCTGCCCAGATCACGGGGCTCTCCTCACACCACTTTGGGGCCACCCAGACCTCACTCCCAGCACTGTTCCACCTGCCTCCGACAGTGCCCTCTCAGAACCTGGGACCTACTTATGGTCACCCAGCTGCAGACGAGGTACACAAGTGGATGGCTGGGGTAAGCCTGATCAGGTCAGTGCTCACTGCGGTGAGCAGAGCAGGGATCACAATTCCTGGTGAGAATCTCGTTCGCTCCGTAATAACTTGTGGACCAAAGGGGAGCGCAGCAGGGCGCAGCCTCAGTGCCAAGGAAGGTCTAGAGGCCACTTATGATACCCATCCACTCTCAGACTCATCAAAGCAGTTTTAGGGGCTGAAGGAGACCCCTGCTTTGTGTCCTTAGACCACTGCACCAAAATCCAATTCTGGCTTCCTAGCCAGCCAGCCAGGGACCTGGTGGACAAGCCACAGTGCGGAGTCCCACAGAAAAAAGAGGTTTCCAGAGTCACAGCAGACCAGCCCACGCCATGGGTGCCACGTCCCAGCACAGGGCTGGCTTTCCATCCCCAGTCCAGCAAGGGAAGGAGGAAAAGCGCCCTTATCAGTTTGGAGTAACATCCAAGAGCAGTTGCTGCTCAAACCCTCCCTGAGGCAGTGTCTGTCCAGAATGTCCACACCTGCTGCCCATCCCTGCTCATGGGTCTGCAGTTCCGGGTGGTCCCTGGGCCACTCACAGCCTCCCGAGCTGTGGACCCCGCAGCCATTACATGATGACCTGGTGGCCAGTGCTGCCTGACCAGTGCCTGGGGTCCGGTGGCAAGCTGAGCAGTCATGGGCAGGTTCCTTCAGGCACACGTAGGACGCAAAGGCGGCAGCACCAGGGAAGTGACATGCAGGGTGGCCCAACGGAGCCTAGTGTGGGACAGCACTGCAGCCTGACCCCATGAACAGGTGGCCATGTGAGGGTCAGGTATGGGAAGGCTGGCTCCAAGCCCTGTCTGCCCAAGGGGCAAGGGGCTGGGGGGCAGCAAAAAGTTCACCCCACCGAGCCCGCTGTATGTGGTGGGCTGGGGAAAGAGGGGCCCAAGCCCCTGGGCAGAACAACCGGGTGCGCAGGGGTGAGTTGGGGAGAAGCAGGTTGGGGAGCTGGGCCCCAGTAACTGGTAGATCCTGTTCTCAGTGGTTGATCAACTGGTCTCAGGGGCTGAGTCCCTGCCAGCCGTGGGAACCATTCTAGAACAGGTAACCAGTCACTGGAGACCCCAGCTGGGGAGTTACAGAGAGACTGGCGTGCAGATAAGGAAGCCCGCCTGTGAGGGGCCTCCATACTGAGTCAGAGATCAGTGAGGGCGTCCAGGGCACAGGTAAGCAAAGGCGGCTGGGCCCTGCCCTGCCTTGTGGGAGTGGGGTGGGAAGAGGGAGGGCCAGAGCCAGATCCTGAGGGCTGTTGCCCGGTGTTGGGTCTTCCAGAAGGGAGTGGGGCTACGGGCAGACCCCTTTCCAGCTGTGACAGTGACTCCCACGTCGTCCTGACGCGGGAACTGCTATCGGTCACAGGAACGAGGCTCCGCCACCGCGAGAACAGCCCCTTTTCTCCCTGTGCAGCCAGGAGAAGGGCCTCCGGTCCGTGCCCCCGCACCCGCTGAGGTCGCTGCCTCCCCCACTCCCGGCGGTGCCACTGTCCGGTCAGGGTCCTTACAGACCGAGCCCCCTGGGCGCACGGGGACACGGGAAGGTGCGAGGAGCGCGATGACTCGGACTGGGTCCCAGCCCCGCCCCCGCCGAGAGGCAGCCCCCAGACCCCCGTACCGTGGCGTTGGAGAAGTTGAGCAGGCTGAGGACAAGCAAGAAGACCCAGCGGCGCGCGTAGGCGCGGTAGCCCAGCAGCGCTCCCAGGGCCGAGGTCGTGTCGGCCACCAGCGGGTCCCCCTCCGCTCCGGCCATCGCCCGCTGCTTCCGCGGCCGGGTTGAGCAATTCGGGGCCGGGGCGGGACCGCCCTTGGAGGTGGTGCCAGGCGTGCGGGCGGGGCGCTCGGGGTCAGTCCCAGCCCCAAGGACGGTAGTCATTGAAGCGCCAGGAGGGAAAGGCACCAGTTAAGAAGTTGGACCCTCCTCCAGTAGCCAGGATGGAAGTCTCTGCGCCAGAAACAGGGCAAAGTCCCCTCACAGGGGCCTAACAGGTCACGACCTCTGTGTGGTCTGCGAGGTGGACGTGCCCACGTGGGTGGGTACAGGAGCAGGCATCAGTGAAGTCACTCAGCCCCACAGAAGGTCCGCATTTCCTGGAAGGGGCAGCAGGAGGCCAGCGTGGAAGAGGAGGCTGGGGTCAGTTCGCAAAGGGCCTGGAATCCAGACTAGTCGTTAGCCTGGGCCTGTTGATGTGGTTTTGGAATATAGGTGAGGTTCAGTGGGGTGGAGTCCGGAGCTGACGACCAAGAAAGAATTCTTGAGGCATCTTTGGTGCAAAATGGTGGTTTATTAAAGCACAGGGACAGGACCCGTGGGCAGAAAGAGCTGCTGCCCGGGTTGTAAGGGGTGGCTGACTATATACTATGGGGTTGGGGCAGGTAAGGGAAAGGGAGGATGAGAAAGTACTTTCATATGTTAAAGAGACTCACGGGATCCCCAGGCCTTGCCACTGTCAAGTTAAGGTGGTTTTTCCCTCCGGCAAGGCATTAGCATGAAGGTAGCCGGGAACTTCCTGCAGGAGCTTTACTCTGCTTGCTCTGCCTGCTTCGAGTGTCTGTCAATGGGCTGCAGGTTATAAGGACATTTAATAATTTTATCTTACATTTCCTTCTGGAAGCTAGGTTATTGATGGAAATGCTTTGTTCTTGTAGATTGCTAAGACGTTTGTAAACTGAGGGAGACTCCTGTCTTGCAGGATTGTGGTCTCTGTAAGTGAACTACTTGTTTTTCCTCTCCTTAGCTTCAGGGCAGCCGGGAGCACCTGAGGAAGGTCAGTCACGTTAATCCCATCTTGGGGGTGGTGGTGTCAGCTTCTGCTTTGTCCTCAGCTGGCCCTCTGTTCCCTCATCACTGTTATGGGCAGAGGTGGTGTGGGCTGAGGAGGAAGACGGAGTCCAAGGCCAGCCTGTCCTGCCCAGGGAAAGGGCAGTGTCCCAAGGGTGAACCTGGGGGTTGTCAGCCTCCTCCACTGGGTTATTATCTGCAGTCGACAACTGAAGAAACAGCTGGGGCAGAGTGGCGAGAGAACTGAGAGCTGGAAGGCAGAGAGGAGGGAATGCCAGCTGTCTCTCTTCCCCCAAGAACTCCCCTGTGGGTGGGTGGCCTCATCTCCAGCTTCCCCACCCACCCAGAAGTCCACCACAGACATCTCTTCTACTCTCCAAGTAATACTCTCCCCAAGGTCATCTGTGATCTGGATGCAGCTGGCATAAGTGGACACCATACAAGCCTGGCGTCTGGTCCCTCTCCACCTCTGACTCTCCGGCTCAGCTGGGGGTGGGGGCCTCTTCCCCATCCCTAGCGCTCTTCTGCAGACTAGGCAGCTCAGCAAGGTCACAGTCGCACGCCAACAACGAACATGCAGAAACTAAAATGAAAGACACAAAACCATTTACAATTACTTTGGAAAATTAAATACTTGGGTCTGTAACAATCAATGAAAGGAAACCTCAACAGAAATGGAGTCAGGATTCCAGAAGGGGGAGCTCTCGTGCTGTACCATTCAACATCCGATATTGCCAGTACACAGCCTAACAGAAGAACCCTCACTAGGAAAGAATCTTCAGTTACAAGCCGCAAGAGGAAGAGATGCCATTGCATCTCCTACAAGAAGTGAACGACCCTGCAACTCAGCCAGTGAGAAACTGCCATCACTGCAGTGGGCTCCTGCTTTTCTCCCGTGGACTTTCATTCACAGCAACACCTCCCAACTTCCTCCTTCTTCTCCTTCAAATAACATCCCTCTCCTTTGTTTGTTGGACGGGGCTATGATTTTGGCTGCAGCCTGCTTGTCCTGCATTGCAATTCTTTGTTATTCCTGAGTAAAGTCTTTTTTTTTTTTTTTTTTTTGGCTGGTAAAAAAACTTTTATTTTTAAGGTCAACAGGTATAAACTTAGCAAACTGTACACAGGACTTGTATGATAAAATTAATGCAACACAAATGAAAGAAATCAATGGAGACCTTAAAAAAAGGGAGAGATATACCATGTTCATGGATTAGAAGGCTCAACGCAATAAAAATGTCCGTTCTCCCCAGATTGACCTATAGACCTAATATAACTCTTATCAAAAGGGTTTTGTAAACATAGACTGGGAAAAAAATATTTGCAAACCACATAGCCAACAAAGCACTGGTATCTAGAATATAAAAGAGCCCTCAAAACCCAACAGTGAAAAGAAAAAAAAAAATAGTCCAATTAGCAAAAGACATGAAAAGACATCTCACTGAAGAGAATATACAAATGGCAAATGATGATGAATGGCTAACATCACTAGCTATTAGGAAAATACAAATTAAAACCACATTGAGATACCACTACACACCTTTCGGAATGGCCGAAAGAAAAACCAACGAGGGGCGCCTGGGTGGTGCAGTCGTTAGGCGTCTGCCTTCGGCTCAGGGCGTGATCCCAGAGTCCTGGGATCGAGTCCCACATCAGGCTCCTCCGCTGGGAGCCTCCTTCTTCCTCTCCCACTCCCCCTGCCTGTGTTCCCGCTCTCGCTGGCTGTCTCTCTCTGTAAAATTAATAAATAAATTATTAAAAAAAAAAACCAACGGCGTCCAGCGCTGGTGAGGTTATGGGTAACTCAGTTACTCATCCGTTGCTGTGAAGAATGTAAATGGTGCAGCCACTGCAGAAAACAGGTCGACAGTTTCTTATAAAACTAACGTGTGATTATCATTCAACCCAGCACTCTGAGGCATTTATCCCAGAAAACTAAACACTTATTTTCAACAAAAATCCATAACAAATGTTTGCAACAGCCTTATTTGTGATACCTAAAAACTCAAAACAACCCATTTGCCTTTTAGTGAGCAAATGGTTAAGCCAACCCCAGGGCATCCACACCACGGAATGGGGCTCAGGGGGAATGGACTGTTCATACACGAAGCAGCTGGAGGGATCTCAGGGTAATTATGCTGAGTGGGGGAAAAATCCAAGTTCAGAAGGTGATGTACTATATAATCTATTAACCTTGAAGTGAAACTGCCAGTTATTTTACCCGCAAAAATGGGTTTATTTGGGAATAGCAGAGAATTGCAGTCCTCGGCAAACAACCTACAGCAAAACCATAGACTAGTCTGGAAAACAAAGAAGAGGCTCTTTTATAGAGGAAAGAGGGAGTTGGGAGGACTGTTGTAAACAGAAAGTCCATTGGGGTAAAACTGGCAGCTGGAAGTGTAATGGCTTCTCATTGGCTGGGCTGTTGCTGGGGGAGAAGGAAACTTTCCTCCTTCTGGGATAGAGCAGTAGCTACAGGGGAATTGACTTACTTTCAAGGTCCCTCACTTCTTGTTGGGTCTGCAAGTAAGAGCTCCACCTGTGGAACCTCCCTATTCCATTTTAGTGAGGTTTCCTTTATTAATAGTCACAACTACCATTTGTTTACATTTTTCAAAAGATAAAAATTCAGAAGTGGAGAGCAGATTAGTAGTTTTAAGAGGGAGCAGGTGGGAGATGGGGTCTCCCGGTGATAGAAATACTCTGTCCTGACTGTGGCAGTGGGTACAGGAGTCCGCGTGTGACACAGCTGTGTGATGGGAGTGTAAGCAAAACCGGAGAAATCTCAGACCGTGATTCACCAGTGTTGGTACCATGTCTGTGACACAACACGCTGTGTTTTGAAGACGTTATCTTTGGGGGAAACTGAGCAAAGCACAGAAGGAATCTCTATATTATACCTTACAACTGCATTTGAATCTATAATTATCTGAAAATAAGTTTAATTTTAAAAACTCACATAACATGGAAAGCACACTCATTTGGAAACAACTTTTTCCACTCTCACATTTATTTAAAGTTGGGCAAGTATCTTCAACATAAGCAGCTAAGCTGTTCAAGTTTTGAATCCAGGTGAAGCACCCTCCCCAAAGGGTCATTTTGCACCCAGAATCCATCTGCACACCGTTGGGACCACCACATCTGAAGAAACCCCTCAGTGATCTCCACCTAGTGTCTTCCTTTAAACGTGATCTTTAAAGCTTTGTTTAAAATAACACTGACACACAATTATGACTAAATCTTTGTTCCAATTTTTTATCTCCTTTCTTAACCAAATACAGACGCCCATCAGCATCCCAAACTAGCATTAATCAAGGCTTTTTCAGGCCACTGTCTTCCCTAAATAGTATCTTGTTCAAAATTAAGTAATTGAGAGCAGTCCCTTTGCCAAGAATGGAGCAAAGGCAATACCTTCCTCGCTGAGGATACTGGGGAAGAAATCTCACCTTAGATGATGACATGGCCACAGCCCATCCTGTTGGATTGGTTTTTACTTGGCTTTTATCTGCTCCTCTCAAGGGAATGTCAGCCATTTGAGGGCAGGAGCCGGTCTGTGCACACCCGAATCTCTGGAACAGGCTGGGGCCAGCACACAGCTGTGGAAGAAGATACAAGTGTGTGGGGTGGGGGACCTGTCTGCCTTGCCCCGGCCTGTCCAGCAGGTTCTCCACAGGGCGGCCCACTCCCCCCACCCCGCCCTGCAATGCACGCCCTGGACAGGAGCCTCTGAGCCTGTCTGATTCCAGGTGCACAGCCTCCCTTCCCAGCACCCCCGTCTTTACTCATGTCCACTCCATGCTGCTTTCCCCGAGTCACGGCTGCAGAAAGCTCACGCGCACCAGCGCTGCGTCACAGCAGGGAACGGCGCAAGCAGATCAGAATCTGGATTCTCGGGCTGCCTCAAAAAGGACGGTGTGACTTCATCCTTATCCATCTGGGAGGCCGATCGGGGAATCTGCACTGGAATGTGAACCTGTTTAGTTAGAGGAAGAAAGTCTTTGGTCACTGTGGTCTGTGCTCCAGTCGGTCCCCACCAGAGAGAAGCCCTTGGGGTTGCCTCCCCCTAACCCATCTGTCCCTCCCACAGTCTAGGGAAGCCAGCCTCGGAGGCTCACCGTGCCTCAAAGTCATGACGAGTATCTGCGACTGCAGCGGGCTGGCCCGGCTCATGGAGGACTGGGGCCCAGTCTTGTTCTTGTCGCTCAGACCTGTTCAGCCTGCTAAAAAAGAGGAAGGGTCTGAGTGCTCACTTTTCTGTAAGCGCGTGGCGAGGTGGGCAGGTTTTTGTACGAGTGTGGTCTGATGTTCACCTGCTTGGTGTGTGTCGAATAGGAGATGGTATCTAGTGTGTGTTCGCGTGTGTTGTGTAAGGCGGTGTGGTTTTTGGTGTGTGTGGTGCAAGGTGGTCTCTGTGTCCTGTGTGTGTGTCATGGGGTGAAATGGGAGAACAGGTGTCTAATTCCTTGGTGTGCAGCGTGTACAAGTGCGTCTACTTGCGTGTGTGTGTGTGTGTGTGTGTGTAAAGTGAGCGTGTGTTAAATCAGAAACTGTGCTAGGTCTGAGATTGTGCTCCACGTGTGAGCTCACAAGCCAGCCTACCACAGGGCACACATATGTGTATGCGGAAACCACGGGACCCGGGTCAGAGGGGAAGAGCACCTGTCCCTTGCAGCCACAGCAGAGCCTTGTGTTGGTTCCCCCGGTTCTCGTCTCCATGGGCAGGTGGGTGGCGTGCACGGCTGTGGGGTGTGCTTCAGAAGAACCCCAAAACAGGAAACTCTTACCTCACACAGGACTGCTGTGAGCCTCCCCACCCTGCCTTCCAGAGAGAGAACCCTTCTCTTCATGCTGGAATGTGAGCAACCCTCCTCCAGGGAGGGGAAGGGCTGGGCACTTCTGACCATCCCGGATGTCTCTGAGACATTCTGAACGAGGCTGTAAACGATTTTGCTCTGAGGACCCGGACCAGGCAGAACCAGAAACCTGAGAAATTCATGGAGAACGGCCTCCCAACAGGATCTACTTTCACAAATACCTCCACAGGGGCCCTGAGATTGAGTCCGGTGTTGGGCTCTCTGTGCACGGTGCAGAGTGGGCTTGAGGTTCTCTCTCTCCCTCTCCCTCGGCCCCTCCCCCATGCATTCTCTCTCTCTCTCTCTCTCTCTCAAATAAATCAACCTTAAAAAAAACAAACAAACCTCGATAGGTACCTGATTTTTTTGTTTGTGGATATGACATGATGAATCTTTAAGCAAGGCATTCTGAGGTGGAAAATAGGTGTTGTGTGTGTGCATGTGTGAGAGAGAGAGAAAGAGAGAGGGACATGAGAGTCTAGTTTATTTGTGTAAAATACGAGAGATGGGTGTCTGACTTTTCTCTCTGTATGGCTGAAATTAGCACCTAATTTTTCTGTGTGTTGTATGGCATGACATTTTGTGTATGGTGTGAGATACTTACCAAATTTTTCTGGTGTACGTTGGAAATGGGTGTCCATCTGTTTGTGTAGAGAGAGGTGTATTTATTCGTGTGTGTGCTTTGAGGTCAGTGCGGCCCACCTGACCGTCGTTTTGCTCTTTCGACCCTCTCTGTTTTATGACACAGTTGTCCTGCTACTGCCACCGGCCTGCCGCAACCCACAAGGGTTTTAACACAGGCAAGCACACAGAACACACATCAGTCCTCATTTACTGGGCGAGTGGTAACTCTCTGCACACCGTGCTCTCCACCCTGCTTATCCTTTTTTCTTTTTTAAAGATTTTATTCGTTTATTTGAGACTGAGCAAGCGAGAGAGAGCAGGAGCAGGGGAGAGCGGTAGAGGCGGCGGGAGAAGCAGACCCTCACTGAAGCAGGTCCACCCCAGGACCCCGAGATCACAACCCCAGCTGAAGGCAGACGCCCCACTGACTGAGCCACCCAGGAGCCCCTGCACCCTGCATATCTTAGTGGTAGGTCTAGCTCTCACCCCCGGCGGTGGCCCCATGACGGTGTGCACAGGTGTCGGCCACTCTTGCTGCAGCTACCAGGACCTGGAGTGTGGAGACGCACACCTGAGGCCTTGCGGCCTGGATCCAGTTTTTTTGGTTACAAATTATGCTTCAATTAGCAGCCTTGTACATGGTTGTTTTGTTTTGTTTTGTTTTTGCCAGTGTTTTGCCAGTTTTACCAATTTATCTTTGGGATAAATCCCTACTTCGGGATAGCTGGGCCAAAGGATAGATATCCGTGTAGTTTCACCGGATGTTATCAATCTCCATTAGATTATACGAGGCTCTTGCCAACAAAATAAGTTATCAAATGGCGGGTTTTGTCGCCAGACTGGTCAGGAGAGGCCTCAGTGGATGTCTGACCATAGACCTGAGAGAGGGAAGAGCCACATGGGCAGCAAGGACGGGCCACCCAGGTCCAGGAGCGGCTCTGCCAAGCCTTGAGATGCGAGAGCCGGCCTGTCCAAGAGAGCCATGCGGTCGGAAGAATTGAGTTGGGGAGAGCAACCAGGGCCAGGCCAGAGCCAAGGCAGGGCTGGACCCCAAGGCAGGACCTTGGAGACTCAGAGCAACCACTGGGCTGCTAAGCAGAAGCTTGGCACCCTCCAACTCAGGTACTGAAGGGTCTGCTCATTGGCTGCTCTATTCAGCATAGCCTGAGGGCGGGGCAGAGGCTGTGGAAACAACCCAGACAGAACAGGTGGGCTCAGGCCAGGGCAGCAGCTGCGGAGTCCAAGAGCCATGGCTGGGTTAAGACATATTTGAAGATAAAGCCCCAGGACTTCCCCAGGAATTGGATGTGAGAAAACAGAGAAAGACAGGAATCAGGAATGAGTCCAAATATGTGTGCCCCAGTAACAGAAAAAATGGAGTGGCTATCGGTTGAGAAGAGGAAGATGGAAGGGAGCAGATCACCTGTGTAGCCTTGAGTTGTGTCCTGAGCCTGGTGGGAATGATGACTGTTGTGCACTGGAGGAACACATCATGCGTAAACATTGGAGCATAGCCATCATCTGCACTGGGCTTGAAACCATGGGCGGAATGAGCACTGGCCAGGAGAGGAGCCTCAGGACAAGGAGAGGGGGCCTGGCAGGAAGAGACCAGGAGGAGAGAGGGTGGCAGAGGGGCCAAGAAGGTGCCAGTCATGGGGCAGAGCACAAGTGGAGAATGGGCCAGGGGGAAAGTATTTGAGGAGAGAGCAGCACAGGGGGTCATGGAGATGACAATGGCCACTGGAGAGAGCCCACAATGTCTTGGGTGCCTGGACCAGAGCATTTTGTTGCAGTGGGGGCACGGCAGAAACCTGAGGGTTTAAAAGAGAACATGGAAGGGGAAATCAGAGAGGCGGAGTGTAGACAGCTCTCTGGAGGAGTCGTGCTATGAAGACAAGCACAGAAGTACACCATCAGGAGAGAACAAGTCCTGTTCTGTTCTGTTAAGACAGGCGGCCTCACCCTGAGTTTGTGAGTGAATGGAGTGATCCAACACAGACACTGGCCTGGGAGAGGTGAGGAGGAGCAGCTGGGTGGGTGCCAAGGACAGGCCAGTGCCCCAGGATGGCTGGGTGGCACAGGAGTGAGGGGCAGTGGGCTGAGGGGGGGGGGGCTGTGTCCTCTCACTGCTTGTGTTATGGTTTCTAGTTTCTTCTTTCTTTCCTGCTCTGTTGAGGTATAAACCACACATATGTAACCGGTAAACTTCAGTGAGTTTTGCCCCATGTATACACCCATGAATGTACCACCACCACCCACACAGCACGCAGTTCCATCATCTCAGGTTTCCTTGGGACCCTGTGATCACCCTGCTCTTGGGCCTTTGCTCTGAGTGAAACTCCTAGAGGCTTTTGAGCAGAGGAGAAACATGGCTTGACTAATGTGTTATGAAAGTTACTACTCTGCGTTGAGAATAGATGTTGGAGGAGGGAGCGTCAAGGAAAGAAGCAGAGAGACCGGTCTGGAGGCTATGCACTAATCCAGGGCCAATCAATGACCTCGGGCCAGAGTGGGGATGGAAAGCTATAGCCATATTCTGAGGGGTCTGCCGACAGCAGGTATGGGAAGAAAGGATCCCAGTGTTTTGGCTTAGCAGGCAGGATGGAGCCCTCTCCTCTGCAATGGGGGTTGGGGTGAGTAGCAGGCTTGGGGGGAGATCAGGAGTTGATATACTGATATCAGAGCCTGAGCTCCCTAAAGATATCCCAGCGGGGATATGTCCAGACAGTTGGCTATGGGAGCCCAGGGTTCAGGGTCAAGGTCTGGGGTGTTGTTGCTGACGACGTCCCCAGGGAGAGCAGGCAGATCAGATGTCCTGTCTGCACTCTTTGAGAGAGACCTATGGTCATGCGTCATGCACACACTCTGGCTCTCCCCCATTTGCAGACAGAGAGCTACAGGGTCAGAGGGCCATCACATGACTTCCTGGGGTCACTGCCCTGTGCCCAGGGCTGTTCCTGGCCTGTTATCCCCACTTCTGACACCCAGGCCTCCACTCCAGCCTGGTTCAACTTAGCTGCCATTTCACTGCATCAGGGCCTTCCTCTCCCAGTGTGAAGGGCTGCCACAGCCCCCCTCCCCAAATCCGGTCTCCGGGTGAGGACTTGGGCTCAGGCAGCCTTCCCTTTCTCCAGTGTGGTCATCTCTCCCTGTACCCCATCAACACCACTGAGGCTCTGACCCAAACAGAAAACAGCCCTCTAGTCCCAGAAGCCCCCTCCAAAGCAAAACATCTGAAATGTTGTCTGTACTTACCCACCTCCCTTGAGCCTACCACAATTCGGTTTTTACCCTACCAATGCATCCACACTGCACTGGCCAAGGTCCCAGAAGGGTCCCACTCCCCAGACCCCTCTCAGCAGCCGATCAGACATCACTCACTCCTAGGGACCCTCCTCCCCAGTCTGCTCAATCTGGGTCTTTCTTACTGGACCCTCCTGGACTCGCTGGTTTCTCCATGTGGGCAGGGAGCTCAGTCCCCCCATCCCTCACTCACTCCTTTGACTTGCTCATCCATCCCCAAACACTGCAAACTCATACTACACTCCTGAAGCCCACAGCCTCACAGCAGCGCCACTGGGAGTCTAACAGCTATTACAACTGGACTCCTGACTCCACTCTCCTGCACTCCATCACCATCCCCAGATTGTCGGAGACTGTCCACCCTTCCAGTTGTTCCCCATCCATCCCTGCCTGTTCTCAAGCTGAGTCCCAGCAGTCCACACTTCCTCCCCTCCCGGGTACCACCCAGTGCAGCTCCACGGCTTCTCCCCTGCACTGCCTCCTGCATTGGTCCTGCCAGACAAACACAAGACAGTCAGAGGGAGGCTTTACCAGGCCACCACCGTGCCATCACCTCTCTGTTCAGAATGCCCAGGGACCTCTTCATCTGACCTCATGTCCTCCCTCTCCCTGCCCCATGCCCTCTGGCTTCCTTGCTGGCCCCTGGCAAGCATCCTTCAATCTCCCCACTTTGCAGCTTGGTGCTGGCAGGACAGCTTGCCTGTGAACCCCACCTCCAGATATTTGCAGGGCTCGTTCCCTCTGTGTCCCTACTCTGTGCCTCTACGGCTGGCTCCTTCCGTGTCCCTTACATGCCCACCCACCCCACTGTAACTAACACTGCAGACAGCCACTGCCTCCCCCACCCAGTTTATCTGGCTCCCACATGACACCAGATTTATTTTTTCCTCTGTTATTGCCCCCCCCCCGCCAAGGTGTGGACCCCACGAAGGGGTGGACGTCACGGTCACTACTTACAGCTCCAGGGCAGAGTCTGTGCACGGGTGGATGCACAGAGTTGCCGGGGTCAGCCCTGCTGCCCACTCCTGCTCTCCTGCCTGGTGCACGGAGAGCGCTCGGTGCTAGGTCCCAGAAAGGACTGGATCGCAAGAACGAGACCGACTCCGCCACAGGAATGCCCCGGTCCGGAGCCGGGCTCAGCGCCAGCTGCCTACTGCGTCCTGGGTCCAGTAGGACTCACCCCCAAGCCCGGCGAGCACCCGCCGACCACTCCCCCTCGGCCCACGCCCCCTCCGGCCACGCCCCCGCAATCCTCCGCCTCCTCTGAGGGCCCCGCCCCCGGCACCCTCCGGCTCCAGATCCCTGGCCTAACCCTGCCCGAATGCGCCTGCGCCTTCTGACCACGCCCCGGCCCCGGCCCCGCCCTTCAGTCCCCGCCCCCCTCCGGGCCCCGCCCCCTCGCCGGCTGCGGGGTGGGAGCCGGGCCGCGTAACGCGCATGCTCCATGAGCGGCGCCCCCGACTCGCTGCTCGGCTCCGTTCGGGCATTTCCGCCTCTTTGTTTTAAACTCCGGACGGGTTTTTTTCTCCTGCTCTTGGGGGGGACCCGGAGGGAGCGGCGCCCCCCCCAACTCCCGTCGCTGCCCCCGCGTGCGCCCCGCTCGCCCGCAGCCGAGACGGCAGGTCAGTGAGTCCGCGCCCCGCCTGGCCTGGCCCGCGGCTCCCGCTCCTCAGGCCGCGGCCTCGGCCCGTGTGCGGGCCCGGAAGGCTCGGAACCCCGGCCCGCGCCCCTGCGCCCCTCGTCGGCCCAGGCCAGCGGAGCCCCGAAACGGCTCGGCAGGCTCCCGGCGCGGGCCGGGCCCACGGGGCCGGGCCCCCGGGACAGGTCACGGGGAAGGGCCGGACGCCGGGACGGGTCATCGGGGAGGGACCAGGGAGGACCGGACCCCGGGACGGGCCAGCGGGGAAGGCCAGACCCTGAAACGGTTCACGGAGGAGGGCTAGACGCCAGACCCACCAGACAGGGACCAGGAAGCGCCGGACCCGGGGATAGGTCACCGAGGAGAGTCCAACCCTGGATAGGTCATCCAGGAGGGTCCAGCCCCAGCACGGGTCACCAAGGAGGATTGGGACCCTGAGACCGGACAGGAGCCAGAGAGGGCTGGACTCTGAGACAGGTCACGGAGGAGGGCCAGACCCTGAGCTGGCAGGACCCAGGGAGGGCTGGAACACTGGGCTGGGTCATTAAGGAGGGCCAGCACACCAAGACTGGCCCCAAAGGGGGCTGGGATCCTGGAACAGCCCTGTGAGCACTTCTGAGACCCTGAGACAGCCCCTTCTGAGTGGGAGGCCAGGACCTTGGGACCGTGCCATGAGGAGGGTTCATCCCATGCGACAGGCTCCGGGGATGACCAGGGCCCCAGGTAGGTCATTTGGGAGCATCTGGATGCTGGGGCAGGACCACGAAGAAGCTAGGCTCTCAGGAAGGAGAGCTGGAACTTGGAGACAAGTCCCTCAGAAGGCCAGAACTCCTGAACAAGTGGATGGGAATCACCCAGACCACAAGTGTGGACTATAAGGAATGCTGGAACCCCAAGCCAGCCCTCCAGGGGGTTGGACCCCTCAGGCAGGATCCAGAGGTGCCCTTAATGTGTCCAGTTTACTCAGCTGGATCCACCTGCTGTGAAGGCTTGGGCGCATCAGGGACCCTGGTCACCTGAGCCCCACAGTGCAAATCCCGCTGAGGCCCCTGAGCACCCTGATGTTATGAGCACCTGGGCCAGCCCTCCAGACCTTCTGACCTTCAGCAGATGCTGCCTGGCTGGGCCCCAGGGGCACATGCGAGGCAGGGCTGGGACCCATCCTCACGCCTCTAGGTAGATTCAAGAGGAGCTCCTAGTCCACACTAGCTCCATGCCTCAAGTCAACACTGTGTTCACTCCCCACACCCAGAAAGCTATCCCCTACCCTGTTCTTCCAGCCCCCACTCCAGGGCTACTGTGTTTGCCTTGGCTTGTGGTTGGTGTTCATCACCTTCAACCACTTGTGCTCTCCTCTCCCTCCATTGGTGGAGGTCATATGGTTGTGCGGGTGTACCCTCCAGCCTGAGACTGGAGGTGTTTTCAGTGTCTAGGACGTTCCAGGAGGGGTGGGGTCCAATCAGGAGTGTTGGAAGCCTAGGGAAGTGTTTTGGGGGTGCTGGCCCAGTGCAGGAAAGTTGGAGCAATGGGGTTTTTGCTCCTCTGAAACCTTCGAATGAGACTTTCATCTAAAACTGGCCTGTGTTCTCCTTTAATTTGAAAGTGCTGATGAAAAAGTAAGGTGTGGTATGTGCTGCTCTCTGACTGGGGGATGGCTCCAGAGTGTGTCCAGTAAGATAATGCTGGAAGAGTTTGAGAGAATGAAAAGCCCAGGAGGGCAAGGGCCTTGTCCAGCTCAGCTCCCAGAACTGGCCGCCTGGCATGGGGTCAGCAGGCAGCACACAACTATTAAACGAAGCGAGTACGTGAGTGAGTGAGTGAGTGAAAGGTAGGAGTACTTTCAGAAAGATCAACGTGTGTTAGGCTCGCACACTTATGCAGAGATCGGGCGGTAGGGTGAGATACAAATCTAAAACTCCGAGCTCTGTGGACTCCCGAGAAAGACACTTGAACTGGTCAGTTCAGTATTTCACTTTGTGCCACAGCTTCACTGCTTGGTTACTTAGGAGAAAACCCTTTAGATTTTCAGATCAACATTTCATAGGACCGAATCTTAACCAAACGGAGTCACCAAATCGTCCAGCTTAGGAACTTTTATTTGCCAAATGGAACCACACCTGGGACCTTCTTACTCAACACTTACTTCTGATTTTTTTTTTTTTTTTGTACTTTTGCACCTTTCTTAAAATTATTTTGTTTTGTGAAGTTTTGGAAGACTTGCCAAATGGGGCATTCAGGTTTGGTTGGGCTCTTTATTTTCCTATTTTTGGATTTTTAAAGGTGTGATAGTGCTGCATGGTTGCATTATTTATATATTGCTGTCCAACAAATTACCCCAAAACTTGGTGCCTTAAAACATCAGTTATTATTTTACAGTTTCTGTGGGTCAGGAATCCAGGCACAGCTTGGCTGAGTCGTCTGGCTCAGAGTCTCACAAGGCTGCCTCAGCTGGAGGTTTGACTGTGTGTTCGACTGTGTGTCCAGGCCAGCTCACTCAGCCACTGGGGCTCTTCACAGGGCAAGTCAGAGGGAGCCAGTGATGGAACAGGAGAGCACGCAAGAAGGCCACAGTCTTCATGACCTGATCTTGGCAGGGACATCCCATCCCTTTTGCCATATTCTCTTTGTTAGAACCTAGTCACTGGGCCCAGCCCTCACTTGAGAGGAGGCGTGTGTGTACTGGGAGTGGGGGTAATGGTCACTGTGCCCATCTAAACACCTGTCGTTTATCAGGTTTCAGCTAATGTCGGGCCTATACCTGAGAAATACCCTGTAAGTAAATTAGCAGAATTGTGTTTACAACAGTTTGTTAAATATAGGGTTGCAACAACTCAGCTGTCTCTTTAATTGTGTAGGTTCCTCTGATGTCACCATAATGACTGAAACCACTGGAAGTTACACATGGGGGAAGATATTATAAATAGGGACGATCCTTGGGAATTACACCTGTAGCAAGCCATAAGCAACTCCCCCCCAACCCTGCAAATTAAACTGAGTGCTGTAGAATTCTTTGATAGCTTCAAATTCAATGATTTCAGTGTTTACAGAGCATCAGTTTATCCCTGCCCAAGATTTTGCTCCAGGAATTATAAACCGACCTTTGTAAGAAGTTTTCCAGAAGTAAGATCCTGAGACATTTTGGGTATTTGACCCTTGTAAGGAAGTCATGCTCCAGGAACCTGAATGTAAGAGCCTCAGTGCTTAGGGCCTGTGGCTCCCTGGAGTGCCTGGACTCCAGTGCCATGCCTCTCTCTGGTACTCTGGGCTGGAGCTGGGGCTGTAGCATGGGGCTGTCAAGCACACCCATCCAGGGGAACTTGTCCCAGGAGCCCTCTGTGGAAGGAAGTGTCCCCTCCCGCTGCCTAATTCTCTCTGGACCTGCCAGGGTTCCACCCGGCTAGTGGGAGGCAGGGCCCTTTGCCATGGATTAGAATTACTTATTTGAGTTGTTAGATTTGAATTATAAAGCAAGGTTTGTTTTGGTTTATACTGTTACCCTTTATTAAATGCCAGGCTTTATTATTTCATTTGAAGTTCTTTGTTTAGTGGTCAGAATCGAATTTGAAATCGAAAATGTAATTTTACTATTGAAATATATTGAAGTTTGGGGACAGTTCTACCCTTCTGATATTTGGCGTTAATAGTGCAGAAATGCTGCCCAATTCATTGTGCTTCAAAAAATGGAACTATGCTGTTGTGCAAGTTGATGGTTTTATCGTTAAATTTTAAGGAGTAAGACCTTTAAAAATAATAAGACTATCTTTTCTGACCTGCCATGTTCCTTCCTACAGAACTGAGTTCTCTGAAGGTCAAATGACAACAATAATGAAACACTTAACACATGATGAGAGAGTTAAGATGTGAGCCTTGCTTAGATGCATTTTCAGAATTGTCTGTGGAATTAAGCCAAACTCATCGATAAGAAATAAAACTCGCTAGAAAGTATAGTCCTTAGAAACTGATTGTTGGGTTGATTGCTTTTTTGAAGAGAACTTCTGATATTTAGGTGAATTTGGAGAGCAGAAGTTAATTGGATTATTTTCCAAATGAATCAGTATTCGCTGGACTTGGCTACATTAACAGCAAATTCCAGATGTTTAGCAAGAAATGTGCAAACAGTAGAAAGCTGTCTGCATTCTTCTTTGCAGCCCCTGCTAACTGGGGTTTTATGGAGCCAGAAAGTGTGGTGCTCAGCAGCCCCCCCCCCCCCCCCCCCCCGTGTCAGATGCTCCACAAAGAGCTCGGAGCTGACCTTCTTCCACACCTTGTGTGGCCCTGTCCTGGAGGTACTGTGTGTACCAACTTGTCTGGTTCTTAACGCCACCCCACATCTGCTGTCTGATCGCCCACGTGTGCCTGGGAGGGAATAGACGCAGGCCACAGCTGGAACGGGAGGAGCAGAAAAGGGTCAGCCTTTCCCGTTTTTATTTCAGAAGAAAACACAATGGAGAAAAACTGAAAGAATTCCACACCCCCACCCTGATCTAGGATTATTTATGCTTTGCCATATTTGCTTCATCTCTTTTTTCTAAATGCGTACTTATTGGCATTGAATCATCTGAAAGTAGCTACAGACAACCTACCACGTTCCTTAAGTAATTCAGGGCACACAGGTGACAGGATTAGGATGGTCTCCACACAGCCACAGTGTCATTATCACACCTGAGAAGGGGCACTGGGTTCACATACTAGTTAATAGTCAACTGTTCATTTTCAAATCTCCCCACTTGTCTCAAGAATGTCTTCTTCTTCTTTTTTTTTTTTTTAAAGATTTTATTTATTTATGACAGAGACAGCCAGTGAGAGAGAGAACACAAGCAGGGGGAGCGGGAGAGGAAGAAGCAGGCTCCCAGCAGAGCAGGGAGCCCGATGTGGGGCTCAATCTCAAGAATGTCTTTTATGGCATTTTTCCCTTAACCAGATCCAGGCAGGTTCCTGGCATGGCATAGGGGTCATGCATCTCCTGAACCAGACACACCTGGGTTCCCAGAGTAGCACTGGGGGTGATGTCCTTTCTGAACCAGACACAGGTGCGTTCCCAGAGTAGCACTGGGGGTCGTGGCCCCTTAGCGCCTTTTCAGGCTCCCCCTTGCCCTCCGCAGGGTTAACTTTTTTAAGCTACATATCACACCTGGATTTTTCTGATTCTTACGGTGTCGTCCACCTTTGTCTGTTGTCCCTGTGTACTCTATAAACTGAAGGAATGAGGGCGAGCCGGAGTCAGGCTTGAGATTTGGGAGATCCCTCCACAGGAGCCAGTGAGTGCTTCATATCGCGCCTTCGGGGACACGCGGTCAAGTTGCAGTGTTACTCGGGTCAGTCCTGTTGGCCGAGCTTCCGGTAGCGCAGTTCCCAGTGTCCTGCCAAGGGGCAGGTCAGTCCAGCCCTCCCTGTTCCGTTTCTGGTGGGGAGGCATCCTCGGGCCATTTCATCCTTCCTCACAGGCACATGGGTGAGCCCTACTCATCAGTTTCGAGGCTTTTAGCAGACTTTATAGAAGGTTCAGTAGGTGGAAAGGGTTTGAAATTGTTAATGGAAATAGGACTTTTGCTGACAAATAACATTTCTTTTCATAAAGTAAGTGCCTTTCTTACTGTAGAGACAGGAATGGCTAGAGGCAGTTGGTTTTCCCCAGCCTTTCGTTAAAGGCAGCCTGGTGAAGAAGACGGACATCAGAGATCACAAGAGGGGTGTCTTAGCCACCACAACAGAATGTTGTAGATGGAGTGGTTTAAACAGGCATTTATTTCTCACCGTCCTGGGGGCTGAAGTCCAAGATCAAGGTGCCAGTTGACGTGGTTCGTGGTGCAGACCGGCTGCCTCCTGGCTGTGGAAGCCCTCTGCTGTCTCTTCTTGCCAGGACACTAATCTCATCTGGGCCCAGCCTTACACATCTAACCCTGTCACCCCCAGAGGCTCCATCTTTGGAGATGGGTTAGGGCTCCAGCACAGGAATTTGAGGGAGGCGCAGTTCCGTCAGGGCCAAGCAAGGGTCTGTGGCTTCTGCTGCTTGTTTACTAACCTGTTCCTTGTCTCCAGAATTGGGAGAAGAGTTTCCTAATGAAAATGTTCCTGGGGCTGGTGGTCACTCCATTTTACATGCTTGGGAAACTGGCCCTTTCTTCTTCTATTAACTCCATTTCTTTAAATACCATTACATTAATTTTCTAATGCTGCGTAACAAGTTGCCACAAAATTAGTGTCTTAAAAGGACACCGACTTATTAGCCCCAGTTCCATGGGTTGGAAATCTAGCGCAGTGTCGCCCCTCTTCTGCTCAGGGCCTCGAAGCTGAAATCCACGTGCTGGGCTGAGGCTCTCATCTGGGATGAGAGGGTCATCTTCGGAGCTCACTAGCCCATCTCTTGTGGTTGTTGCACTGGGGTCCTGCTTTCTTGCTGGCTGACTGTTGGAGGCTGCCCTCAGCTCCTAGAAGTCCCACAGTTACTTGTCCCAGGACCATGGGTAGTTGGCAGCAAGTTGCTTTCTGCCAGGCCAGTAGGACTCACCCCTCTGACCTGCTCTTCTGGCACCAGCTGGAGAAAACTCTGCTTTGAAAGACCATGCTATTTGGCTTGCCCTACTTTAGGGTCAGCTGATTTGGGACCGTAATTACATCCTCAAAAATCCCTTTGCAGCAGCACCTAGGCTAATAAGGTGGGAGATATGTGTATGCCAGGGTGCAGAATCTCATGGCCATCTCAGGATTCTGCCTGCCACAGTCCTGGCACCCCAAAATTCATATCCTCCCAAATGCCAAATACAGCTGTCCCTCTTCTGAGGTTCCCCAGGGTCTCGTCCCACTGTGGCACCAGCTCAAAGTCCCAGACCTTGCCTGAACCACAGAGCTCTGGAGTCTGATCCCCTGGATCATCTGCTTAGTGCAATCCACTGGGGGCTGCTCCTGGACACTCGTGAACCAAGTGAGACAGATCGCCTTCCCAGCACCCCCCACAGCAGGACAGGTATAGGTTTACCAGTTGAGAATGGGGAAGTGGACATAGCAGGAGTCACAGGCCCAATGCAGTTCTGAAACCCAGTGGGGATCCCCAGTTGGGATTCTTGATTGGGTTTTAAGCTCAGGATGACCCCGCTGGTTCTCTGCTTCGCCCTCTGGGCTCTTGTTTCTACCCTGAGTCAGCCTTTTTCATGAAGGGGGTGCATGTCTGTAGCTGAGTAGCCTCATCAGCCGGAAGAATCCTGGGGTCCAACAGCCCCTTTTCACAGCATGTTTTTCGTCTTCTCCAGGGGTTGGATCTGGGAGTTAAAATGGGTGTGATTATATAATGATCTGTTATACGGTTGAGTTCTAATCTCACCTTCCCTTTTTCCTGACATTGTTTGACGTTACTGTCTCCTGTTCCAAATTCTCAAGGATCGTGTCTCAGCCCGTGCCCTCCTTGGCCCTCTGTCCTCGTCCCCCTGTCCCGTGTGGAAGCCTCGTCCTCCAGGCCAGCCGGCCGCACAGTGGTCCTCTTGCGCTTCGGGGGTCCCTTGCCCCATCGGTGGGGTGCCTGCTGCTCTGGCCCCTCCCTCCAGGTCCGAGGTCAGACGTCCCTCCGCACCGGCTCTCCTCTGGTCACTGTCTAAAGCAGCCCCTCCACCTGTTTCCTCTGCTTCGCTGCCTTCATCTGCTTTCTTCATGGTGCTCATCACTCTCTGCTGATGAGTTTGTCATGTCTCGTCACCAGCTGGAACAGGAGCTCCCTGAGCACAAGGCCTGTGGTAACATGTGAGCACTTGTTGTCTCCATAGGCATGCCTTGGATGAGTATTTGAGCACCTTTCCTGAGAC
Organism: Ursus arctos; assembly: GCF_023065955.2. NCBI lineage: Eukaryota > Metazoa > Chordata > Mammalia > Carnivora > Ursidae > Ursus > Ursus arctos. The sequence continues at coordinate 201,666 of NW_026623111.1, forward strand.
GTCTGCAAACGCCATGGCTTCCATCCATACTTGGCTAATAGTTTGGCTGGATGTAGAGTTCCACATTAAAGTCTCTTTTCCTCAGAACTTTGAAAGAATTGCTTCTTTTACTGGTAGGATTCACGTTGCTGATGAAAAGTCTGGTGCTATCTGATTCTCACTCCATTGTGAACTCCTTTCCTCCCAGAACCGGTAGGACCCATTCTTGTACCCTTGACGTCTTCAGATTCCAGGACTTGGTTAGATGGGGGCATTTTCACTCGCTGTGCCAGGCACTCGGGCCTTTGTGGTCTGATGGTTCGTCCAGCTGGGGAAATACTTGAATAATTTTTTCCAAATCATGAAATACTGCCTATAAATGAGCATAGAGAAAGATATAATGAACATCTGTGTACTCATTACCCAGCTTAAGAAATAAAATATTAAAGTATATTTGAAAGCTCCTTATCTCAGTTTTCTGTTTTTTCTGAAACACCTATTGGTTGGATGTTGGATCTTTTCTATGTCCTATTTTTATCTATTCTTTGAGAAGATTTTCTCAACTTTATCATATAACTCTTTTATTGAATTTTTAATACCTCCAGTCACATGGCTGGCATTGCAGTATAGGGAGGTGGGTAGTAACAAAATAAATAGGTAAATTGTAAGTTCGAGGGTAATGTCTTGGATTCGTGGTGTGTGTGCATGTTGGTGCACACAGGACATGTAATTGTCAACAAGATGGTCCCTGAAGATGTTGCTGGGGAAATGACATTTGAGAAAAGGCTTGATGGAGGTGAGGTAGGCCCCATGTATCCACATGAGAGAGAATGTTCCAGCCACAGTAGTTGCAAGGGCCATGGGGTGGGAGTACACCTAGAATGTTCTAGAACTAGCAGGGAGTCCACCATGGCCAGAGGGGAGTGAGTGAGGTGGCTTGGGGCCTCAGTGGCCGCTGGAAGGCTTTGGCTTTTCCTGAGCCCTTGGAGAGTTTCATGCCACAGGGATTCCTCGGAGCTGTGTCGGGGGTGAGTGTGGCATAACAGCACATCAGGTGGGTTAAGTGTGAGGGGCAGAGTTGCTCCCATCTCTTGTACATGGGTGCAAGGTAAGTGAGAAGCCGCAGATGGGCGGGAAATCGAGATTACACTTGGAGATGCCAGTCTTCCAAGTGGAGCACAGGTAGCTGACATCTGAATTTGGGGTCAGGGAGTGTTGAGCGGCATAAACGTGAAGGGGGGAGGCCAGTGGGATGTGACTGGAAGTGAGTGGGCTGGGCCGCAGGGACGGGTGCCTGGGAGCCTTTCAGTCTGGTGATGGTGGACGTTGCTGATGTGGGTGGACCTCAGTGCTGCTCAAGACATGTGCCTGGGATCCCCCCCTGGGGACTGTATCTCAGGTCACTAAGTTACACCCAGATGTACATAAACCCTTAATTTAAGAAGTAAAAATAGGGAGTAAACTCAGCAATGGACGTGGTCCTCAGTCTGCCGTATCAGTGAGTTGGTAGTCACTCATTTAACACATGTTGGGTGTCCTGTGTGCTCTTCAGAACCCCCAGTAATGCAGGAAGAATAGCTGTGGGTGGTGGCCTGTGGCATCCCTGAGTGGGGAAGCAAGGGCAAGGCCTGGGGAGGCAGTCCTTTGCAGCTTTCTGCAGGGCTGAGACCATGGTGACCTGGGGGTGCGGGTGGGAGCAGCAGGGGTGCAGCCAGGCCCATGGGCTGGGGGTGGAGGTGGGGTGTCATGTCCAAGTTAGGGGAAAAGGTGGAGCAGGGACTTCATTGTTCTTTGAGTCATGATCCCTTTTGAGAGTCTAAATTCAAAGCACCTTTATGTTATTTCATTATTTTTTAAAAAAGCTTTCATGGCAGTGTGTAGCCACATACAAAATACACTTAAAGTTTCCCCTTTTCTCATAATCTTGACCGGATTTCAGTGTCCCAGCAAGGAACATTCATCATACGGTTCTGTTCATCTTGAGATGGCAATAAATTGTTGGTGTTCGGCCCATTCTTCCAGGCCTTGCCTGAGGACTTAGTGATGCCGTCATAGAGGGCACGAGCCCAGCTGTCTGTCGAGCCCGCATGTACCAGGCACTGTTGTGGGTGCCAGGGCCCCACTGGGGAGCAGGACCACACAGGGAACAGGTTAGTTGGGTGCCACGGGGAGATGAGTGAGGAGCCGGGGTCTGGGAGGCAGGGTCGTGGGGTCAGATAGGCCATAGAGAAGAGGCTACAGTGGACCAGTAGGGCTCTCTCTTAAGCACCTGTTGCGTGCCGGCACAGGTCCTCTGGTTTGGGGGAAGAGAGAGGCCCATCAGATGGAGCAGCAGGTGTGGGGTACGTAAGAGTCCAAGATCATAGCAGAGCGCTTTGGAAGGAGAGGGCATTGGGCACAGGGCAGAGTTCAGCAGTTTGCTGATTTTCGTGTGGAAGTATGAGTAGGTCTTCTTGAGTACTTGGATGAAGACAGAAATATCTCTGGTTGATTGGGCAGCCCTGGGGTGGGTGCTCTGGCGGACATGATGTCCAACAGTGAGGATGCAGCCTCAGCCCTGCAGTGGGGGTTCACGGCGCTGTTGGAGAACAGGCTGGGCACAGCACCCTGAAGATGCTGACCGTGTAGGGGACGGGACAGCGGCCAGCGTTAGACCTGGGGCCACGGTAGCCTGACCAGGAGGCTCAGGGAGCCAGCCTGCTGCCGTGAGGACGGAGGTCCAGGCTGGTGGGGAGTGATGCACACAGCTCAGAGGTAGGCGAGGCCAGGGGGCGCGGAGCTGGCAGGGACGCGCCCTGACGTGGAGAGACACTGATCATGGGTAGAGCCCTGATGTGGATGGGGCTCATGGGGCTGCAGCATGGCAGGAGGGCACGGCTCATCAGAAGCCTGGATCCTTTCAGGGGTTTCATGCAGGAAGGACATGTCCAATTTGCTTTTCTACGTGTTGCTCAGACTTGTGCGCGAGATTGAATTAGTGGTGAGAGTGGGCAGAGGGAGGCCTGTCCTGGGTGCATCTGCCATCCAGATGGAAGCCATGGTGTGTCCAGTGGGCACGGAAGGCCGGCAGAGGGCATGGCGTTCAGGGAAGAACGAGTGGGACTGGGGTGAGGGAGCAGGGGGAAGCATGACCCCCCACAGGGCAGCTGGTGCTTGGACATGGTGGGGGGAGGGCAGCAGTGGGGAGCAGGTTGGCAGTTTCTTAAAAAGTTGTCAAGCAGCTACATTGGCCCCTGGTCGGCATTCACTCCAGAGCATCTGTCCCCACGAAGATGTGGCCATGAGCTCCTACCAGCCCCATAGGAAGCAGCCCAGATGTCCACCTGCTGGTGAGCGGGCCAACAACAGTGCCGTGGACGCTGCTCGGAACGAGAATGGGCCGTTTGTGCCACCACGTGAGCGAGCCTCCCACAGGATGAGTGAGAGGAGCCGTGCCACGTGCCGCCGCAAACACGGCTCCCGGACACGCCCCCTCAGTGCAGTCACCGGGCAGATCGGGGGTCTCCGGGGTGAGGGCCGCGTCTCCACTGTGGTGGTCCTTTCCCAGGCGAATGTCAAAACTTAACCGAGTTGTCTCTTTAAAAGACGCACAGTGTACGTTTTGTCAAATATTTCTCAGTAAAGCTGTTTGATAAAGGTTATGGGATAATATCAACTTGTGCTGGTGTTGTAGACGAAGGTGTTCCTAGAAACACATCACTGAGCAAAACTAGTTAAAAGGTAAGTGGAAAACTTGAAAGTTCTTGTAAGATGTGGTTAAGGAGAGGAGGCTCAGCCCCCGGGTGTGGATTTGCCTGCGGGGACGGGTGCAGGTTCTTTCTGCTGGGGGTCCCCGAGCAGGCGGGCCTAAGGAGGATGGCCCTGGAACTGAGGCGAGGGCAGATGGGTCTGGCCCTGAGCAGGCTGCGTCCAGGAGGGGCCCACTGGAGGTGGGACCGCCCTCACGCGCTGCGTCTCTGGGTCAGGGAGCACAGTGGCGGCCGTGACGGCTTTGCCCGGGGGGCATGAGCGCTGTGTGCCGACGTGGGAAGACACCCGGGGCAGCTGATTAGTTATAGAAGCCCCGTCATATCACATCACAGTTAGTCTGAGGGTGGCTTTCTAGTAAGCGTGAGGGTGTGTGCGTACATGTTCCCAGTATTTCAGGTTTACCCACAGAGGGAAATACCCATCACCCTAAGGACAGCAATTAGTCTGGGGGGACTGGGGTTGTAGGGTTTTTTTCCTTAGTGTTATTCTTTACTTTCCAACTCATGTTTAATAAAGGTGCTTTTTACGTCCACACTGCAAAACAAGCCCGGTGTATTTACCTGAAGGACAGTCAGGGATGATGGACGTGCAACACGGGAATGGAGGGGTGGGGAAGCATCCACTGAAGGGCGCTCACCGGAGTCGGAGGGAGGGCGTGACCCAGACGGTGCGGTGTGCGGCAGAGGGGCCAGGGTAGAGGCGTGGGCGCACACCTGTTGGTGGTGGAGGAGGCCGGGTGGAGGGGGGTCCACGGTGAGTGGACAGGGAGGCTGGACCTCTTCACACAGGATGACTGCCTGTGGGCCTGGGACAGGCCTGAAGATTGTGCTGGAAAGACACGCCACCCATGCCCTTCTGGAAGGCTCCAGCGCCTGTGCGGGGTGCGTGATAGCGCCAGGCTCTGTGAACCACGGCAGGGAGCCACGTGGGAGAGATTCAGGAGTCAGATGTGGAGGGGTCGGGGCGGTGACCAGGAATCTTGGAGATAGGTTGTGTTGGTAATATCCCCATCACCGGGATCTCGTCAAGAGCAGCCTGACGGGATTGGGGGCCAGCAGACACCGGGGAGAAGGTGTTCACCAGCATGGCGACCTGTAGCAGACCCACGTGGGGATGCATTCCCGGGGTTGCTAATGAAGCTGAATGTTTGAAAAGATGCTTATTTGTATTTTCTCTTTTGTGAAGTGCCCATGGTCCCTCTTATTGTCTGGAGCAGGGGTTGGCAAGTGTTTTTTTAGCAAATAACTTAGCTTTTGGGGCCATATGGTGTCGAAAGTCCTCCCTCCCAGAGCAGGGACTGACAGGACACAGTGGGTGTGGTGGGTCCCCCTCAAGCTTTGTTTATGGAGCAGCCCTGCGGAGCCCTGTCTGGACTGTAGTCTTAGGTGTGGGGGTTCTTGGCTGCTCTGGCTGTTCCCACTAGTGTTTTTTGATTACCTGATATACTTTTCTTTTTTTAAATTATTTATTTATTTGACAGAGAGAGACAGCCAGCGAGAGAGGGAACCCAAGCAGGGGGAGTGGGAGAGGAAGAAGCAGGCTCCTGGCAGAGAAGCCTGATGTGGGGCTCGATCCCATAACACTGGGGTCACACCCTGAGCTGAAGGCAGACGCTTAACGACTGCGCCACCCAGGCGCCCCTGATATACTTATTTTTAAGTATTTTTAAGTTGATTTTATTAGTCATTCCCTTTGTGGTTAGTGCTTTTTGATTCTGTTTTGTAATCTTTTCCTCACCTGAGGTCAGGAGGATGTTCTCCCTAGTATCTTCCAAAGGATTAAAATTGTGTTTTCACATTTGGTCTTCATCCACCTGGAACTGATTATTTGGGGATGAGGGTGGGGGAGACGCCTGGTATAAAGTAGGAGTTTGTTTTTGTTTTGTTTTTCCAATTTCACCACCAGGATGATGTTTGTTGTAGTTTTTTAAAATTTTAGAATGCGCTCTTAATGGAGGTACAGTTTACATATGCCAAAGTTCACCACAGCTTTCTGGTGTGATTGGTGCTTTGGGCGCATCTGTGACCACACCCCAGTCCTGACCCAGAACCCTGCCATCTCCTCAGACTTCCAGCTGCCAGTCCCTGCCACTGGCCGACCCACAGGCACCCAGATCTGCCTTTTCTAGAACCGTGTGTCTGGTGGGACATGCACTGCGAGGTCCTTGTGTCTGGCTTCTTTCCTGCAGTACAGGGTTCTGTCTTTTGTTCATTTCGGCTGCTGAGCAGTACCCGCCATGTGGATGGACCACTTTCTGTTCCCCACCACCCGTCGACGAGCACTGTGGCTCTTTCCATTGTGGGACTACTATGAAGAAGGCTGCCTTGAACGTTCAGGCGTAAACCTTTGAGTGGATATTTGTGTTTGTGTCTCTTTTGTTTATTTATTTTTAGTGTGGGGGAAGGGCAGAAGCAGAGGGAGAGAGAGAATCTTAAGCACGCTCCATGCCCAGCATGGAGCCTGATGTGGGGCTGGATCTCACGACCCTGAGATCACGACCTGAGCCAATATCAAGAGTCAGACGCATAATCAACGGAGCCACCCAGGCACTTCGTGTCTCTTTAAACAGAGAACTTTTATTACCTTCTAAATTTGCTAAGAGTTTTTTAAAAATCATGAATGGATAATGAATTTAATCAAATGATTTCTGTGCATCTTTGGGAAGATCTTACCATTTTTCTCCTTTTGTCTTTTGTCGGATTACTTTTTCCCTCATAGCAAGGCCCCTGTATTATAGGGATAGACCTGGTTTGTCAAGCATACCCCTCCTGCTCAGACACTCCTGGGTCAGTGACTCCGTGTGCTGACAGTTTTGGCACTGATGGCCACCAGTGAGTTCAGTCTGTGATTTTCCTCCAGTTCTGGTCTGATGTGTGTGTGTTACCTTCATAAAACGAGTTGGACAGTACCATCGTTTTGCTTCTCTGAGTGGCTTTGTTTGAGTAGGTTGTATGGCTCCTTGAACACTTGGTAGGACCATCCTTGAGGTGGTAGGGCCTGGGGTTTTCCTGACACCTAAGTCCAGTTCCTTAATAGTTACAGAACTTCTGCGTTTTCTCTTTCTACTTGCCTCAATTCTGGGGAGTTATTTTTCTGGGAATTTATCAATTTCACATAAATTTTCAATTTTATCAGCATAAAGTTGTTCATAATTCATACTAATAGCATAATTCTATTATTGCTCGAACGTAACTTTCTCAATGAGAGACTCACTGACCCCCTGTCCCCCACCAGTGCCCTGACTCCCCTTCCCTGTTCTTATTGGTAGCATTTATCACCTTTTAACATACTAAGTAATTTACCCATGTACTGCATTTGTTACTTATTGTCTGTCTTCCTCCAGTGGGATGTGGGCGCTAGGGAGCTGTTTTTTGTCTTTTTCGTTCACTGAGGTCTAAGACCTGTCAAGAGTCGGTAACCGTGTTTCTAGCCACAATACAACCTCAATAAAATCAAACACACTGAAAGGTTCCTCACTCACACAAGCACATTTCAGTGGCTCAGCAGCCACCCTGTTGGGCAGAGGGCTTTCGTACGAGTCCCATCATCCCAGAGCGTCTGGTCAGCCCTGGTCTAGAGTCAGGCCCCGTGTTTCCTCGTCTTTGTTCTCTTGTCAGTGCCTTAGACACACCTGTTAATCTTCCTAGCCAACCAACTAACTCTCTTCCTCCTTCCCCTGCCTCCCTCTCTTCCTTTTTCTGCAAAAGTTAATTGAGCTTCAAAGATTAATTAATAAAAAACGCAGTGTGGGAAGCTTGAAGAGGGAAAATAACATAAACTGGATATAATGTGAATGGCATTTAAGTATTTATTAGGCCCACCGTTCCAAGGTTATATTTAACCACTACCGTTAAACCGCCAGAGCCCTGGTGCTTTCTCAGGTGTGTCCCTACTTCAGAAGGGAGCAGGCACAGCACCTCCAGCCCTGTCTGTCCACCTTCCCGCCTGGAGGGTGGGGAGACCTCAGGGCTTCCCACAAAGGAGGGAGAGCATGGGCAGGCAGGAGGGAAAGTTCCACGGAGGTTCTGGAGGAGTCTCAGACTGAGCCCCCACATGGCACCGTGGCCACCAGCCTGACCACCCCAGGGCCTGCAGGCTGGGGTGCAGACCCCCCTGCAGCTTTGAGAGCGACCTGTTGGCTCCCTGTCACCCAGAGTGGGAGCCCGGGTCTTCCCAGAGGCCTCACGCTTGCCCTCTCCCCTCACCTGGCTCACCCAGCTCCAGGCAGTGAGGCCCCTCACACTGCTCTCCCTGGGCCCCGATCTCAGCCCTGTGCTGTTTGGTGTCTGTGCCTGTCTCCCCCCGGAACTCCGTGACCCCTACTTTGGCCCAGAACCCAGCTTGGAGCCTGCACGCTCACCTTAGGGGATGTGAGGAGGGGTGTGAGGATGCAGAACACACAGAAATCACAGAAGTTAAATACCACTGCGCTATTCCCTGTCCCTCCCAGAGGCCCTAGCCTCCCGTCGGGTCACCCCTGAGATCTACCCCCTCTTCTGGAGCTGTCCCCTTGGCCTCACGGCATGTGACGGAGCCCCCTGCCTGCCCACACACCGCCCATATGCCCTCCCAGCCCAACATCCCCTGGGCTTTGGTGACACCAGTCTGCCACTGAGATCTGCCCATGTCTCTGCGGGCAGTTCTGGTTTCACTGTCATTAATTCTCGTTTTCCTCTCGGTGGTTTTAAGCAAGTAAATGGGCAAAGCCAAGGCTGCTGGTTTGGCAGGGAACGTGGACAGCGTGTGTGGTTGATGCCCCTATGTTGTGTGTCTCCACAGGCTTCAACATGTAGCAGAGGGTTCCAGGCTGCCATGTACAGGTAAATGTGGTTTGAACTTTGGTTTTTCTCTTCTTTCAACGCATGTAAATCGCCTCAGTTTACCTTGGGTTATACTGTGTGAGTGTACTTTAGCCATAGAAAAAGTCAATTGCTTATAACTGCTTTAAAATGTAGTTTCTGATAGCTCCAGGGGAGATTAGGGTACAACCACTTACATATATCCAAGTTTTCTCTTAATTAACACTTGTGGTTGACTCAGTTCTGTTGTTTACGACGTGGGACTCACCTAAGAATTCTAGAAAGAACTTCATTACAGGACCATGTGCATCCTACATGAGCTGACATGAAGTAACAGAGCTGTTTCTGTGCCAGAAAATGGACAGAGAGCAAGGGACAGAAGGGAGGCGCAGACGTGAAGACCGACAGGGCAGAGTGAAGCCGCTGGCGAGGACTCACAGCATCAGAGCAGCAGCCTGAGCGCCCAATGCAAAGGCAGGAGGAGGGGACCGAAGACATCTAGAAGAGGTGAGACAGTCTCCTCCGGCCTCCAGGCCGGCCTTCCAGCAGCCTGCATGGGGAGGGATCAACAGCTGTGAAAAGCCCACTGTCCACGTTCACTGCTGACCTTTCCTGACATCTGTGGGGTCTGCCTCCCTCCCTCCTGCGAGAGGCTCTAAGACACACCAGGCAAGGCGTCTCGGGGTCTGCTGACAGGTGCGGTGTGCACAGGGTACAGGACTGAAGGCCTTATACCATTTTCCTCCTCTGGCTCATGCCCCCCTGGTGTCCAGTGTCTAGTGCTGCACAGGGGCCACCAAGCGGGGAAGCCCAGGGGCGGGACTTCTGCATGATGGTGACAGTGGACATTTCCCCTCTGAGTGCAGCTCTTCATGGGCCTGGGGAGAGGAGGGTGGTGGGCCTTGGGGCCCAGCTTGGGCAGAGCCGGCAGTCTGGGCCAGGGGACTCTCAGGGCGACTCTTGTCTCCTAATGTGGGTGGTCAGCGGGTAGAGGGTCCCTTTTCCAGGCTGTTAGGGCCATCCGCTCAGCCGGGCGCTGTGCTCGGGCAGCCTGCCCCCGCCATGTTCCCTTGCCTCTTGCGACCTCCCTCCTTTGGGGTTTCCTATAGGTGAGACTCGTGTGTGCTCTTTTAGCAGGAGTCTCGAGAGGGGTGCCACGTCCTTCGTGGCATGACTCCGGGAGGCATAGCTGTCTGTCACCCATCTGGTGCCCACCTGGTGTCACCTGGTCACTCAGTAAGTGATGGCTACATGGTGTTTCTACCTGGAGGCCCCGCTCTCACTCTGTGCCTGAGAAGTGTTTGGTGGGAGGGGTCTCTGAGACTTTTTGAATCTTCTCTTCCTCAACAAAGCCTCCATTGGTGATTCCTGAGGAAACCGTCGCTGCGGTTTCTGTGGTGGCTGGTGACCCCTACGTCCACATGATCGGCTCACCTTCTTCTGGAAGGAAGCACGTCCCTTGCTTATTCGTCTGTCTCAGTGTGGACATGTGAACTTCTGTGTTATCCTGTTGGTTCTAATCTGGCTCATTCTGTTCGCCTGATGATAGTCACGCCTTATCTTGAAGCTCCCGTTGTCCCCAGTGTGGCCAGTAGAGCCCTTGGAGCTGGGCCCAGGTCCTCTCTGCCTTGTGTGAGCCGTGTGCTTGTGCACCCATGGACCTTGTGGCGGACAGTGGTGTGTCCGCCCTGGGACCTGGGCCGCCGAGGAGCGCTTTCTCTCAGGCCCTCCCAGTGGACAGAGCTGGAAAGTAGGTGTGGGAGTCCACACTCACATGTAGACACTGGTCTTCATCTATTTACCCACCTGCTCACTAAGCATGAACTCACACTGACCCTGGTCCCACAAAGGGACCAAAGGCCCCGTCTGTGCCAGCATGACCCGGGACTTGGTTTTGGCTTTACGAATTTCTGTGTTATCCTTGAGCTGCGGCCATGCTCATCTTCTCTGTATCGTTCTGATTTTAGTACATGTGGGGCCAAAGCAAGCCCTGTTCTGTCTTTAGTTTGGCGGCTGGGTTACTTGGTGGTTGGAAAGATACTTTGTTGCTGAGCATATATACTACTGGGTGATAGGAATATTTGCATGTCCTCCTGTCCTTAGTGGCTGCCATATAAACAGCTGCGGAATAGAAGAGGTGAGAACAGTACTCAGCTGGGGGCAGCATGGGGCCTTATGCGAGATTTCCATGTCGGCAGGCCCGTTTTCTGCTCTGGTTTCCCTTCCCTCCTTTTATTTCCTGCTCCTTGAGGTGGTGCTAGGTTCCCCGAAGGCCAGCCACCTGGCTGGGCTCCGTGCACACACTTGCTGAGAACAGAGTGCAAACCCACACTGGCTCGGAGCAGGACCATTCTCACCAGATGCAGCTGGTTGGCCCATAGGAACCCCTGTGAGAATGTTCCACCAAGCTTTGTTTCATCTGTCCTAGATTCCTAGTAATGTCACCGAACCCCGACCCACAGACACACCTGGCTGCAAGGGAGGTGGGAAGGGCCCTCTCCAGTGGGGACCGCGTGTCTGCTGCAGCCTGATGTTGAAGGGAGGAGAGATGTGGGTGAACAGCCAGAAGCGTCTGCTTTCATCTCACATTCCACACAAGCCCTAGAGCAGGACCGCAGTGTAGAGACATGCTCCGTTCTGTAAGTGGTGCTAGTCTGGCAGTCCTCCCGATGGCATTCACTCACTCTGATAGTTTGTTGATTCTGACAGTTCGCCTCCAGATTGCGGCTCCCTCCAGGCCCTTCGCCTCCTCATCCAGCCACAAACCCTGGCCAGGCCCTCGGGCCGCACTATACCAAGGCAAACACAGCCAGCACTTGGCCTCGGACCTCACACAGATGGAAGTGGGTCTCAAGTCCTCCAAGTGGTTTGCTTTCTTTTCCCTTTTTCTGAAACAGCATTGAGCAGTGAGTGTCCTCGCCCGGTGGCCTGGGAACCATATGCACTGTGCGGCCAGCCGCCCTCAGTGATGCCCTTGACACTGACGTGTCTGTTTCTGGTCATTGTGCAGAATTCTGTTAGTAACGCTTACTTGGAGAACATTCATCCTGTAAGTATTCATTGGAGCAGCATTTTGTATTGGTTTTGGCTTCCCACTGCCGCTGTAACAAAGGACCCGCAGCACAGATGTGTCATCTGACAGTTCCAAAGGTCAGAAGTTAAGGTGCCCACAGGGCTCTCTCCTTGTGTCTCCGGGGGAGAATCCGTCTTTGTCTTTTCCAGCTTCTGGGGCAACCGCACCCTTGGCTCATGGCCCACCTTCAAGCCAGCAGCCTTTATCTCCCGGTCTCTCTGACTCTGACCCTCCCACCTCCCCTTTGAAGGGCCCCGTGATGACATGGGGTCTGTGGGGTCATCTGGGACCATCTCCCATGTGAGATGACGTACAGGTTTTGGGGTAGGGCGTGGCCATCCCCAAGAGCTGCTGTAACTCCTGGTACACCCCCACCCCCAAGACAGAGACAGCATGTCAGCACTTCAGCACACAGATGTTTGGACTTTGATGATGCCATGGTGTGTGCAACCCTGATGTCCTGTGGGATAGTGATGGGGATCGGCAGGTAGCCTTGGGAACCCCCAGTTCTGGGACTGCGCTGTGCTGGGCCAAGAGGCTACCGAGGCCCAGGAAGGGTGAGGTCCTGGGGGGCTGGTTGGATTTCCCTTGGACAGGGCAGAGACTAGGGGAGAAGGGTCTGGAGCCCCTGCTGGCTAAATGAAATTGCTTTCTTAGCCAGTCCTCAGTGGCAGTTTTCTGTGATTTGCCATTTTAAACAATTGCAGTAAACATCTTTTGAACTTGTCCCATTATTGAGATAAATTTCTAGAAATGGAACAGGCCCTGTTCTATTTGGGTACATCTGGATGGCAGCCCCTTTGACTCTCCGCTTCCCTGGGACTTGTCAGGACTGCACGTCGACTGTCCTGAGCGTTCTGATATTGGAATACCATGTGGTGTGACCTGTGTGTGTGGACGTATCCGTGGGCTGAGCACCTTTGCATGTGCTTACCGGCAGTGTCTGTGCGTCCACACAGAGGCCTCATCGAGGGGCTTTGCCTCTCGTTCAGGGTGGGCCAGCATCACCCTCACCAGTGTCCCTCAGGGTCATTCGTCCCCTAGCTTTCTAGAGGAGCCAGTAGCTCCAGCACTGACCCCCGCAGCCCCCCATCCCAGACCTGGCACAGCCTGCCTGCTCCCTAGCCTCTCTTCCTGCAGCTGCACGAACTTCCTTACTCGCCCACCCACCTCACCAGCTGGCCTCAGCGCAGTCCTGAGCAGGAAAGGGTTGGGAGATCCCAGAGGGGCTAGTGTCGTGGGTGGTTAAGGAGAAGCAGTAGCTGCCCGTTGGGTGTTTGGCGGGACGATCCTGGTCCTCTGTGAGAAGACCTACAGTACTCTGTTGTACAGACAGAAATCAAGCCACAGCATTTTTGCAGCTTGGACCTGGCCCTGGGAGATGGCAGCCTCCATCACACCGAGCCCTTCTGGGGGGAGGTGCTGTAACCTGGTTTACGTTGAGCCTGAACCTTTGGTGGGACACATGGGAGTATTTCAGGGGTGTCCAACTCTTGGTTTCGGCCCAGGTTGTGATCTCAGGGTCATGAGACTGAGCCCTGCATCAGGCTCCACGGGGAGTGGGCTGAAGATTTTCTCTCTCCCTCTGCCACTCTCCCTGCTCATGCTCTCTCCCTCTCTCTCTAAAAATAAATAAGTCTTAAAAAAAAGAAAGAAAGAAAGAAAGAAACAAACAAACAAACAAACAAACAAACAAACAAACATGGGAGTATTTCAGATATTAGTTAATAAGTGGTTTTCTCTTGCAGAAGCCAAAGATGTTGACCAGAAAGATTAAACTCTGGGACATAAACGCCCACATCACCTGCCGCCTGTGCAGCGGATATCTCATCGACGCGACCACCGTGACCGAGTGTCTGCACACGTGTATGTGGGGAGTATTCTAGAACGTGATCTTTGACAGCCGTGGGAGGGATGTGACCGAGTGTCTGCACACGTGTATGTGGGGAGTATTCTAGAACGTGATCTTTGACAGCCGTGGGAGGGATGTGACCGAGTGTCTGCGTATGTGTATGGTGGAATGTCCCAGAATAGGGCCTTGGACGGCTACTAGCCTTGTGGTTTCTTGATACTTGGGCCTTCTCTTCTCTTCTCTTTTCTTTTCTTTCTTCCTTTCTTCCGTCCTTTCTTCCTTCCTTCCTTCCTTCCAAAAGCTTTTAGCTCAAACACAAAGCAAGACACAGAAGCAGGAATAAAGAAGATCTTAAATCAGAAAAATTATTTCAAATTAAAAATATGGGTAATTTTGATAGAGATATCATTTAAGAAAGCTAAATATAGGAAAAATTTATTTATTTCTATGTAACGGCAAAACCAGTATAACTGTGTTATGACAGAATATTCATTTCTAGTGGACAGAAATGCTTACTTTGAGAATTTCCAGATGAATTCCTTAAACTTTTTAGACAGGGAGACGTGTTTCGGCTCTTTAAGGCTAATGAGCCTGTGTTTTGGTGTTTAGAAGACTCTTAGCGTGTGCTGAACTTGGGTGTTTTAAGCCCCGTCTTGGGTGAATGGAAGGTGATGCTCACCCAAAGCTTGCCATGGTGACGGTGGCCGAGGGTGCCGGGCAGGGGCCCTCCGTGGGGACAGGGTCTTTGCAGTAAAACCAGTGCCTGGAACGAAGATGACTTCTGATCCCGTATTTTCCACTTTAGAAATAAAATGTGTGCCAATTTTGATAGAACTTTTATTTTAAAGGTAATTATAGCTTTAAATGGTTATTCTCTTTGAATTTTCTCGAATTTTGTTGTACCCAGAAAATCCTGTGTTTTTTTTTTTTTGTTTGTTTGTTTTTTTTTTTTTTTTTTTTACAAACATGAACATTTTAACTGTTAGCCCCTGTGGTGAGAATATTCGGATGAGGCCCTGCTGCAGCGCATTCTTGCGCATTTCCCAGCTCTTGACCTCTGGGCACCTCCTCCTCACTTAGGTTCCTCGTCCCTCTTATCCCTACACCTCAGACCTGTTGAGTGAGGTGGCTGATTGCGCACTTGGGGCTTCTCCGTTGTTGGTGAGACCTGAGAGACGGGTGTCCCCTCGAAGCAGCCGCGTGTGGGCCGGTCTGTCTGCACGGTGGCCGGAGCGTGAGCCGAGCCCGAGGAGGTGTCGGCATCTGCATTCTGGTTTCACTGTCTGACGTGCCTGTGTTTTTGCAAACAGTCTGTCGGAGTTGCCTGGTCAAGTACTTGGAAGAGAACAACACCTGCCCCACGTGTCGGATTGTGATCCACCAGAGTCACCCGCTGCAGTACATCGGGTAAGCGCCTCCGGGACCCCCCGGTCACAGCTTCCGGCATCGTTCCGTGTCAGGGACTCACCCTGCGCCGGGCGCCCGTGACCACACGTGGCGGCAAGCCTCCTGCTCCGCACGCCTGGCCTCCCTGCCGGCCAAGTCAGACCGGTGAGCGCTGGGGCCGTTCCCGCCAGTTTCCAGGAGTATTTGCTCAAATCGAAGAATTTGGGGAACCTCAGGACCCACGTGGATTTCACTGGTTTTACACTAAGCTGGCTGACGTTTACTCTGAAGCAGGTGGCAGCCCTTGGTCCACCTTCTGTTTGGAATGAGTGGTCCTAGGCCCTTGGGTGTGGCCTGCATCTCGCTTCTTGCGGCTGGCGGCCCTCCTGGCCACGGCCACCTCCTTGGGTTTCGGGGAGATTGGGCCATTTGTGAGGGAGGCGTCAGGGGGTCAGCTTATGTATTTTATGCAGAGTTTTAAGTGGCTTCCAGATTTGGGGGGCTGCTCTAAAGGAGCATAGCGCCCCCACACCACATGGGAGCAGCAGAGGTAGGTCTGTAGGTCTGTTCTGAACCACTCCCAAGGATGTGAAGTATCTAGTGTGCACAGAAGACTTTAAAAACGTGAACAGCTGGTGTCAGCACAGCGAGAAACCACTGTCAGATCAAGAGGTAGAAATCGTCAGGCCCAGAAGCCCCCGCCCAACAGCCCACCGTCCCCAGGCAACAGAGCTTAGTCCCCTTTGTCTAGCTCACTACAAGGGGGACCGGCAGTGTGTTTGCGCGCTTTGCCCTTGACCTGAACTGTTCTCCAGACTCGTCTCTGTTAGTGTGGAGCTCTGTGGCCAGGGGACATCGGGGTGTCCGTGGTGGGCACTCAGTGCTGCTCTGGGCATTGCCGTGCAGTTGTCTCCTCTCTGCCATCCCTCAGAGCAGGGTGTTGGGGTGTAGTGCTCTTGTGCCTTCCCGTGGTCTCCTGGACTGTTGTGCAGTGCACGACCTTACCAGTGTGTCCTGTGGGTACCCATGGACTGTATTCTTGCCACATGGTGGCTCTGTAGGGTATCTCTTGCCCTGATTATCAGGGAGCACCGGCCTCTTCCCAAATGTTACCTGGCCATTCAGGCTTCTGGGAGATGTCTGTTCACATCCCATGTCATTTTTCTGTTGGGTTCTTTGTTTTTGTTCTGCTTAAAAGAAATGCTTGATATTCTCTGGGCACTAACTGTTGGCAGTGTATACACATGTCTCCCGTCTTTGGGTGTGGTTTTGTAGAGCACAGGGGGGCTTTCCTTATGTGGACTGTAGAAGGCAGGAGGTGGTAGCTGCTTCATGCTCTTGGGAAGCTGTGGAGACTCTGGCCCTCCCTCTCAGAGCGCCGGGGCCCCTCTCCTGTGCTCTGGGTTAGGCAGGGCTTTCTGGAGAGCTGAAACCCTTTAGCAATCTGGGACGCTGGTGTTCCAAGCATAGCCTAACCTGCTAACACACAGAAGGGGGCCAGTGGAGTGGAGCTAGCCAGGTGCATTGGCCAGGCCCTGTCTCTTCCCTGTGCAGTGACCGTGTGGTGACCAGAGCCGGGGAGGTCGAGTTGCAGAGCTGGGGGGAGATGCTCAGCCCTGAGGCCTGCTGTGGGCTCTGGGCTCCAGAGTGGCTCTTCCCTGCTAATCCTGTGCCTTACTCCTTGCCCTCTGTGCTCCGCCTGGAACTGCAGTGTTTTCCCCATCCTGATGCCGGCTCTGCAGTTGGCTCAGAGCCTTGTCCCTGACACAGCTTCCCCCTCCACACTTGGCCCAGCCTTCTGCTCTGATTCTGCTATACCCTGCCGTGAGGTTGCCCCAAAAGAAGGGCCTTTAGGCTTGAGCTGGGGCAGGGTGGGGAGAAGACACTTAGGGTGGGACCTGGTGGCACCATCCAGGGTCCTGGGCAGTGGCTCGGGCCTTAGGAGGTAAGAGGATGCTATGAGGCGCTGGCCGCAGGCAGGTGCTAAGCCTGAGCTCCTAGGGTCTGGTGGATCTGTGAGGCAGCTCTGCCCTTCCAGGCTTCATCTTCCAGCCAAGGACTTTGGCCGTGTGGGCCATGTGAAGAGAAGAGCTAAGAAAGGGTGTGTAGCCCATAGCATGGAGTGTAAACATGAACACTGCAGGGAAGTGGCCTGTGTTTCAAGGGGCTGCCACACCAAGAGCCTGGATGTGGCCAACACCGAGAAAAATCCTCTGTGCTGTTCTGTCCTGCTGCCTGGCACCCTCCCTGAGGAGAGCCCCCCAAGCCCTCCTCTCAGCCCTGTGGGTCCTCGGCCAGGCAGGCGGGGCCTAGCACGGTCATTCGGAGGACCCAGGGTCAAGCTCTGGGGCAGGATTCGGTCCTGCGTGCTTCCCTTGTGGATGGGGTGAGCTTTCCATGAAGCTGGTGGGGGTAGAGTCAGAGATACCAAGGAAGTCATGTGCTGCAGGCCAGCTTACCTGTGTGCGTGTGTCCATCACCCATACACACACGTAAATGTGAGCGTTGGGACGAGAAATGTATTTCGTAGTGTGGATCGAGGGTCAGAACGTTTGAGAAACCCTGCTTCAGTCTGCCACACCACAGGCTGAGCTGTCAGCCCAATGTCTATTAGAGCTTCAGAGTTCTTGGAAATGGTGAGTGATGGTCTCTGCAGGACCTGGTCCCCCACGCTTGTGGCAGAACTGCGAGCCTGGTGAGTGGCTGCTGTGTGCCCGGTCCTGGACTGGCTGTCACGCCTAAATGTCTACATGTTTTGTGGAGCATAATTGTTGTCAGTTACAAGTTACCTATCTGGGTTCTTAAGGTTTTCATTTTAATGGATGATGTTTGGAAATTAACACTGATTTAAAAACAGTTACTTAAATGTATTAATAATTTATGTTTATTTTAAAAATAGCAGACTGGAGTGAGAATTTTATTTCAAATACTGTGCTTATGTAACCTTTTCAGAAAACCTTCGTAGGTAGATCATAAAGACCGAAGGGCCTGATCTTAGGGCCTTTCCTCTACATTTTTCAGAAGGTTAAAGCAAAGCTTCCTGTCTAGTGGAGACCCCGGGACGCACCAGTGGAAGAGGAGGGGGTGGCGGAGTGCGGCTGGACAGGCCGCTCTGGGCCGCGGCTCTGTGTTGGCACCGCGTTCAGCAGGCAGAGGGCACTCATCACCAGAGGGTCTTTGTGCCACTGCTACTTGAGATGTTCTTAAGTTTCTAGAGCCTGAATAAATGATGCATTAATTCAGGTCATATATGACTTCGCTAGCCCATTTTTAAGTGCAAACTGGAAGCAAAGTTCAACGAAGATTTCGAATTTGTGATTGTGGAGTTTGATATTATTAATGGAAAACGTGCCCGGGTTTTTGGCTAACCTTACCTGTTGTGTTCTTTTTGCCAGTCATGACAGAACCATGCAGGACATTGTTTACAAACTGGTTCCAGGCCTTCAGGAAGGTGAGTGTCAGAATGTCGCTCTGGAGCCTGCAGCACGGCTCTGGGGGGCTTTCTTTGCGGGGGTCCTGGCCCAGGAGGGAGCCCTCCTCTGTCCTCCAGGACAGCACCTGTCCTGTCCCTGCGCTGAACTCACAAGTACTGAGGTGCTGGCTGCTTCCACCATGTCTGCCTCGCTGCTCCTGCGTTCTGAAGGCACGTGCCGAGCAGCGAGTGCACAGCCTTGCTGGGGCGGCGTCCCTGATCACACCTGCGCATATGCGCATATGCACGACCAGTAGCCAGGGCGTTGGTAAAGTTTAACTGTATTTAAAGTCAAATCTCATGAGAATTAAAAAAACATTATGTAGTATGAATATCCTGAAAGTGGAAATGGCCGTTCTTTTTAAAACTTTTCTGCAGTTCTGAACCCAGAGGCTGTGGCTGCCCCTCTTTGGGGAGAAGAGGAGGGACGCTGGTCTCGGGATCCCACTCAGCGTCCGAGGGTGGGCTGGCAGGGCAGTGCCTGCTGAGAAAACTCAGATAAAATATGTTAGGAATTCCTTTGGGCTGTGTTTTCTCATTGTCATGTTTCAGAAGAGGGTGATGATTTGAAATAGAGCTTACTCTGTTAGAAGATATTCATCTGGCTTTTCCTACATAACTGAACGATGATATTAGTCTTTTCTTTACCATTCACAAGTTCATTTATATAAGAATTTAAGTTTTCTGAGTAAAATATAAATGGGGACAATCATCTTTCAATACCGAAAAGTTTTTCAATCCTAAGGCAAAGAATACCTCAAAGTAAAGTGCCAGTACCTTAAAAAATTATTATAGAGTATTTTAAGCACAAAAGCAGGCAGAACCACATACAGAATCACATGCGTTTATTACCCAGAGTCCACAGTTTCCAAGTCAGGTGAAATCGCCCATCTTCCTATCCCAGAAGATAAGGTTCTTCTTAACACACATAACCACAACACCTTTATAAATCTAAGAAAATAATAGCAATTCCTCGGTATCAAATACCCAGTCAGTGCCAACATTTCTAACTGCCTCAAGAACACCACGTTTTTCGAGTTTGTTTTCCAGGTCAGGTCAGCCCCTGGGCTGACTGCTCTGCCCCCTCCAGGCCTCTCCTGTCTCCAAGTCTGGACTTGCTGAGGGCGCCCCGGTCCCGTGAACTGCTGGCATGTGCATGCCTGACTGGATTCTGGCTCGTGTTTTTGGCGAGCCCACCTCTGGTGGTTATTCCGTCTGAGCAGGTGCCATCAGCCTGTCTGTCGTGTTGCCCCAGCCACCCGGCACCAGCACAGCAGCAGTCTGTTGTTCCTTAGAAGCGCTAGAATCTGCCTCTTCGGTGCCCGGCCCGGCCTGTGTACTGCGTATGCCACGTCCACAGAGCCGTGCCTCACTGCTGGGTTCCTGAGGCGCACTTTGCATCGATAGGCAGAACTGTGCTTGTCTCCTTTGTGCACGGCGTGCTGAGTTGGCTTTCTGGCCCCTCCGGCCACAGTCGGTGGATGGCAGCGCGTGCGTGTTCACAGCGTGTGGGGTCCTTGTCCTCTCTGCAGCTCACGCGCTCCGGTTGGTGGCCCCCGACACCACCCTGGGAGTCTGGGATGGCCCTACTTCCCGGGCAGGTGGGTTCTGGGCTCCTCTTGCTGACTTCCTACCCCAGGCAGCACCGGTCTCCTCCCCCACAGAGTCCAGGTGCCGTCCGTGGGTGAGATGCCCCCTGACACGGCTGTAATGGAAGTTGTGTTTGTGAAGAACATGGTGCAAGTACGATGGCCCTGCTGACTGAGCAAGTTGTGCTGTGGCGGGCGTGCCCCCATTTCTCCCTTAGGCCGGGGTCTCTCTCCTCGCAGACCTGTCCCTCAGCTTCTCTGTTTCTCAGACTCTTGGCCAAGTGCTGCTCTTCACAAGGACATCACAGCTTTGAAGCCCTTCACAGCACAACTGCTTTCTTGGTACAGGCTGTCTGCAGTTCCTTTGTGGTTTTGGTCGCGCCCACAGTTGCAGACCTGATTTTGCAGGTGGAGGCCATTCTGGCAGGCCGGCTTCACCTGACGTGGGGCTGCACGCCGGCTGCACCTGCTGCCATCCGGGCCCTCTGAGCTGCACCCCCTCAGGCTCCACTCCCTGCTGCTGTCCTCACGCCAGCCATTTCTCTGTTCCCTGTAGAAGAGGCCTTCTTGGTGGAGAATTAGTTTTTCAGTGGTCTTTTGTTTCCTTTTTTAATAATTTTTAAAAATCTGCCTTTATAGAGGCTACATTTTATAAAATTTATCAAATAGTCTATGTTTTATGTTTTGCACGGCTGCTTTGCACGGCTCACAGCTTGCTTCTTCCGCAAGCGTGGTGGAGAGGTGCTCACCAGGACATCGGGCTCTGTCCGTCTTGACGATGGCTGCGTGGAATTCGTTCTGCTCCTGGACTCCTCCTGACGGGTACTTAGGATGTTCCCGTCTTTGGCTTTAACAGAAGGGTAGGGGGTACGCTGAACACCCTTTTGCATACTTTCGTGGGTGTGGGTGAATATATTTGGCTTTATTCTGGAAGTAGAGTCACTAGGCCAAGGGTTCTGCATTTGTTTCTTTCTCTTGCCTCTTTGCCCTGGCTGGAGTAGGAGTCGGCAGACTGCAAGCCGGATCTGCCTTGCCGCCAACTTTACGTGACTCATGAGCCAAGAATGTTTTTTACACTTTTAAATGGTTAGGAAAAAGTCAAAAGAATCACATTTGTGATGTGAAAGTTACATTAATTGAAATTCCATCATCCATAAGTAGTGTTATTGGAACAGAGCATGCTTCCTCTTTCCTGTGTCATTTGTCTTCACGTCACAACACCGAGCAGGTATTGGTGGCAGACTGGATGGGGCCCTCTCGCCGTTCCACACACAACAGATCTCAGAAACGCAGTTGCCCTTTTAAGCCACAGTGAAAGGTAGATGGCTTTGTTACGGAGCCGTCCTTGTGAGCTGATTGCGCTGTGACGTGCCGCCGTGCTGGGATGAAGGCGTGGAACGTGTGCTTTCATCACCAGACTGAACGCACAGGACTCCCAGTGCACAAGAAAGCAACATTTGGACAGAACTGAAAATCTGAAGTGGAATATCTCATCACAGCAGAATTTCTTCACAGAAATCAGAAATGAAGATAAGGCTGCAAAGTAAGTTTCTGATTGGCTCGTGTGTTAGCCAAAGAAGGAAAGCGATTCACTGAAGGTAAGTTAATTAGATCCTGTTCGTAGCAGCACAGGCAACGCACCCTGAGAGAACGAGCTTGTTTCCGGGAGCGAGCTTCCGGAAGCAACGTCAGTAGTCACTGAGGAAGCAAGGCAGGCGGTGCTGAGTGCCTTTCCTTGGCCTTGATGTCTCCAGTCTGCTCAGCTGTTCGTTCGGTGAGCTTGGAGTGACTAAAGAAGTCATCTCTCCGAGCAGTCTGCACGGAGCACCTGCAGCCGGGAGTATTTCCACGGGGACTGAGGAACCTGTAACCCGGTCCAGCCTGGAGTGGAAGCGGCTAAGCTGTGGTGGTAGGAACGTGTGTGGGTCAGGAAGATGCTCCGTGGACGAACAGACCACGCCTGTGAGAATGGAAGGTGTCTGGAGGACGTCGTGTTCATTCAGCCGCACACTGTTAAAATGAATCTTCCCTGTGTCATCGAACAGTGGAGTCCGCAGTAGACGTCATCACTCTTTCAGATGTCACTGTCCCGGGGCAGAGGAGCTCCTGTCCGAAGTGGAGGCTGAACGCCCTGACTTTCCCTCCCACACAGCCCTTTCATGGCTCAGTAGCGGCGAGCTGTGCGCGTGTGTGGTGTTTGGGGCCAAGGGCAGAGGGGATGTTCAGAATGGGAAGAAGCACCTTTAACATTGAATGACTTCAGAAACTACCTTTTGCCAAGGACTTGATAATGTTTCGTCATGGATTCAGGCTGACGTCATAAGGCGAGGCCGTCGGACTTCGATGCGGCCCCCGCAGCCGTGACCCCTGCGGGTGCCACAAGCAGTGTCGCACTGCTCGGCAGACCTGGTGCCGTCACAAGGGAAAGGAGGAGGGTGATCTCTGAGCGCGTGCAGATTTGCAGCGGGCTTGTTTTCTGAGCTCTAGCTGCAGGCCCAGGACCTCGACACAAGTGCGAGGGCAGTTCCCACCTTTCGGAGCCCACTGACTGTGCTGCTGTAGGGAACGACTGGCCCTCGGTGTGACGGCGTCGCCAGGGCCAGCGCCAGGAGGAGAGGCTCACGGAGTTCTGTGAACACCTCCTCACCGACGCGTGAGCCACACAAAGTCGTGTGCTTGTGGACTGATGTCAGCATTTCTGTGTGAGAAGACATTTTCAGAAATGAAAATATGTAAAATCTCGTTCGAGATGGGATCAGTTTTGATGATAAGGAACACTAACTTTTAACCCCAATTAAATATCATCCCCCCAAAAGGAGTCCATTTTTCTTGTTAGTAGCCTGTAGTACAAAAAATTGTACTCAATTATAATTATCATATTTTAAAATTTCATGACTTCTGGTTTCTGGTTCCTCATATAAGGAGCTTGGAAGTCGCCACTCTGTCCTAACGAATAAGAAGCTGAGCAGACTGAGAAATCAGCCACTTTTCTTAGATTGTAAGAGGGGTGGACACAGGGCAAAGCGCTGCCCCAAGATTGGAGAGACTGGATATGGGGTTCCCCGGCCTTCCAGGGCAGAGGCTCCGAGCAGAAGCCTCCGTGTGAACGGGCACAGGGCCAAAAACCTGTACTGTGGTTGTGGAATTGCTGGAGGCTCCATGTGGACAAGTCAGAGAGAAAAACCCGCAGGGAGATCCAGTACTGTGAGTTTCACCCCCAGGAGCTCAGCCACGGTCTCTCAGTGCTTCCAGCAGGGGAAGAAGAGGGGCCATTCTGAAATACTTCTAACAAGGCCTGCCCTCCAGGGACTAGCTGAGCAAGGGAAGCCAGTCAGCTTCAGCCACCCCTTCCCACCGAAAGGGGAAGAACACAGCTGGGAAGCACTGGTGAAGTTCAGTGTGGAGGCCCTGGCTCCCTGAGACCAAGACCTAATCAGAGGAGCACTGAGCCCTTCTCCTTCCCCAGCCCTCACCACATCACTGAAGTCCTGTTCCAGTAATTCCTCTTCCCCGGGACATCACAGCTGGCTCACAAGAAAACACAGAAACAGAGTTTCAAGAGACAGAACAAACATCGGAACCGGACACGGCAGGCATGTTGGAATCATCAGCCTGGAATTTAAAACAACTGTGGTCATTATGCTGAGGGCTCTACTGGATAAAGTGGACAGCATGCCGGGACAGGTGGGCAGTGTAAGCAGAGGGATGGAAACCCTTAGAAAGAAGCAAAAAGAAATGCTGGAGGTAAAACCACAGTAGCAGAAATGAAGAAAGCCTCAGGTGGGCAGATCAGTAACAGGACTTGTGTGGGGAAGAACCTTGAGGTTGGGGATCTATCAAGAGAAACTCCAAGTCTGAAAATAAAAGAAGGTATACATTAAACAAAATCAGTCTCCAAGGATGTGGGACAGCCGCAAAGGTGTACCGTACACGTCACAGGAACATGAGACGCGGAGGAGACAGAGAAGGAACAGCAGAAATACGTGAGCCGATAATGAGTGAGAATTTCCTCAAACTAATGTCAGACACCAAAGCCCGGATCCAGGACGCTCAGAGAACACCACGCAGGATCAGTGCCAGGAACACGAGACCTGTGCATATCATTTTCAAGCTACGAGTAATCAAAACTATGAGCCAGAGGGAGAAAGCACCTTATTACAGAGGAGCGAAGGTACGAATTCACCTGGCTTCTCCTCGAAAACCACACGAGCAAGGACACTGGAGAGTGCAGTGTTTAGTGTTGAGAGAAGAAACCACTGACCCGGAGTTTTGTGTCCTGCAGAGGGGAGGAGAAATAGAGACCTTCTCAGTGAGACAGAGGGCGAGGGAACTTGTCAGTAGGCTTGTTTTGCAAGACCATACAAGAAGTTCTTCAGAGAGAAAGAGGTGCTGTAGGTTGGAAACTTGGCCCCACGTGAAGGAAGGAAGGAAGAGCACCAGAGAAGGGATAGTGATGGTAAAGTGAAAACTTGTGTCTTTCTTCGTCTGACAGATGACAGTTTGTCAAAATAATAAAAACAAGAATGTACTCAGTTATTACGCTAATGTATGTATCGTATGTATATTTCAATAGAACATTTGCCTTCTCCCCTCTTCCAAACCTACCTGCGTCATATCTCAGCTTTGCCACTTAGCTCACACATCCCCAGTGTCTGCTCCATGTCTGCTCCATTCGTTGACGGGATGCTTGCCAGCCCGCAGGCTGGCGATCTCAATGGGGTGTTGGTCTGAGTGGTGCACGTGCCTGATGGGGGAGGGGCGGGGGGGGCCGTCTTTCACCCTGAGTGTGGAGTGGGCCGTGGGACCCGTACATGCCCATGTCACTGAGGAGGAGCCGAGAGCACAGGGAAGGACACTGGCTGGTGCCCAGGGTAGCATCGCGCTTCTCACTCCCCTGGACTCTCCTA
This sequence comes from Ursus arctos, assembly GCF_023065955.2. Lineage (NCBI taxonomy): Eukaryota > Metazoa > Chordata > Mammalia > Carnivora > Ursidae > Ursus > Ursus arctos. The sequence continues at coordinate 226,473 of NW_026623111.1, forward strand.
GCACCCTAATTACACCAGGGTTATAACTTGTAATTTCTGTAAAAATGGGATCATGCTACACGGTCTGTCTTTTTCATGACGACATGTTGTGGTGCTTGCTCCACATCAAAAATACGACCTTGGGGCACCTGGGTCGCTTATTTGGTTGCGTGTCGGACTCTTGATTTTGGCTCAGGTCGTGATCTCAGGGTTGTAGGATCAAGCCCTGAGTCAGGCTCCACACTCAGTGGGGAGTCTGCTAGAGATTCTTTCCCTTTCCCTCTCTCTGTCCCTCCCCCAACTTACGCGTGCACTCGCTCTCTCACTCTCTCTCTAAAATAAATAAATAAATAAATAAATAAATAAATCTTTAAAAAAATATGTGACCTGTATTTTTTTTTTAAAGTAGGCTCCACACCCAGCATGAAGCCGAATGTGGGGTTTTGAACTCACGACCCCGAGATCAAGACCTGAGCTGAGATCAAGAGTCAGACGCTTAACCGACTGAGCCCCCCAGGCGCCCCTGATCTGTATCATTTTTAGTGGCTGCATGGTATTGCACTGAACAAATGGCCTTATCCCAGGGTAGCAAATAAATCAGATTCATGTCACACGTTGGCTCTGCCAGTAGTGGATGGGACATTGGATGAGGTGTTGAGAAGGGTTCTGAGGTGTCTTGGCCTCGCCCTTCTGGCAGGCCCGGCCCCGTATCTAAGCTGTTTCTGGCCCTTCGGTACTGTGAATAAGGCTTCCGTGCCTGTGTGCATCCCTCTCTCCTTATGTACTTGGTGTGGTTATTGCTTTAGGGTAGATTACCAGCAGCATTTTGGGGCCAGTGGTTAAGTTTTTAAATAGTTTTAAATAGCAAGTTACCTTGCTGAAAATTTACCCCAAGTAACATTTGTATGCTGGTATATTCCTGACATGGAGTATTGTTATTTTCAATCTTCTTTTCATTCTGATAGGTGAAAATTTTTTAATGAGAATTAAAACAAGGTATTTGAATCTGCCTCATGTCCACATTAGGTGAGAATTCTCTCTCGCACTGACCAGCGGGACTGCACTGTCCTTCTTGGAGAAGTGGTGGGAATGGCCTCACACCATCAAGCCGTGCATTTCACACCTTTGCTCCTGAGCTGGCTTGTATATGATCGTTTATTCTCTTTCCAAGCTAATCCCAAATTTTCCACACCAGTCTTCTGCGCTGGCACTTTGCCGTATTCGGTTCCAGCACCCCACCCCGCTCCAGGCCAGCACTGCCGTCCCTTCCGTTCTGAGGGGCTCCCACTTTCTGCCTGAGCCTGCTGCCCCTGCACCCACATGCTCCTGCAGGATTGGGCGTGCACAGCGTCAGTGCAGGTCCGGGATGTGACCGAGACGTATTCCTGGCCATGGAGCGCATGGTGGATAGGGGAAGACAAACGTGCGGGTAGACAGTGCGACACGGTGTCACGGGGTTAAGTATACGGAAGTATTTTTCACAGAGTGATTCGTAGGGATGAGTGTGAGCAACGTGGGTGTAAGTGCACTTTGCTGCCGTGTGCGTGTGGCCCTGAGCAGCAACCGGCTGCTTCGTTGTCGGGTATACACTTCAGAGTCTTCTTTGCTCAAAGTCGGTCAATAGCTGCCTTGTTCACCATCGGCCTTTCAGCCTGCTGCTCCTGCCTTCTCATGGCCCAGCCCCACTCTGCGTGGGGAGCCCCTCGGGAGCAGCCAGCAGTGACTGGCCTGCCGACCGCGGGGAGCAGGGGCGCTGACCGACACTGCTTCTGAGGAGGAGACCAGAGGGCAGTGTGCTGGCATGGCCTCTGTTCCTAGGGAACCTTCCTGGGGTAGAGGGGTGGCTCTGCTGCCTCTCCAGGATTCAGCGAGCTGTGATGGCTTGCCACAGACACCGGGGGGCACCCCAGGGTGGCCATCTGTAGCTGTGACAGGACAGTGCGCATCAGCCACACTCTGGTCTCTAAGCCGTGACCAGGCGGGCAGTGCGGGAAAGCCGGAGTCCGTCAGTGGGTCATGTTTGCTGTGCCACTAGGGAGTCCCGGAACGTTGACCAGATGCCACATGCTGAGGATGGCAGTCTTGGGTCGGGGGGAGGCGGGGGGCCTGCAGCTTGCGGCCGGGGGTCTGTGCGTCTGCACGTGCCGGTGCTGCTGGTTTCAGCCTCGTGCCCTGCGCTTGCGCGGGCCGGGGCAGCAGCTGCTCTGAGGTTCTGAGGGTGGCAATGCAGAGTTACTGTCTCGTCTTCTCACGAGGGGCAGCCGTCGAAGCCCCCGACCCAGGTGTGCTGTTTTCTCCACGTGATATTTGTGAACAGAGTTTTAATGTGACTTGCTGCCTTCTTAAGATTAAGAGTATATCTTCATTTTTAATAGCGGAAATGAGAAAACAGAGGGAATTCTACCACAAGTTAGGCATGGAAGTGCCTGGAGATATCAAGGGGGAGACCTGTTCTGCAAAACAGCACCTAGATCCCCATCGGAACGGTGAGTGGGCTCCGGTGTGCCTGTGGCCGAGGCAGCGCTATGTTGTGAGCTCCGTACTCAGGACGCCCTGTGCCCCCTCCAGCAGTTTCTAGTACAGTCTGGGAACGGACGTTCTCCATCGCTTCTGGTGCCGATGGGAACATGGGGCAGAGCTGAGAAATGGGTCAGAGACAGAGGGGGCCCTGAAAGTACCTGGAGGTGGGGTGCATGCAGATGGGCCTCCTGAGACTTCCCTTCAGTTTTGTCTGTCCTGCTTCAGTGCAAAATTAGTGTTATTTTAAAGTTTGTACATACTATAACAAATTATTCAAACATTTGATGCCATGGTGTTTTTCTAGTAACCACAGGGGTTCCTGAGAAGTTTCTAGACTGCCCTGTATATTTCTAACAATGTTAAAAGGAAGGAGAGTTCCTACCTGGCCCCTAGGAAAGGCAGGGTCTGCGTGCTACACCCCCGTGGAGGCAGAGGGAGGCATTTGGGGCTGTTGGGGAAGCCAGGGATTTTGTCCCAACCATTTACTTATGACGGGGTCTTCATTTTAAAAGTAGTGTTGGAACGATTAAGATTGTAGGAGCCCTGCATTACCTAGTTGGTAGTTGGTATATTAAGCATTGAATAGTTTTGGGTGCGGGGGGCTTCTCTGCCCCTTTCGCCGTCCCCTTCAGCCTTGTCTGCTGTGCCGTTGTACACACACTTGCAGACCCATGTACAGCTGACACCAGCTTCCTGGGGCCCTTGCACTTTAAGGAACACAGTGTTTTAGCAGGTGCTCTGTAAACCAGCTCTCCCCGATTTCATATCCTTTTGAAGGTACAACTGTCTTATTTGAATGAATTTTTGTAGCATTTTGGGTATACCGTCTGGTTAACAAAGATAATGGTTTAACATTCTGGATTTTGTAATACAGTATCTTCTGTTTTTGCTGAAAGGTGAAACCAAAGCAGATGACAGTTCGAACAAAGAAGCAGCGGAGGAGAAGCAGGAAGAGGACAACGACTACCACAGAAGTGACGAACAGGTAGATCCCGCTTCCGCGCTGCAGAAAACCCGAACTCTCCCGCGGGTGTTCCCCCACCTGAAACGGGAAGGCCAAGCAGCCAAGGAAGTAGACACGTTGAAATGTAACACATCTCCCTAGTTTTTCCTTCTTTATCTTTTCTTTTTAATTGCCAGAGTAATATATGCTCACTACAAAACATTTTAAATATGAAAAAATGAAGTCCCTCCCCCCTCCGCACGCTCCTCCCCAAGTGGGTAATTCAGTGCCAGGCGTCCCTGTCTCACACCCCAGGAGGTACGGGCCGGTTGTGTATTGGAGAGACAGTGCAGCACTGAGCGGTCTGCATACGCCACTTACTGCTTTACCGTGCTCAAAAGGGAGAAGTGAACTGTCCCAGGGATGCCATAAAAGCATTTGATCCAATCCCATACCCATGGCTACCGAACTTTCTCATAGAGTACCCTAGCTTGGAAGCTCACAGTCATCGTAGCGAAATTAGAATCATCATCTCATTAATATGAGAGACAAGAAAGTGCAGATTATCAGCTGTTACTCAGCGTGGTTCTGAAGAGCCCGGCGCACCGAGGAGACAGACCGAGAAGAGACGTGTGTGTGTGTGTGTGTGTGTGTGTGCACGCGCGCGTACATGCGACAGCAGAATGCCGTCCCTCTCACATCACACCGTTGTCTGATATAACCTAAGACCATCAACGGGGACACCGGTAGGACTTGTGGTTGCTCGTTGGGGGATGAGGTCAAGCTGCAACCTCAGTAGGCGTGGGGGGGCCTTATTCACATAACTTACAAAGACTTAAAAATATTCTAACAAGAAAACGTGAGGCTCCATGAAACCACTGAAACCTTATGGAAGAACATAAGAGAAAAACCTGAATAATCAGGTGTGAAGATGTCCGTTCTCACCCAGTGAATCTCCGTGGTTATGATTTTAACTGTCCTGGTAGAATTCAGTCCGCTGCTTCTGAAGCTCATCTGGGAGACAGAGCTCAGAAACAGCCATGAAGACGAGGGTGTCGGCGGAGCCTGGATGTGTGCGCACATGCACACTTCATACACTCTGGTGTGGGCGTGTTTAACATATGTGCTGCTGTGTACACATACGTGTGTACGTGTGCTTATTAAATACATCATCGGAGTAGTGTGGTTCGAGTACAAGAAGAGAATAACAATCTTGATTTTCAGATGATACGGTTCTGTATTGTTAAAAAAATTACCACGAGCATTCCAGAAATAGAGGTGTGTCTGTGTGGAAATACAGGATGTGATCAGCTGTGTCTCAGGTCAGTGGAGAACAGAAGGAACAGTCGGAAACGGGCACCCCTTGCTGGACACTCCTGGATTCTGGGCCCCTCCACGGTGCCCCGTGTCAGTGTGCGAGCCGGCTGCAGGCCCGGCCTCCAGCACACGGGCCCAGGACTGCTGAAGGTGTGCATACAGGGGCCGCCCCCTCATACTTCATTTCTCGTTCATTGGTTTTTAAATTTCCATTGTTTAATGTCACTAATTTTTGCCTCTTTTATCCTCCCCGTGCCAAGGATTCATCTGTTTGATCGGTTGTTTTCCAAGGAGTCAGTTTTTGGTTTTCATGACTCGGGTGTTCTCTCTGGTCTCTTGAGTTGAAGCCTGTGTCTCTGTGCCCTTCGCCTCCTGCGTGTTCTAATGGGTTGTCAGGCGCGTGCTTTCCTGTGCTTTCGGCCGCGCTGCACAGGGTGTCCTCGTTCCTCTCCTTCCCTCCCCTCTCTGCATCCTCTCCCCAGAGGCGTCTCTCTGTTGTCCCCTCCCGCAGTTCAGAGATGTAGCTCTCCCTCCCTATTTCTCTAGTAGCAGCGCTCTTAAATTTTCACGCGTTTAACTGTGTCTTCTGTGTCCGTTTGTAGAGTCAGCCTCTGTAACTTCTGTTACCTTGGTCTTTTCTGGCTCCCCTCCCCCGGTGTGGGGGCTACCCACCCCCTTCCAACAAGCCCGCTAAAGCTTTGTTCCGGATCATTGTTGGTAGTTTTTAATCTGATGTGATGCTGCTTTTATTCTAAGAATTTTTGCCTGATAATTTTACTAGAGTTTTCACACTGTGTTAATATTTATTCATTTATTTTTTAAAAGATTTATTTATTTGAGAGAGAGCACGTGCGGGAGTGAAGGGAGGGTCAGAGGGACAGGGAGAATCTCAAGCAGACCCCCCTCTGGGTATCTCACAACCCACGAGGTCATGACCTGAGCCGAAACTAAGAGTCGGATGCTCAAGTGACTGAGCCCCCAGGCGCCCCAATAATTACTTAGATTTAACAAAAGGTGGTACGGGTCTTTGTGGGCTTTTTCTCATACTGCTGGGTTTATCCCGTCTTCCTCTTTTGTGGAGTCTGTGTTTCTTCCGGGGCGGGGTGGGGGGGCATCCCTCCTCATTTCTTTTCAGAGAAGGTGAGTGCGTCGCGGACTTCGAGTCCCTCCATGTTTCCCATGTATGTCTGCATGATAATGTGGCTGGGTATCGAATTCTAAATTTGGAATAACTTTGAAGACAAACCCTTCCTTCTCCTGTCACTCAGATGACTTGACTGAATTGTGCACTTTTCACACTAAGCATCAGCAAAGGAAAAACAGCGAAGAGAAGTATGAGCCCAAGTCCGAGTCCGCCTGCAGGCCGGAGTCCTCGGGCCCAGATGCTGACACTCGATGCTTGCCAGGGTTTACTGCTCTCGAACCACGGCTGGGCTGCAGCTCTAGGTCTTTTGTTCAGCAGAGAATTCGAATGCCTGGCACTGTCCTGAATTTATTCGTCATAGAGCACTGGGGACGTTTCGGTCAGCTGGAAGTGTTACTCAGACACCTTGGTGGCTCAGCACCCTGCTCTCTCGCTGCTCCCACTGCCCTCTGCCCTTGTCCCTGTTCCCATCCTTGTCCTGAGCGTGTTTCTCTCTGACGTGTGGCATGAGAGCGCCCACCCTGGACTGCTGCCAGACGGGCCTGGAGCACTGGTGAGTCACTAAAGCAAACGTAAGAAAATAAGCATATACACCTACTTTTAAGAAGAATTTGGCCCTCCTGTATGGCCCACATTCTGCCTGCTTTTTTTTTTTTTTTTAAAGATTTTATTTATTTATTCGACAGAGATAGAGACAGCCAGCGAGAGAGGGAACACAAGCAGGGGGAGTGGGAGAGGAAGAAGCAAGCTCGTAGCGGAGGAGCCTGATGTGGGGCTCGATCCCATAACGCCGGGATCACGCCCTGAGCCGAAGGCAGACGCTTAACCGCTGTGCCACCCAGGCGCCCCTCTGCCTGCTTTTGAGCAAATGGCTGTCCAGTGTTCTCAGAGGTGCCCTTGACCTGTGGGGGTCCCTGCACGAATTGCTGCAGGAGGGCTGTGAGAACTTTGAACTGTCGGAAAGTATGTGCTGAGCCCAACACAGCTGGGCGTGGTGTCCAGGCACCAGAAAGGAGGGGCCGGGGCCAGGGCCAGTCTTTAGATGCCTGCCCTCCCAGGTCTGTGGGATGCAGGATGCAGCATGCTCCTGGGCTATGCTGGTGGCTGGGGGGCAGCCTCAGCCCTGTGGGACAGTGCGGTGGGGGGGTTGGCACCATCCCACAAACCCCAAAGCACCTCCCCTGTCGGGGCCCCTCCCCCCTCCATCCTGGTGAGCAGGGGGAGGCAGGCAGCCATCTGCAAGGGACGATGTGCTGGTCAGGGAGCTCCAGGTGTGTCGGGGCAGGGGATGGAGCAGGGCCTTGCAGCAGGGCAGGTGTGGCCTGCCCATGGGGCACAAGGCTCAGGGAAGCCAGAGCTCCCCATATGGGAAGGCGACCAGGCAGCATCTGTGGCTTGGGCAGTGGGGTGGTACGGGGTGGCCAGAGTTTGGCTTGGGACATGTGTGAAAGTGAGCCTGTGGGACACACTGGTGAACTGGGGAGGAGGACACAGGCCTTGGGGCTCTTACAGCCAGTGAACAGAGAACTGTGTGCTAGGCTGGCTTGCTGGGTTTATAGTTACATCTATGTGTGTAGCCAGAAACCATAGGAAACAGAGAACATGTGTCTTTTCTACAGCTGCCTTTTTTTCAGTCGCAATTCTATTTCTGAGAATTTGGGGATGCATCACGAAACCATGCTGTGTGCTGTGCACACAGGCTACCGGGTGCAGGACCACACTTGTCATTGCTCACTGGCCTATCTGTCCAGTGTCCTACTCACTCTGGTGCTCAGATACTTGAGGTGCTGACCAGCATGGCTGTCCAGGTCTCCTGTACACGTCCCTGACAGGACTCGCTATTCCAAGACGTGATGCCCGGTTGTCGTCCTCATTCCCGTCTTCGTGTGTGTACCAGTGGTGTGGACGTCTTTTCAAATGTTTCCTGGTTCTCTTGGTGCCTCCACTTTTTATCAGATTACTTATTCTGTCATGGACTTTGTGTACTGGGTAATCCGACATTTCCCTCATGTATTTTGTGGGGCCTGATTGTCCCGGGTCACCGTGCGCGGCCTCGAGACTCTGGCGTGGACTCATCATTATTCAGAACTTTGCAGTCTCAAAGTAATGAAATTCATCAGTGTTTCCTTTAGTATCTCAGGAAATTTCCCCACCCCAAGGTCATAAATATGTTCTACATTTTCTTATAAAATATTTTAAAGTTTTACTTTTATAGTGAGATTATAAGCCAGCAGCAGGTGATCTGTGTGCAGCTGGACGGGAGGTCAAGTGTCTTTTCCTCCCGGGTTGACCAGTTGCCTTCTCAGCATTGGCTAATAGGCCCTCCCCACCTGGCTCATAAGAGCTTTACCCCGTGCTGGTTTCCATCCGTGCTTGGGTCGGTTCTGTTCTGTTCTACTGCTGCTGTCTCCCCTGGTGCCAAAACCACAGGGAATTTACTGAGTGGCAATGATGTAATCATTTTACCTGTTAAGTTGTGGTTTCTGATGGGCATATGCCCCCTTATTTTTCTTCTTCAAAGTTATCTTGACTAATCATGCCCCTTTGCTCTTCCAAATAAAAGTTAGAAACCGACCTGCCACACTCCCTGAGCAACCTCGATGGCCTAGACGTCCCACCCCCAGCTCACCTGCCTGCAGCCCCTCACATCTGCCTCCCTGACGAGGGTCCCCTCTGCTCCTCCGTTTCTGTTTTGCTTACAGATGGTTCATTTCGTCTTCGTTCTTGAGCGGTAACGTCCCTGCTTCTTTTCTGCCGCGCTTTCCAGGCACAGCGGCCACGTCGGCAGGATCGCCTGCGGCTCCTTCCTGCTGCCTTCCCCGTGCCTTTACTTCTTCTGTTTCGGATTCTTTGGCTCCTAAATTAGGGTTTGTGTCTTCCATCATTTTGATCCTTCGTCGTTATTTCTTAAATCCTGCCTTTCCCTTGTTCTCCCTTCTTCCTTCAGAACTTGTTACGTATGTGTTAGACCCTCTGTCTGCTGCCCCCTTACTTTTTCCTTGTTTTGTTACTTTAATTGCTACCTTGGTCTCTGCTTCTTTTAGGTAATTTCCCGAAGTTGGTCTTTCACGAAACGGGTGTGTCTTCTGCTGAGACGGACCTGCGGTTCAGCCGCCCACTGGGTTTTTACAAGTTGTGTTTGGTTATCTTTTATACCTGCCTGGTTTTTATTCATAGTGTATTATGTTTTAAACTCCTTCTTTTTATCTCTAGTAATTTTAGACCTACATATTTCAGTTAACTCCTCTATGCTTTTTTTTTTTTTTTTTTTTGAGGGAGAGAGAACATGCAGGTGGGGGGCGGAGGGAGAGGGAGAATCTCAAGCAGGCTCCACAGCCAACGCAGACCCTGACAGGGCTCAGTCTCACGACCCTGAGATCATGCCCTGAGCTGAAATCAAGAGTCGGCCGCTCAACCAACTAGGCCACCCAGGCACCGCTCCTTTGTTAATTCTTTTATCAGAATGTTGGGGGGTCTGGTTGTGCCATTTTTTGTGGCTGCTGCTAGAGAATTCTTCGTTCGTGAGTGCTGTGTTGACTGGGGCCTTCTCGACAATCCTGCATGGCCTGGAGGTCCTTTGTTTTGCAACTGCCAGGCACTCCCTGGTCCCAGAATCCCTTTTGCTTAGTTACGTTCTAGTTCCTTGTCACACACCATGCACTGTGACCCCACTGAGTTGTTGATTGTCCAAGAGGTAACTGTGAACTTTCAAACTTTGTGCCTTTGCTTATGGTTTTTTCCTGAGTCCGGAGTCCGTCCTTCCCTAGTGACTTTGCCATCCTGTTTGAAGGCCAGGTGTCCTACTGCTTCCTTTGTAAAGGCTTCCTCGGTGTATTCATGCAGAGTCAGGGGTGCCCACCACTGCTGGCTGTGTGTCCTTCCTCATCATGCCAGCAGAGTGTTCGGCACAGCCAGTGGGATGGGGCTTGGGGAGAAGCTCGGGACGGAGCTGTGGTCTGTCCGTTTACCTCCGAGACCAGTGCCGTGTGTACAACGAATAAATAATTCTCAGACTGACTTTGAAGTACTGTGTTGGTAAGACAGAATTAACAGTGTTAGATTATATTTCACAAAATGGTAAACGGATTTTAAGGTAATGTGTATAAAACGATTAAAGTAAAACCCTTGTCCACAGTGTTGAGGTCAAACAGATCTCTGATCTCACAGTCGGCTTTGTCACGCTGAACGCAGAGGCCTGCCGCGCAGCGGGCCCCTCCCAGCGAGGCCTGCCAGCCGTGTCTGTCTCTCGCAGGTGAGCATCTGTCTGGAGTGTAACAGCAGCAAGCTGCGCGGATTGAAGCGGAAGTGGATCCGCTGCTCGGCCCAAGCGACAGTCCTGCACCTGAAGAAGTTCATCGCCAAAAAACTTAACCTTTCGTCTTTCAACGAGGTAATAGTTGTACCGCAGATAGAAACTATAGCAAATCATTTCTCGTTTGTGAAGGTGATACTTCCAAAGTTCTTTGGGGGTTTTTTTGTTTTTACATTTTCTTTGGAGATTTTAAATCAGGGGGGATAAAGATCTCTGTTTTGCATGCTCCCAGATAGTGATGGGACGTGATGGTAAAGAGAGTGGCGGGAAGGCCACATGTGAGCATGGGGAGCCCCTTAACAGGAGAGAAAGCTTGCGGGGGTGGCGGGGAGACGGTGACATGTATAAAGGGCTTTCTTCTTAAATTTCACAATGGATGGACGATTGGCTGGGTTGGGGGTGAAACAGGTGGCAGGTAGATAGGTAAGATACTTTCAGGTGTTTTGTGGTAAACGATGGGAATTCAATGAAAGCCAGCTGCCATGGTATGCACAGGGTTGGTGGACAGAAGCCCAGGTGAGTATCGTGGTTCAGACATCACCGGGGAGCCCTCCTGGGGTGGCAGCACTTATGCTAAGTTGTTGGGGTGGGGTGAATATATTTTGCATGTGGGACAGATGTGGATTTTGAGGAACCAGAAGGCAGACCACAGTGGGTTAAATGGTGACCCCCACCAAAAGATGTGTCCATTTCCTAACCCCCCGAACATGTGAATATGACTTTATTAGAAAAAAAGGTCTTTGTCAATGTGTCAAGAATCTTGAGATGAAGAGATCACCCTAGCTCATCCACCTGGGCCCTAAACTCAGTGACAGAGCCCTTGGGAGAGGAGGGCAGACACAAATTGCCTCAGTAGGTTTTAAAAGATAGTGTGTTCTCCAACTACAGCAGCATGAAGCTAGAAATCAATAACAGAAGGAAGACTGGAAAGTTCACAAACCTCTGGAAATTAAACAGCACACTTTTTAAGAAAGGTTTTGTTTATTTATTTGAGAGAGAGAGAGAGCACGAGCAGGGGGAGCAGCAGAGGGAGAGAGAGAAGCAAACTCCCCGCTGAGCAGGGAGCCCAATGCGGGACTCCATCCCAGGGCCCCGAGATCATGACCTGAGCTGAAGGCAGACACTTAACCGACTGAGCCACCCAGGAGCCCCTAAACAACACACTCAAACAACTAATGGATCTAAGAGAACTTGGAAAATACTTAGAGACAAATAAAAATGAAAACACACCCTACCGAAACCTGTGGGATACAGCAAAAGCAGTGCGAAGGGGGAAATTTATGCTGTAAATACTTACATTAAAAACAAGAAAGATCTCATCAACACCCTAAATTTGCAACTTGAAAAACAGGAAAAAAAAACAAACTAAACGCAAAGCTGGCAGAAAGAAGTAAATAATAAAGATTAAAGCAGAGATAAATGGAATAGAAAATAGAAAAACAATAGAGAAATTCAGCAGTTATTTGAAAAGGTCAATAAAATTGACGGGGGCACCCGGGTTCCCTAGTTGGTTAAGGCTCTGACTCTTGATTTCGGCTTAGGGTGTGATCTCAGGGTCGTGGAACCGAGCCACAGGTCAGGCTCTGCGCTCAGCATGGAGTCTGCTAGTCCCTCGCCCCTGCCCCCGCCCATGCATGTTCTTATTCTCTCTCTCTCAAATAAATAAAATCGTTAAAAACCATATTTTTAAAATACCATAAAAATGACAAATTTTGGACTAATGGATTAAGAAAAAAAAAACAAATTACTAAAATCTAAAATGAAAGCAGAGGCATTGTTACTGATTCTACGAAATTAAAAGGATTGCCAGAGAGTACTGTGAACAGTTGTACAACACAAATCGGATAACTTAGATAAGCGGACAAATTCCTGCAAACAGAACCTACCAAGACTACATCACGGAGACATAGAAAGTCTGAATAGACCTACGACTGGTAAGGACACTGAAGCAGTAATCAAAAATCTCCCCACAGAGCAAAGCCCAGGACCTGACGGCTTCACAGGTGAATTCTCCCAAACATTTAAAGAAGAATTAACACCAATCCTTCCCAGACTTTTCCCAAAAATTGAAGGGGAGAGAAGCTTCCCAGCTCATTCTGTGAGGCCAGCGTTACCCTGATACCAAAGCCAGACAGAGATACTGTAAGACCAGCACGCATGATGAACACGGATGCAAAAATCCTCAACGCAATACTAGCAAACAGAATTCAGCAGCACATTACGAGGACTATATACACCACGACCAAGTGGGATTTATACCAGGAACGCAGGTATGGGTCAGTACCCGAAAACTGATCAGTGTGATATGCCACACCAGCAGAACGGAGGGGGAAACCACACGATCATTTCAACAGATGTAGGTCTGCAAAGCATTTGACAAAATTCAATACCCTTTCATGATTAAAAAAAAAAAAAAAAAAAAAACCTCAACAAACTAGGAATAGAATACACTTGAAAATAAAAGCCATATATGAAAACTCACTACGAGCATCAGACTCATTGGTGAAAGACTTGAAAGCGTTTCCTCTAAGATCAGGAACAAGGTAGGAATGCTACTTTCACCACTTCTATCCAACATGGTACTGGATGTTCTAGCCAGAGCAATTGGGGGAGAAAAATAAACAAAACATCCAAATTGGAAAGGAAGAATTGAAATTATCTGTTTGCAGATGATACAGTCTTACATGTAGAGAATCCCAGAGATCGTGCGCACACACACTCACACACACACGTTAGTGTAAATGAATTCAGCAAGGTAGCAGGACACAAAATTAACACAAAAATCAGCTGCGTTTCTGTACATTAGCAATGAATAACCTGAAAAGGAAATTACAAAAAAAAAAAAGTTCAATTTACAATTGCATCAAAAAGAATAAAGTACTTAGGAATTAACTTAATCAAGGAAGTGAAAGACTTGTACAATGAAAACTACAAAAATTGCTGAAAGGAATTAAAGAAGGCATAAATAAATGGAAACACATCCCAAGTTGATGAAGACTTAATGTTGTTAAATGTTAATACTACCTAAGCAGTCTATAGTCAAAGCAATCCCTGTCAAAGTCCCAATGATGTTTTTTGCAGAAGTGTAAAAACCCATCCTAAATTTTATGAAATCTCAGGGGACCCTGAATGGCCAAAACAGTCTTGGAAAAGAATGTAAATGGAGGACCCACACTTTCTGATTTCAAAACTTTTACTATAAAGCCACACTAATAAAAAAGTGTCATATTGGCGTAAAGACAGACGTCTAGATCAATGGAGTTAGACAGCCCAGAAGTGAACTCTCATGTGGGCGCTCAAGTGATGTCCCACGAAGGTGCCAAGACCACTTACGGGGAAAGGATAGTCTTTTCAACCAATGATGCTGGGAAAACTGCACGTTGCCGTGCAAAAGAATGACATTGGACCCTTACCTCACACCATATGCAAAAATTAACTTAAAGTAGATCAAGGACCTAAATGTCAGACCTAAAACAGTAAAGCTCTTAGAAGAAAACTTAAGACAAAAGTTTCATGACGCTGGGTTTGGCAATGATTTCTTGGAGAGGGCAGCAAAGGCACAGTCAACAAAATTTTAAAATTCGACAAATTGGACTTTCTGAAAATGAAAAAATTTTGTACAGAATGTGAGAAATTATTTGCAAGCCATACATCTGATAAGGGACTACTATCCAGAAGATATAGAGAACTCCTAAAACAGTATAAAAGAAACCAAACAACCTGATTTAAAAATGGGCAAAGGGCTTAGATATTTCTCCAAAGAAGACGCATACAGCCAATAGCCATGACAGGGTGCTCAGGGTCACCGTTGTTAGGGAAATGCAAATCAAAACCACCGTGGGAACCACTTCATACCTAGTAGGATGGCTACTGTAAAAAATGAGTAAACAACAGAAGATGGCGAGGATGTGGGGAAACTGGAACACTGCGCCATCAGGGGGAGGGCGATGGTGTGTAAAATGGTGCGGCCGCTATGGAAAACAACGTGGAGAGTCCTCAAAAAATTAAACAGAATCACTATATGATCCAGCAATTCCACATCTGGGTAGGTTCCCCGAAGAACAGAGAGCAGGGTCTCGAGGAGACGCCGGCACCCCCGTGTTCACGGCCGCGTTACGCACGGCCGCTAAGACAGGGAAGCACCCGAGTGTCCGTGGACGGGTGGACAGACGGACAGATAGAAGGATGGATGGATGGACAGTCGGACGGATAGAAGGACGGATGGATGGACAGAAAGATGGACGGATGGATGGACGGTCGGACGGATAAACAAAACGGACACATTCCACACGATGGAGTGTTATTCAGCCTTAACCAGGAACGACATTCTGACACCTGCCACCACCCGGATGAACCCTGAGGACCTTGTGCTCAGTGACATGAGCCAGCCACAAAGGGACAACACTGTATGAGCCCACCTCTGAGAGTCCCTAGAGGGGTCAGATCATAGAGACAGAAAGTGGGTGGTGGGTGTCGGGGGCTGGGGGACGGGGGAGAGATGGGGAGCTAGTGTTTCTTGGGGGCAGTTTGGGAAGATGAGAAAGTTCTGGAGGTGGACGGGGGGCTGTTCACAACACTGTGAATGTGCCTGATGCCACGGAACTGCCCACTTAAAAATGGTTACGATGGCATATTTTATGTGCATTTTATCACATTTAAAAAAACAATAAAAAGGAATAAACTGTCCTGATACACAAAAAGAGAGGCAGAAGGAGATCTGGGGCACAGAGCTAGCAGAAAGCTGTGGAGACAGAGCAGAGGCTGGAGGGGGTGGCCTCCTGGCTTTCAGGCAGGACGCTGAGGTTAAGTCTGCCGTTTTCAGCCCTCCGGCGGTAGGGTTTCAGGGCAGCCGCGGAGCCTGACCCGGAGAGCGCCGAAATGATTTGCTGGTGTGTTTGGCGGAGCTGTAGGGGAAGCAGGGTTAGGGGCTGTGCACCTGGGTGGACAGCGTCTGGGGACAGGCTGCTGTGGTCACTGCTCACACGGTGGAAGGTGAACTAAGGTGAGTGTCGGGGCCCCAAGTCAAGGTTGGGGTCCTTGGTGTGTGGTGCCATTTGGAGCCCAGAGTCATGGTGAGGTCCCCCAGAGGGTCGACGTGAGTAAGGGTCCTGCCTGGGGGAGGTGGGGTTTGGCATCAGGGCAGTCTTCTCAGAGCCAGCCCCAGGCAGCCCCGTGTGTGCCCCCTGTCCAGCCCCTCCCCGAGGATGCAGGGGCCCTTTGCCCTGAGGGAGTTTAAAAGACCATCTGAGTCAACATCATTTGTCGTCAGGGAAACATTAAAACAAGATACCACTCCACACCTGTCAGAACCACCAAAATCCAGAACTCTGACCACATGTCAGCGAGGGTGTGGAGCAACAGGGACTCCTGTCCACGGCTGGTGGAAGGCCATTTGGCAGTTTCTTACAAAACTAAATATGCTCTCGCCGTGCGGTCCAGCAGTCGTGGTCCGCGGTGCTCACCCGAATTACCCAAAACCTCACGTCCACACCAAAACCTGCCCACGGATGCTGATAGCAGCTTTATTCATAATCGCCGAAACCTGAAAGCACCCGAGACGTCCTTCAGTGTGTGCGTGGAGAGATGACCTGTCTTCCACCCGGACAACAGACGATCACTCGTGCTGACGGGAAAGGACGCCCAAGCCATGAGGAGACACGGAGGAGCCTTAAATGACACGACGAAGGGAAAGACGCAGTAGGGTTCCAGCAGTGGGACGTTCCGGAAAAGGCAGAACCGCCAGACAGTAACAAGATCAGCAGTTGTCAGGGGTTGGGGCGGGGGGGGGATGAACAGGTGGAGCACGGGGATTCGGGGGCCGGGGGTGGGCACCTGTCCTGATGCCCTCGTCCAGACCCACAGAATGTGCGCCACCAGGCGTGGCCCTGACGTCGTCTGTGGACTCTGGGTGATGATGGCGTGTCCGTGGAGGCTCGTCCACCGTAACAGACGCCCCACTCCGGTGTGGATGTGGCTGGTGGGGGGACGGGGGCTCATGAGAGATCTCTCTCTGAACCTCCCTCTCAGCGCTGCTCTCACCCCCAAACTGCTCTAAAAATAGTCTTTTTAAAAAAGAAAGGAAAAAGACCATCTGAAGAGCCCATTTCCTTTTTCCACTGAGGTAAAAGGGACCGACTTGGCCAAGAGTGGACTGAGGTGGGGAGACAGACGAGCACAGTGTGGTGACCTCAGCCGAGGGCCCTCGGGGAGGGGAGACATGGGTGCGTGTGGACCCCTCAGGCCCCAGGTGCTCCTGGCCCTCAGGTGAGTTGGGGCGGGGCCTTCCAAGCACTGCCCACCTGTGCCACCTGGAAACGACATGTCACCCTCGGGCGACTGACATTGTGTGGTCCGACTGGCATAGCTGGTGCAGCCTGGAGGCCAGGTGTGCCGAGCGCCATGCCCTTGGGGCCCTGACTGAAGCCTTCTTCTCCCGCCAGCTGGACATTTTATGCAATGAGGAAATCCTGGGCAAGGACCACACGCTCAAATTTGTGGTTGTCACAAGGTGGAGATTCAAGGTAAGACCTTGTAAAGGTTGGATTGTTTGATTGTCAGAGTCTGCTACAAATGGCAAACTTCTTTTCTGTGCATATTTTCAACTAAGAGCTTAGAAATAACTGTCACAGGGTTGTTCTGAAAGCAGTCATTCTGAAATCATCAGTGCCCCAGCCACATAGGGTCCTTGGGCAAGCACCATCTCTCCTGGCCAAGGCCACCCCACCCCACCGCAGCAGGCTGCTGTATTCAGAGGGTGCCCCCCCGCCCCAGTGCAGGAAGCAGATGGCAGGACCCCGACTCGAGGGGCAGCCCGGAGAAGGGGGTGATAGCCGCCGGGAGTGGGTGGGGCAGCGAGTGTGCGCAGGCCCCGGGGAGGGGGCCCCGTCAGCGCGGCTGGCGGCTGTGACGGCACCGTGCTCTGACTTTGTCTTGCAGAAGGCGCCACTCCTGCTGCACTACAGACCCAAGATGGACCTGCTCTGAGCTTGGCCGCGGCCGGGTCCCGCCGACCGCGCTGTCGCCCGCGGGTGCCGTGGGGACCAGATTTCTGAATAGAGTATTTATAACTTTTGTATGAGAGAATTCACACTCAACAAGACACTACCAGCACCACGGTTACAAGACGACGAAACACTTCACAGTCTCAGCGGCCGAACGGGCGCCTCTCACAGACTAGATGGTAAACATAGTGGCCACACGACCTGTGCTTGCTTTCCAGGCCTTGAAATCTGGTCATTTCCGTTCTGTTTATGAATTAGGTTCACGGTAAGCCTCAAAAATACTTGTACGTTTACCGAACCCTTCCTAAGTTATTGAAAACAACCTCTCTTCATGGTGAATGACAATATTTATGTTGCCTTTAGCTTCCTGAAGACTTAGAAGGGTTAGATAAAGGGTTAATTTAAGAGCATTCCATTGATACTATGAGTTAGCCACGGTATTTGATTTTCCACTTTGCGAACCACGAAAAGTCGACAGCTCCCCTGCCTCGGGGGCGCTCTGGGCTCCGAGGATGCACTGGGGCCACGCGCCCTGGGGCGGGGGAGGGGCTCCACCCGCGCTGCTGGCCCGTCGCGGGCCGGGCGCTGCACAGGGTAGGGCGGAGCTGGCCGGGCCGGCCCAGTGCTGGCCTGCGGAGCCGCCCTAGTTCTTCAGCATCACCGGTCGCAGATAGGGCTCTGATCTCTCAGGGCTGCCACTTACTTCCCTCCATTCTTTCCCGTGGTCATCGTGCTGAAGAGAGAGGCGGGGGCGTGGTGTGGGGGTTTTCCGTGGGTCGGAGGAGGACGGGTGCCCCAGGCGTGCAGACCACCCCTCGCCCTCCTGGACGGCTTTCGCCTGAGGCTGTCGTCGGGGAGATGCGCCCTCCAGCCAGCTTGCGCTTCGGAGGAGCCTGCCGGTGGTTCTTTCGGTACCTTGATGGCCTGAAATGCCAGTCGCAGGCAGCACACACTTTGTTAACCCCTTTCTCCTCCCAAATGTTAATATTTTTGTGGAATTAGTGAATAAGCTCTGCCAGCACACAGGCGTTTGTCCCTTTAAAACAGTAACTTGGAAAGTGTAAAGGCAGGAGGAGAACGCAGCCGTTTTCCGGGGCCATGGAAGTGTTGTCCTGGGGTTCTGTGTCCGTCCTTGTCCTCTCCGTCCGCACCGTCCGTTTGTCTGTGAGCTCTGAGTTCCTCCCGGTCCTCCGCAGTCACCCCCCGGGCGGCCGCCAGCGCCGGTGTCCACGACCGCCCACCTCCTTTCTTCGTGGGGTATGTCACCGCCCTGACTAGAGTTTCTTCTCACATTTGCTTTGAAAGTTAGCGTTGGGTTTCTTCTGCTTCCTCTTCCATATACGTGAGACCTAATCTTGGTGACAAGAAAACCATTCAGATTAATTCAATCCAAGGGACCCTAATGTAAGACCTCTTAGAAACCTAAAAACAGGTTCTGTTAGGAGTTGGTCAGCGTTCGCCTCTCATTAAAGCCCGTTAACGCCCAGTAGTGAGTGTCTGACGCGTTCGGTTGGCCAGCTTGCTGTCCGTCCCAGGCGTGCGTTCGAGTCGCTCCACGAGGGTTAGCGAGTAGGTGTGTATGAGTCAACATTACCTGTCTACCTCAGCATACACACTACTACTGACGCGCCGCACAGCCACGCGTGACCACAGTGCGGTTTTAGGTGGAGCGTTCCAACTGGCTATTTCCCTGGGTGGCGGAGGAGGGGAGGGCTCAACAGTGTAAGCACCCAAATTCAGACAAAATCAACTCACAGTTCAGATTCGACTGAGTGTCGCTGTAATAATCTCCTAGTACATATTTGTAACTTTGTAGCTATCTTTGAAATCACTTGAATTTGCTATGGTGCTAAGTGGACGTGTTCCGATGCACAAGGAGGTGGAGACCGAGCCAGCGCTAACACCGCCGGCTGGCTGCTGACCCTCCTGTGACCCCCTTTTGTAATCGTGTTAACCTGACAAAACCTCAGCAGCAGACGTACCTATTTTTCTAAGATTCCTCATGCAGACTGTCTTCACTGCACGACGGCCCCGGGGACCCCTGCCCCTCGGCTGACAGGAGCCCAGAGCCTGTGTCCCAGGGCAGCTTCCGTGGTCCCTTCCCCACTGGCACACTTTCATTTCACCTCAAAAGGCTGAGTTTTGTTTTTTCGAGCATGAAAGCCAGGATCAGTTTCTTTTTTTAGCAGACGGAGTTCCTGTGAAGTGGTTTTCACGACTGTTTACGCTGGTAACACAAGTGCTGTTCAGTTACCTTCCTGCGTCACCGTCACCGGCAGTGGGACGCGCCTCCCAGCACGCGGTCTCACTACATGCAGTTTTCATGAAGATAGAAAATTCAGATAGAATATATAATATTGAATTTAAGATTTGGGGGGTTAAAAAAAAGAAAACTTAACTTTATAAAATTATTTATTCTATTTTAAGCCTTCTATCATATTTTCCCATCCAATTGTTTGGTTTCCGTGGTCCAGCTTTATTTACAGGCATATAAAATGAAATTGTGACATGTTTTGCAAGCTTCTTCTTTTTACTTTGAGTAGCTTTTACTTTGTACGTTTTTGTTTTATAGAGATGATGAAGAGCATTGTTGATGCTTTTGTGCAATAGGTTCCAAGACGCATTTATTAGACACCTGTTCAAATTGTAATGTCGCATCTCTTCTGCTAAATCGAAAGGGAACGTCGGTGGAATTTCAAAACATGTACATTCGGCTGTTTGGTTTTTCCTTTTCACTGTCGTTACAAGAATGCTGTTTGGGGATGGTTTGTGTGTGTGCCCCGTACGTGACCGGGCAGGCTGCCGGGAAGTGGTGTGTGGCCGCCCTGGGTCTCCTGCTTTCAGACCCTGCGCGCTCACAGCCCTGGATGCCCACACTCTGGACGGAGCTACTGTCCCTCCAGGGCGTGCGGCCTCTGATGCCTCCTTGTGGTGAAGTCTTTAGAAAGTCATTTCCTTTTTTCCTCAAAGCGCACAGGAGGGCATTTTACAGCAACTTAAAATGTGTCATTGGATTGATTGTTCTAGGAACACGCCAGCTGATCTCTACTTTATACGTGAATATTAGATATGCTCTCGAGACATTGAAGGTAAGCGGCGCAGATAGCTAAGTCAGAAACAGTCCGGTTTCTCTGTTTCCTCAGGAAATCATTTTACACTCCACCACATCACGTGTGACCTTAGCATGATAAGCCAATGTGTTTCTCTGCCCTGGCATTTGAACAGACTCGTGAGGTGGGATGAGTAGATTAGAAGACCATTATTCAACCTAGCCGTAATCTTTACAAAGATCCCGTCCCTGCCAGGCAGGGACAGGTGTGATGCGGCCAGCCGCCAGCCCACCAAGGAGGCTCTGCCCTCACCCCCCGCCCCCCGCTCTCCACCAGCATCGCGTGTGGTTCACCACGTCCATGAGCACATCTGAAGGATGGACTGAAGTTTGAGTGTCCCCTAAAATGTGTGTAGCATTAGTGTAAACGTCTATTCTGACAACTTAATTGGGTCTAAGGAAACCATTTTTCCCCAAATGATGTGGGTCCAGGGCGTGAGCCACCGTTAGCCTGATTGCCACGTGTCGCGGTTTATTGAGATGACAATGCAGATACATATTTTTGACTGTTTAATTTGAAAGTTTACATTTTTTATGCTTTGTGTTGGTGTGTAATTTTTGTACTATTGGTGGCTAGTTTTTGTCTAAAATCTTTTTTGGAATATTGCTTAAATGTTTTGATTTTATGATAGTGAAGCTTGTACTCAGTGTTTTGCCAATTAATATTATATGCTTGTAATAAAAGCAAAAGAAAAACTTACCTAAAATTCTTTCAAGTTGGAAATTTATAATCTAAAACACTTGGTTTTTTGGAGTTTTGGGGTTTTTTACAGATAATGTGAAGTACCTCTAAGAGCCTAAGATAGATGATCTGTTACGTACTGTGTGTAATGGACAGTACCAGCCCCCGCACGCCGTTGTCTGCCTCACAGATGAACTGCCTCCGTACTCTGCTTTGCGCGGCCCTTGTAGCCGCACACTTCAGTGAGGCTGGTCCAGTGGTTGGCGGGGTGTGAGTGACGTCCACGCCGCTCGTCTGTTTGCTGGGAGTGAGGACTCCCTTTGGTTTGAGCTCCATGTGCCAATGAAAACACTGTTAAAAAGAGAACCTGCTAGTCCCTGTGGCGGGTGGACTGACGGTATCTTACTCCCTGTCAGGGTGTTAGTCGGGGTCCTCCAGAGGAGCAGAGCCGGCGAAGGCTACGCGCTCGCGGCTCTCGGCGTGCACTGTCAGGAGCGCTGAGGCGGGCACACGGTCGTGTTCTCCCAAAGCTTCAGCTTTCCTCAGCTGTAAGCAAGGCTTAGGTTCCAAACTCAGTGACATTTCACTACACATACACCTCACACAAACCAAAGCACATTAAAAAATCACAGCAAACAAGATACAAGGGAACAAGATGTTAACAAACCAAACGCAAAGTCAGCCTGTGAGCGAGCAGTTGGGAGGAAAACTTGGTCCCGTCCAGGTCAGCTGTCTGCATGAAGTGCTTGTTATGTCCGGGCCGTGGCGGGGTCGGGGGGCTCTGCCCTGTTCAGAGAGCAGTTGGACAGAGATTGGGGTGGCAGTCGCCTCTCGGATACAGTCAGACATGAAAGGGTCATCCTCTGGAGAGTCGACACTCGCTGCAAAACACCTCCCTTTTTAAAGGAGTTTAATCGGTCTTGGGCCTTTGCCGGCCTCTTCTGGTTCTGGTTACCGTTGCTGGTGTCGTCAGCCTGTGCTGGTCTTGGCGATCCCCGGTCTTGGCTGGTCAGGTCACTGCCTGACAGGAGTGACTCCATTTGCTGTCTGCATACATGTAAAGGGAGTTTGCTCACAGGACTATGGAGGCCGTCTGTCAGCTGTAGACTGGGGAGGGCATGTGCAGTGCCGTGGAGGGCAGGAGAGGACCATGTCCCAGCTCAGGTGTCAGGCAGGAGGTGCTCCCTCTTCCCCCACCTTTCTGTTCTACTCAGGCCCTCCAGGGCTTGAGTGATGCCCACCGACACTGGGAGGCTCAGCCCACCAGACCGGATGCTCCTCTCATCCAGAAACACCCTCACGGGCACACCCAGAGTAATTTGTGTCTGGGCATCCCAGGGCCCAGTCAAGCACACATGAAATTACCCATGAGAGACCACTGGGGGGGAGGCACTGTGCCCAAAACTTTATTTTTTAAAGGTTACATAATTGACAGAATCTTGAAAATCTGAGAAAACTGGAGCTGAAAAGACAGAATACGATAACCAAAATTGTATTCTCTCATGGGTTTCAGATCAGTAAACTTGAAAGAAAAGTTTACTGTTAAGAAACAGATTTTGCAGGGGCGCCTGGGTGGCTCAGTCGGTTAGGCGTCTGCCTTCAGCTCAGGTCATGATTCCAGGGTCCTGGGATCAAGTTCCACGTCAGGCTCTGTGCTCAGCAGGGAGTCTGCTTCTCCCTCTCCTCCCCACTCATGCTCTCTCTTGCTCTCTCTGTCTCTCTCTCTCAAATAAATAAGTAAAATCTTAATTAAAAAAAAAAGAAAGAAACGGACTTTGCCTATTTTATTTGCTTTCTTTCGGTAAGGTGAAGTTTACTTCATCTCACAAATGTCAAGTTAGCAGACGTTCCCCTGGATACTGGAGTCGGCGGCAGGGAGCCGCAGGCGGGGGCGTCTTCGGGGTTAGGCCCCTCTTGCTGGTCCGAGTCTGCGCTGGGGCTAGGTGAGGCTGGTGGGCACCAGGGGCCTGCGATGCTCCTTGCTCCACCAGAGACCAGGGAACGCCCCAGAGAAGGCGGCTGTACCCCTCCCTGCAGGCCTGGAAGGCCTGTGTGTGCTCGTGTGCTCCTCTGACCTGAGGTCCTACTGGTGGTTGCACTCCAGTGCGAATCCATGTGCCTGAAAACGTGTGAGTCCCATTGTAACTGTAAGAACTATTACAGACGTGGTTGTGCATCCCCTAAAATGTAACACATGTTTGCCAAAGAAACCGTGTTAGCTCTGCCCTGGCCCGCACAGAAAGGCCTCAGTATCTCAGGAGCACGAGGCACAGCGCTGCTGGAGGCTGAGCGTACATGTCTCCCTTGGACTATTGGTTCTTAAGGATAAGACCCGCAGTGGGTACAGCGAGACCCCCATAAGGGCAGCTGTGGCCAGACCCGTGGGCTGTTGGGGGGCTGCCTGCTTCACTGTCCTGACTGCACCCTTTCACTGGGACAATGAAAGTATCTCCATCTCCTAGTTACTCTGAAATACACCTGCGCTTACCCGGTAAATCACCTGTAGGACATACCACTCCCTCCATCAAAGACCAAAGAGGGGGGGCACCTGGCTGGCTCAGTAGGTAGAGCCTGTGACTCTCAACCTTAGGGTCGTGAGTTCAAGCCCCACGTTGGGCCTGAAGCCTACTTTCAAGAAAAAGACCATTGGTTCCATTGTTGTACCTTCTCGTATTTACATGGCAGTGAGATGCTTTCCCAGGTCCTAGAGAGAGGCGCAGGTCCGTCTCAACCATGTGCGGGCTCTACAGTAGGACTCTTGTCAGCTTCATTTTTATTAAGCTGGATTTTATTTTGGTATGAAAAGTAAATAATTTAACTTACATTTATTCCTGCTGTTTTTTAAGTGCATTGGGGTACTATGAAAACAAATTTGCTGCTTTAAGAATATTTTTTAAAAGATTTTATTTATTCATTTGAAAAAGAGCATGAGCAAGGGGAATGGCAGAGGGAGAAGCAGACCCCCCACTGAGCAGGGAGCCTGATGTGGGACTCGATCCCAGGACCCTGAGATCACGACCTGAGCCAAAGGCAGACGCTCAACTGACTGAGCCACCCAGGCGCCCTAAGAACGTTTTTAGTCAAGGGGTGCCTGGGTGGCTCAGTCAGTTAAGTGTCCGACTCTTGGTTTCGGGTCAGGTCATGGTCCCAGGGTCATGGGCTCAAGCCTGCATCAGACTCCCTGCTCACCACAAGGTTTGCTTCTCCCTCTCCCTCTGCTCCTCCCCTCGTCTCGCGCTCTCTTGCTCGCTCTCTCTCAAATAAATAAATAAAATCTTAAAAAAAAAAAAAAGAATATACTCTTGGTGGTGGGAAATCACTTCTTTAAGATCTTGGGGAGCACAAGACAGACATAAATTCTAGCTAAGAGTTCTAGGAGGTATTCTGGTGTTTGTACTGTTTATCGTTCTGTTGTTTGTGGGACCCCAGGGCTCAGGAAGGTGGTCCCAGGACCTCAGAGCTGCGGAGGGTTGGGGGCAGTGGTCCCAGAAGCCCAGGGCTCTGGAGAGATGGAGGGAGACAGAGGTCCGCACCATTAATCGTGCACGGTGCCATGGCTGTGTAGGTGTTGCACTGGGACGTTGCTGAGTCACCTTCTCCCCTTCCCCTGTCTGCCACACTGCACCCCAGAGCAGCTGGAGGGGCCACTGGAGATGACCGGGCCTACCTCCGGGAGCGTGGCTGGGGTGGGCAGATGTGCTCCCTGATGGAGGCGTGTCTGGTCTCAGATCCCCCTGCCTCTGGCCAGAGCACTGTCCCTCAGCGCCCCCAGGAGCACCTGCAAGGGTTCTAGCTACCAGGACCGGCTTGGTCACACTCGTGGCTCGCGCAGGTCACGTAAGGCCACCCTGGGGCACACCAGAGTTGCAGGGCGCTCGTTTTGTTTGCTACAGAAAGTTTCTCATCGGTACGTTGTGGGTTGGCTTTCAACACCCACAATACGGCGTGTTTGTGTGTCTTCCCAGGGGCGTCCGCGTTTTCTTCAGAGTTCTCACGTTTCTTGTGTGGTTGGTTGTTTCCTGTCTCCACTCAGGAAGGGGGGGCCTGGCCCGTGTGCTAACTGGTGATGAGAGGACGTGCTGCTTTGTGCGGAGTCGGTTCCGAGGCTCCAGGGGGATTCCGGGGAGGTCCACGCGGTGGGGTCACAACAGACCACGAGCCTGTTGCCGACGTTTCTTCCACGCACACTGCTCCTTTGTGGTTCACGCTCCCTGTGGAAGACGACAGCAAGCGTGCTGTGGTCTGAGACTTTGGTGGGGACTCTTCTTGAGAGAGAGAGAGAGGGAGCTTGAGTGGGGGGTGGGGGCAGAGGGAGAGACAGTCTCCTGCAGACTCCCCACTGAACGCGGAGCCCGCCGCGGGGCTCGATGCCACAGCCCGGAGATCACGACCTGAGCCGAAACGAAGAGTCGGGTGGTTCCCGGGCCGCGCCACCCCGGCCCCTGATGGGGGTGTTCTTGAAGTCTGCTTTTAAGCACGATGGTTGTGGGCGTTTCACAAATGCCTCCTACTACGTGGAGAAATTGCCTCGCGTTACAGCTTACTTAGTATTTTAATCAGGAGTATGTGTTAATTATTTTGTTTTTTAAATGAGAAATTTTAAATTAGCCTATTTCTGTTGGTTTTGGAGTTCCTCCACATACATGGATTTGTGCAACCACTGGTCAGGGCACAGAGCAGCACATCAGCCGGAGACTCCTTGCTCCCGCCAGCCCTTTCTTGCTACACACCCTCCCCGCCTGTGGCTCCTGGCAACCACTGACCTCAGCACCGCAGCTGCCGTCTCAGGAGCGTGGTCAGCACAGACCTCTGAGCACCCCCCGCACATGTCCATGCCCCCCTTTCCTGCGGCGTGGGCAGGCCACAGTTTACCAGCTCACGCAAAGCTTCTGTGTTTCAGTTCGACGGTTGTGCCTGGAGCAGCTGTGAACACTCCGGCACAGGTCTGCACGTGGACGTAAGGGTTTGTGTCCCTTGTTGGCCCTTCTGATGGCAACGCAGAGTCTCGCTCTCACTTACTGTGCGTTTCCCTGGGGCTGCTGACGTGGGACCCCTTGTGCTTGTCTGCCATTATTTCGTCTGTGGTGCATCTTTTGCCCACTTTTTAATTGAGGGGTTTTATTTTCTCATTGTTGAGTTTTGACAGTTCTTTCTATATCCTGGCTACAAGTCCTCAGTTGGCTATGTGGTTTGTAAGTATTTCTCCCAGTCTCTAGCTTGTGTTTTCATTCTCTCAGCACTGTGTCAGCAGGCCAAATGTTTTTAATTTTGATGAGGTCCAATTTATCAATGCCTTTCTTTCATGGATTATTTCATGGATTATGCTTTTGGTGTCATTTCTAAAACTGTGCTAGATGCCAGGTCATGAATATATTTTTCCGTTTTCTTGCAAATATTTTATACTTTTATGCTTATTTATATGTGATCCAGTTTGAGTTAGTTGTAAGGCATAAGGTGTACGTCACAGTTCAATTTTTTGCATATGGGTGACTAATTGTTCCATTACCATTTGTTGAAAAGACTGTCCTTTCTCCCCTGGATTGCTTTTGCACGTTGTCAAAGATCAGTCGACCATATGTATTTGCGTCTATTCCTGGACTCTATTCTGACCTTTGCTCCTGTGTGTCTTGTCCCCTTGCCAACAACACACTGTCTAGATTGTTGTTGCTTTAGGGAAAGCATTAAAATTGGGTAGTCTGATTCGTCCACCTTTGTTCTTCTTTATAAAAAATTACTTGAGCTATCCTAGCTCCATAACCATTTCATATAAATTTTAGAATCATCTGTATCTATGAAAATGTCCTACTAGGATTTTTGGAATTATGCTAATTCTATAGATCATTTTGGGGGAGATTGACTTCCCATTCATGAGTATGTTATATCACTGTATTTATGTAGGTCTTTTTAAATTGTTATCAGCATTTTATGGTTTTCAGCATACGGACCCTATACATGTTTGGTTAGATTTATACCTAAGTCTTTCGGTCTGCCTTTTTATCGATCACTCATTCTTTCCTTCGTCCTTCCTTTCTTCTTTCTTTCCTTCTTCATTCTCTCCTTCCTTCCTTCCTTCCTTCCTTCCTTCCTTCCTTCCTTCCTAACATTTTTTATTTTAATTCAAATAAGTATATATAATGTATTATTGGTTTCAGAGATATAGGTCTGTGATTCATCAGTCTTATATAACACCCAGTGGTCATTACATCATGTGCCCTCCTTAATGCCCATCACCTAATTACCCCATCCCCCACCCTCCTCCCCTCCAGCAGCCCTCAGTTTGTTTCCTATGATTAAGAGTCTTTTGGTTTGTCTCCCTCTCTGGTTTCCTCTTGTTTCATTTTTTCCTCTCTTCCCCTATGGTCCTCTGTTTTGTTTCTGAAATTCCACGTATGGAGTGAGATCATATGATAATTGTCTTTCTGTGGTTAACTTATTTTGCTTAGCATAATACCCTCTAGTTCCATCCACGTCATTGCAAATGGCAATATTTCATTTTTATGGCTGCATAATATTCCACTGTGTGTGTGTGTGTGTGTGTGTGTGTGTGTGTGTGTGTGTGTGTATACCACATCTTCTTTATCCATTCATCCGTCGTTGGACATCTGGGCTCTTTCCATAGTTTGGCTATTGTGGACATTGCTGCTATAAACATTGGGGTGCAGGTGTCCCTTCGGATCATTACATTTGTAAGTTTGGGGTAAATACCCAGTACTGTAATTGCTGGGTTGTAGGGTAGCTCTGTTTTTAACTTTTAGAGGAAGCTCCACACTGTTTTCCAGAGTGGCTGCACCAGCTTGCATTCCCACCAGCAGTGCACGAGGATTTCCCTTTCTCAGCATCCTCGCCAACATCTGTCATTTCCCGACTTGCTAATTTTAGCCATTCTGACTGGTGTGAGGTGGTATCTCATTGTAGTTTTGATCTGAATTTCCCTGATGCCAAGTGAGGTTGAGCGTTCTTTCATGTGTCTGTTGGCCATTTGAATATCTTCTTTGAAGAAATATCTATTCTTGTTTTCTGCCCATTTCTTGACTGGATTATTTGGTCTTTGGATGTTAAGTTTGATAAGTTCTTTACAGGTCTTGGATACCAACCTTTTATCTGTCATGGCCTTTGCAAATACCTTCTCCCATCCTGCTGGTTGTCTTTTAGTTCTGTTGACTGTTTCCTTTTCTGAGCTAAAGCTTTTTATCTTGATGAAGTCCCAGTAGTTCATTTTTGGCTTTGTTTCCCTTGCCTTTGGAGACAGGTTTAGCAAGAATTTGCTGCGGTCAAAAAGGTTGCTGCCCACAGGCAGGATTTTGATGGATTCCTGTCTCACATTGAGGTCTTTCATCCATTTTGAGTGTATTTTTGTGTATGGGGTAAGGTAATGGTCCATTTCATTCTTCTGCATGAGACTGTCCAATTTTCCCAGCACCATTTGTTGAAGAGACTGTCTTTTTTCCATTGGATATTCTCTCCTGCTTTGTCGAAGATTAGTTGACCATAGAGTTGAGGGTCCATTTCTGGGGTCTCTATTCTGCTCCATTGGTCTATGTGTCTGTTTTTGAGCCAGTACCATGCTGTCTTTGTGATCACAGCTTTGTAACAGAGCTTGAAATCCGGCAATGTGATGCCCCCAGCTTTGGTTTTCTTTTTCAACATTCCTTTGGCTATTCAGTCTTTTCTGGTTCCATACAAATTTTAGGATTATTTGTTCCAGTTCTTTGAAAATTGTTGATGGGTTTTTTTTTTTTAAAGATTTTATCTATTTACTTGACAGAGAGAGAGACAGCCAGTGAGAAAGGAAACAGAAGCAGGGGGAGTGGGAGAGGAAGAAGCAGGCTCCCAGCGAAGCAGGGAGCCCGATTCAGGGCTTGATCCCAGGATTCTGGGATCATGCCCTGGGCCGAAGGCAGACGCTTAACGACTGAGCCACCGAGGCGCCTCGTCGATGGTATTTTGATCAGAATTGCATTGAAGGTGTAGATTGCTCGGTATCATAGACATTTTAACAATATTTGTTCTTCCAATCCATGAACATGAAACATTTTTCCATTTCTTTGTGTCTTCCTCAATTTCTTTCATGAGTGTTCCATAGTTTTCTGAGTACAGATCCTTTGCCTCTTTGGTTAGGTTTATTCCTAGGTATCTTATGGTTTTGGGTGTAATTGTAAATGGGGTCGACTCCTTAATTTCTCTTTCTTCTGTCTCATTGTTAGTGTATAGAAATGCAACTGATTTCTGTGCATTGATTTTATATCCTGCCCCTTTGCTGAATTCCTGTATGAGTTCTAGCAATTTGCAGGTGGAGTCTTTTGGGTTTTCCACATAGAGTATCATGTCATCTGTGAAGAGGGAGAGTTTGACTTCTTTGCCAATTCAGATGCGTTTTCTTTCTTTTTGTTGTCTGAGCACTGAGGCTAGGACTCCTAGTACTATGTTGAACAGCAGTGGTGAGAGTGTCCCTGCCGTGTTCCTGACCTTAGGGGGAAAGCTCTCAGTTTTTCCCCTTTGAGAATGATATTCTCATTCTCATGTGGGTTTTTTATAGATGGCTTGTATGATATTGAGGTATGTTCCCTCTATCCCACACCATGAAGAGTTTTAATCCAGAAAGGATGCTGTACTTTGTCAAATGCTTTTTCTGCATCTATTGAGAGGACCACATGGCTCTTGTCCTTTCTTTTATTAATGTGGGTATCACGTTGATTGGTTTGCGAATGTTGAACTACCTTTGCAGCCCAGGAATAAATCCCACGTGGTTGTGGTGAATAATCCTTTTAATGTACTATTGGATCCTGTTGGCTAGTATCTTGGTGAGAATTTTTGTATCCAGGTTCATCAGGGATATTGGTCTGTAATTCTCGTTTTGGTGGGGTCTTTGGTTTTGGGATCAAGGTAATGCTGGCCTCATAGAAGGAGTTTGGATGTTTTCTTTCATTTCTATTTTTGAAACAGCTTCAGAAGAATAGGTATTAATTCTTCTCTAAATGTTTGGTAGAATTTCCTTGGGAGGCCAACTGATCCTGGGCTCTTGTTTGTTGGGAGATTTTTGATTACTGCTTCAATGTCCTTGCTGGTTATGGGTCTGTTCAGGTTTTCTCCTTCTTCCTGTTTCAGTTTAGGTAGTTTATACGCCTCTAGGAATGCATCCATTTCTTTCAGATTGCCTAATTTATTGGCATATAATTGCTTATATTATGTTCTTATCATTGTTTGTACTTCTTCGATGTTGGTCGTGATCTCTCCTCTTTCCTTCATGATTTATTAATTTGGGTCCTTTCTCTTTTCTTTTGGATAAGTCTGGCCAGGGGTTTATCAATCTTATTAATTCTTTCAAAGAACCAGCTCCCAGTTTCGTTGATCTGTTCTACTCTTCTTTTGGTTTCTATTTCATTGATTTCTGCTCTGATCTTTATTATTTCCCTTCTCCTGCTGGATTTAAGCTGTATTTGCTGTTCTTTCTCCAGCTCCGTTAGGTGTAGGGTTAGGTCATGTATGTGAGACCTTTCTCATTTCTTGAGAAAGGCTGGTATTGCTATGTACTTCCCTCTCCGGACCGCCTTTGCTGCATCCCAAAGGTTTTGAACAGTAGTGTTTTCATTTTCATTTGTTTCCATGAATTTTTTAAGTTCTTTAATTTCCTGATTGACCTATTCATTCTTTAGTAGCGTGCTCTTTAACCTCCATGTATTTGAGTTCTTTCCAACTTTCCTCTTGTGATTGAGTTCCAGTTTCAAAGCTTGCTTTCTTTCTTCCTTTCTTTCAAGGAAGCAATTGTGTTCAATTGCAGTTTCTAATTTTGTATTGCTTTTTATTGCTTGTATATAGTAATAAGGTTGATTTTTGTGTGTTACCCTGTGACCTAGGTCATTTAACTGTTAACATGGGGTAAAATATGTTGTGGTTGTTTTAGAATAGTCTCCAATTTTCTGCATAAATAATCATGTAGTCTGTGTGTCTCCCTTTCCAGTCTATATTATTTTTACTCCTTTTTCTTGTCCTTTGCACTGGCTAGGCCTTCCAACATTGAGTAAGTGTGGTGAGAGAGGATGTCTTTACCTTGTTTCTGATCTTAGGGGAAAAGCAGTCAGCATTTCACCATTAAGTATTATGCAATTACATAATTCTATACACTAAAACTCATAGAACTGTAAACTAAAAGAAAAAAGTCTTGGTGTATAATAATTTTTTTACCAAAAAAAATTTTAAATACCAATACCAGCAGTGAATAATTGGACTTTGAAGTAAAAGACACAATACTACATACAGTCATACCGAAAAGAAATGAAATACATAGTATAAATCTAACAAAACATGTAGAGGGCCTATACGAGGAAACTATAAAACTCTGATGAAATAAATCAAAGGAGCTCTAAATAAATGGAGAGATATTCCATGTTCGTGAACAGGAAGACTCAGGGCACCTGGATGGCTCAGTTGGTGAAGCGTCTGCCTTCAGCTCAGGTCATGATCCCAGGGTCCTGGGATCGAGCCCTGCATCGGGCTCCCTGCTCAGCGGTGAGTCTGCTTCTCCCTCTCCCTCTGTCCCTTGCCCCTGCCTGTGTGCATGCTCTCTGTCTGTCAAATAAATAAATAAAATCTTTTTAGAAAAATGAATGGGAAGACTCGATATTATCAGGATGTCAGTTCTTCCCAACTAGATGTATAGATTCCGTGTAATCCCAGTTAAAATCCCAGCAAGTTCTCTTTTGGATATTGACAAATTGATTCTGAGGTTTATATGGAGAGGCAAAAGACCCAGAATAGCCAATACAATATTGAAGAAGAACAAAGTTGGAGGACCAACACTATCCAGCTTCAAGACTCACTATAAAGGTATGGTAATCAACACAGTGCAGTATTGGTGAAAGAACACTCACCGCTGCCATGGACTAGTGTGGCGTGGAGCCACGGAACACTCACCACTGCTGTGGGCTGGCCTGAGCGTGGAGCCACGCTGATGATATTAGGAGGTGGGGCTTGGGGTGGTTGGATCATGAGTGCAATTATAAACGGGGACCCCTGAGAGCCCCCCACCTCCTCCGCCACTGAGGACACAGTGAGAAGATGCCATCTGTAGATGAGGAAGAGCCTTTCAGCAGACACTGAATCGGCCGACACCCTGATCTCAGACTTCAGCCTGCAGGGCTGCTAGAAAGAAATGCTGTTTGAGCCACAGCCTGTCGTGTTTTTATTAAAGTAGCCTAAATGCCGTGAGACAGCAACTCACAGCCAACGTTGACGAGAATATGCTGCTCGTTCTACATATATCACTGGCACAACCACTTTAGAAAACGGTTTTGCAGTTTCTTCTAAACTTAGGCATACACCTACCCGTGACCCAGAATGCCACCCATAGGTATTCACCTAAGAGAAATGTCCGTAAAAAGACTTCGTAGTAGCTTATTTTATGATGAAACAGATACAGCCCAATGTTCATCAGCGAGAGGACAATTAAGGGTGGTGCACTGGTGAAATGCTGCGCTGCTCAGCCATTCGAGGGCACACACCACCCTGGCTGTTACGGCCTTAGGGCTGGGTGCATCAGCAGGCGGCAGGCGTGGTAACTGGATGCTGCAATCTCCCCACTCACCGGATCCTTTCCAATCCCATCCAGGGGAACTACTTCCTCGGTCCACTTCCGTCTTCATTTGTGTTCCCCTGGAAGCCACCCCAAAGACAAGTGCTGGTGTCCAAGTCTGTCACTTGGAGGTGCAGGGACCACCAAATGGGAAGTGGGGCCATGGTACAGGGATGGAAGGCAGACAGTGAGAAAGAAAAATGCAGCTGTGACTTCCAGGGGCTGGCCCAGCGCTCCCAGGAAGGCCCTGGGGTCCCCACTGAACAGACAGAGTTTCACAGGACAATACAACCAGGCAAAGACAGACATGAGAGCACTTTGTGACCATGCTGAACACAGACAAATACAAACATTGTCTGAGCCACAGAAATGCCCCAGCATCCCCTCTGCTGGCTAGCTGGAGTGGTGGCTGTGCTTGGCCATCAGTGTCCGTCTGGCTTCAGACGTCCAGCCACTGCCTGGATGAGGTGTATCCAGAAGCCCAGTCACGGAGAGCATCCCAATTCCTGACCGGCATCTGACCCAGAGCAGAGCCCTCTTCCTCGAGCCCTCCCCCCAAACCACCCAACGCACCCAAATCCTAGAAGTCCTTTCTCATGAGATGCCCGTGGTTCCCATCCTGTGTGTCTCCTTTCCCTGTGACAAGTGACACACCCAACTTCTTCAGCTACAGGGTGTTTCTAGTGGATTTTGGTGAGAGGATATTGACACAGAAGAGGTGGTTTCTTGAGAGCTTCATGAGGGTCATTCCAGTGGGGCACACGGTAAATGCACATCTTGGAATTTTTCCTCTTACTTGTTCCAGGATGAAAACAATTGCGGTGGCTCAACCCTCTGGTCAGTCCTGGGGGTGGTTGCTCCCTGGGACTTCTGGCTGTGCTACTGGCAGAGCTGCCTTGTGGGAAAAGGCAGCAGAAACCAGCAGCTGGGAGGTGACCGGAGCAGCCAACAACCTGGGTCCCGGGACACAGACAGCCAGCTTGGCACCTGCTCTGATTGCTTAGATGACTAGATTTATTGGAACCTAGGATTGCCACCTTTTTTGTACCTTCTCTTTGCTTCCTTTCCCCTCCATTTCTGTCCCTGGTAGATTAACCACAGTTCTCCACTTCTTTATTCTTCTACCAGTTTGTGAATTCTATATGCGTATTTATATCTTATTCTTTCAGTGGTCACCACAAGTCTTTTAACCAATTTATAAGGACATACTGAAAACACAACAGTACATTTCAATGTGTACTCTGTCCTACAGTTAAAACAAGTTTAATTTCCAAACATATGGGGGTTTCTAATTACCCTTGTTGTTGGTCTCTAGACTGGTTGCCCTGAGGCTAGACTACATGTTCTGTCTTCTGTCAAGCCCATTAATCATGTTGGGATGAGCTTTCTGGCCTAATCAGCAGTTAATTTTTGTAAATATTTACGTGAACTTTAGAAGAATTTGCATTTTTTTCAGTTGAGTATGGGGTTCTATATATGTTCAATTGGCCGAGTTAGCTAATGGCATTGTTTAAATCCTCTGTTTCTTTTCCTGATTTTCAGCTGCTTCCTTACTGAGGAGATGTGTTAAGTGCTTTATCCTTGAATCAGATCTTCTTGGGTTACATGTTTTTTCCCTCAGAACTTTGAATTTTATTGAATTCATGCTCTTACTATGTTGTTTCTTGAGTTATTTTTCTGCTAGATTGGGCTCTTGGTCCATGTTTGCACTCAGTATTTACTTGTTTGCTTGTTTTTCTGTAGTGTGTCTGTCTGGTTGCTTTACTGGTTCTTTCCATTTTGCTTGCACGAGGACAGCCCCATCCTGAATAAATTTCCAGCTTTGATATAGCATGGTGAGGTTTTACACTCTTCCCACCATTTCTTTCATTTTTTTTCTTTTGTAAGATTTTATTTATTTATTTGACAGAGAGAGACAGCAAGAAAGGAACACAAGCAAGGGGAGTGTGAGAGGGAGAAGCAGGCTTCCTGCTGAGCAGGGAGCCTGATGCAGGGCTCGATCCCAGGGCCCTGGGATCATGACCTGAGCTGAACGCAGACATTTAATTGCTGAGCCACCCAGGTGCCCCTCTTCCCACCATTTCTGAGAATGACTTGCTTTTTCTTCCGCATTGGACTGCTATGGGGCTTTTGATGACCCCAAATGCCTCTGTGGCCTGAGAGTTTGGTAGGGGCTGGGCAGAGTTCAGGTGGGCCAGGTCAGTCTTACCTGTGCATGGCTGAGATGGTGGCAGGCAACCTGGCCAGGTTTACTCCACCCGTCAGAGCTGGGGCAGCAAGGCAGGAACTTCACATCATCCCCAGGAGGACGGAGCTCTGGACCCCTCCTTCCCATTAGGAATCTGCCTGCTCTTCCCTGTTTCCCTGCATCCTGCTTCCATGCAGCAGCTCCCACGTTGCCTGTGGGGAAGCAGTGAGAACATTCGGGAGGAAGCCCGGGACTGTCCATCCCCCATGTGGCTTTTCTGCTCTGCGGACAGGTGGGCTGGTTAGGGGTTGAACCTGCACTTCCTTCTCGTCTGTGTCCTTCATTAGCTGCTGGTTTTAATGGTGTTTGAATTGGATTCTGCCTTTTCCAGATTAAGTTTTTAAGTAAACTTATAATTTTAGAACAGTTTTAAATTTTTTTTAAAAAGTTATGAAGATAGTGCACAGTGTTCCCATATTCCCGCACTTGATTTCCCCTAGTATTAACATCTTTCATGAGTATGGTACATTTGCTATGCAATGTTGGATGAACCAACATTGAAACATGCTTGTTAACTAAAGTCCATTCTTTATTCCGATTTCCTTAGGTTTTACTTGGTGTCCTTTTTCTGTTCCAAGATCTCATTGTGGATATCACAGTTTTTAGGTGTCATGTCTCCTTAGGCTCCTCTTGGCTGTGATATTTTTCTCAGACATTTCCTGTGTTTTATGGCCTTGACACTTAAGGAGTGCTGGTGTCAGTTAATTTGTAGAACACCCTTCAACTGGGTTAGTCTGACGTTTGTCTTGTGGTGAGATTGGGGAAATGGGTTTGGGAGAAGAAAACCACAGAGCCGAAGTGCCCTTCTCATCCCATCTTATCAAGGGCACACGCTGTCAACATGGTGGATCACTGTGCTGTTGACCTGCTCCGGAGGTGGTGGTTTCGTCAGCTTCTCCACTATCAGCTGCTGTTTTTACCCCTTTTTCGTACTGTGTTCTTTGGAGGGAAGTCACTATGTGCAGCCCACACTCAGAGTGAGGGACCTGTTCCATCCCCTTGAAGGCAGTGTTTGTACCTAAAGTATTTGGAATCCCACATGCCAGATTTCTCTCTTCTCCCCACTGTTTCTTCATTCACTGATGTCTGTGTGGACTAATGGGTATTTCTTCTGCACCCGACACTCTCTTACTTTGTCGTTCAAAGTGTCCCCCTTTGGTCACTGGGAACTCAGTCAGTTGCTGCTGTGACCCTTTGACATGCCCCATCGTTGTGGGTTTGTGTCTGCTAATTAGCATTTCCTTGCTTCCAGGCTTATTTTGTGTATTTCCTGCCCCAGTCATAGGTGATTTTCTCCTAGTTAGTGAATTCTGATTATCTACTTAACTTTATTTCTGATCCATGTGTGAAGAATTAACAGCAGGGGAGAGAACGCATACAAAGTGTCAGTCGTCCATCTTGGCCTGAAGTTGCACCCAGGCCCAGTCCTGGGTGGGTGAGTGGGGGAGCCAGACAGGTGTAATGGGCTGTGCCCCCCTCCTTGAGTCCCATGGTCAGGGCCTAGTGGACATGTGTGGACAGAAGTTCTGACTGATGGACTTCTTTGAGAGGATCAAGGTTTTTGGCCAACCGGACACAGAGCACAAGGCCCTCCTCTCTTTGCTGCTGCACTAAAGGCTTGTTCTTAAAGCAAATCAAAGGTCAGTGCTCGGGTTGGCCTTGAAGGTTGGTTAGTAACATGTTAATGTTTGCCTTTCCAAGAACTGTCTTTGCACAGGGAACTTCAGAGAGAGCTGGGGATGTGACCCTGGGATTGCCCTCTCTGCCCACCAGCTCCCCAGTTCCTGGGTCTCCTGCTGTGAGAGGGCAGCAGCCAGAGCTCCTGCTACACCCTCCCCAGTCCCATCCCACCCTCCAGGCCTTTCCCTAGCCGGGCCAGACCACTTCCCTCTCTCCTGGCAAAGCCCTTTTCTGGCCCTGGGCTGCATAAATCCCAATGGACTCACTCAACTGAGGGTGAAAGAAATAGTGTTTTGTTTTGTAAAAATCCACTAAACCTCAACTCTCATGCCTTGTCCAAGGCTCAGAGAAATCACCCTGGGCACGGCTGGGCATGGACCCGCAGCCCTGGGCAGGGCCCTGAGTGGGGGATGTGGGGCGCCAGCAGCAGGGAGGCGCTGCCAGCTTCATCCTCCAGGAGAAGCAGCGTGAACAGTGCAGGACTGCGGGCTGAGCCCACCCTCCCAGCTAAGGATCTTCTCTGAGCCTCAGGCTGCAGAGTGAAGCCTGCCAGCCAGCACTGACCACTGGAGTCTGCGCCCCTTACTCCCGGGCTCTGCCGGCAGACCGGTATGGGCCTCTGCTTGGCCAGCGAGGGCCACCTAGGCCTCACCCCCACGGGCCACAGCCCTGGCCACTGGTCTGGGGGCCGAGCAGAGGCAGCAGGAAGGACGACCCCACAGCGGCTGGCTTCGGCTCCCTGGGTGAGGGGCAGAGACTGATGTCGCGGCCGAGGATAAGCGACACGTGGCAGCCCGGACGTGTCCCTTATCCGGTGCCCGGCCTCCTTGCTGCCGGTCAGCGCCCAGCTCAGAACCAGCTGCCGCCTTCGGCTCACAGGACCCAGGCCGTCCACTCCTTGCTCCAACTCAGCCTGCGGGGGACACCGGGACGATTCCGGAAGGAACCGGGAGGACCCAGGTAGGACCGTGGGGGCACTAAGCCCGAGGCCTGTCCGCGGACTCGCCGCGTGCCGTGCATTGGCGTCTCCCCGGTTCTGATTGGCCAGGCTTCTGCCACGTGACCCTCTCGGAGCCAATTGTGGAGGCCCGATCTGGCACACGTTTATTGGCTCAGGCCGGCGAGGTGGGCGGGGACAGAGCCCCGAGGGGCTGCGGGCCACCCCGCAGGTAGGGCTTTGCCTACCGCGCCTCTTGTCTTGGAGCCCACCTGGAGTGTCCCTGAGCCGGGGTCCTGCCCTGAGGCCCTTCCATGCGTAAGGCCACGCAGATGTGTGGCCGACACTGGCATTGAGACAGCCCGGGCGCCCCCTACCAACCCAACCCCCGAGCTCCGCTGCAATCCCGCCCCCAGCCCAGCTCTACCCCCACCCCCGCCCCAGCCCCTCAGTCCCGCCCGCAGCCCAGCCCCACCCCCGTCCCAGCCCCCCAATCCCGCCCCCCGCCCGGCCCCACCCCCGCCCCAGCCCCTCAATTCCTCCCCCAGCCCAGCCCCACCCCCGCCCCAGCCCCCCAATCCCGCCCCCAGCCCAGCCCTACCCCCGCCCCAGCCCCTCAATACCGCCCCCAGCACCAGCCCACCCCCGCCGCAGTCCCCGGTCCCGCCCCTGCGACCAGCTCAAGCCAGGCTCTCTGCGACCCACCACTCCTCTGCGACAGGACCCCTCCTTTCCCTAGACCTGAGGGGACCTGCTGAGACAGGAGTGGAGACGGTTCCAAATTGTGTGGACAGGTGGCCGGGACTCAGGGTTCGCTGAGCCCAGCTGGCTGCGACTGTGGACAGGACTTGTCTCGCTGCGGATTAGCGGGACTAGACAAAACGGTCCTTAATTGCCAGACCTTTACCATTGTGTCCTGACAGGCTTAATAGTTAAGTGGTCACAGAGTGCAGGTCCCTGAGAGGAGAGGAAGCAGGAAATTGCTGGCTGCTGGCAGGGAGCAGGGAGAGGAGGTCATCAGAGCCAGAGCTGGCAGGACCTGCCTGCCTGCAGAGTGGGAGGGCATCTCTGCAGGGCGCAGCCTAGCCAAGTGTGCTCTGCTTTGTCAAGAGTTAAACATTCAGAAAAGAGATTCTGCAGAGGTCAGTGTGGATAGAGAGCAAGCATCCGGGGCAAGGCCATGGTCAGCTGGAGTCATGGTCACTGCTCTGAAGGGCCCAGAGCAGCTCCTGCCTCAGGGCCCCGGGCATGGCTGTTCCTCTGTCTGCAGTGCTCTCCCATGGGAGGCCCACGGGGCTCCCTCTCCCTCTCCTTGGGGCTTCTCCGCACCTCCTCAGGGGTGAAATATGGGTCCTCACCATCCTCTCTGCCCTTAATCCACTCAGCTTCCTCCAAGAAGAAATCACCACTTGATTTATGCTTTTATCATCTGTCTCCTGCCACTGGAAAAATCAGTTCCAGGAAGAAGGGACCTCAGTTATCCCTGGCACATGAAACTGAGCTTGGCACCTCATAGGGATTCAGGAAACATCAAATAAGCAAACACCTTTACCTGGAGTCCTCAGACACCATCACCTGAGGTCGCCGAGGAAGGGCTGGCCAGAGGGAAGGTGTGCCAGGTCACTTAGCATATCCAGGCTGCTGCTCGGGACTGAGCCTAGGCCACGCCAGGCTGGGGTGGGGGGGGGGGAGTGGAGGCTGAATGGTGGGTGCCATTTTCAGTGCCCTTCGAAGAGTGGACATCCCGGGGTGGGGTGGGTGGTGTGCAAACCCGAAAGACAGAGTGGGCTACAAAGACTTCCGTCGGTGTTTCGGATCCGGGCGGGAGGGTGGAGCTGTTCCTTCCTCAGGAGGCAAAAGGCCCCCGGGTTGGTACTTGGGGCCAAACTCTCCCCAGAGGCAGGTCCTCCCACAGCCGCCCTTCCTGACACCACCCAGCCTCTGAGGCAGAGGCAAAGGAGTGATGGCTCTGGAGCGGCCTTCAGGACTCAGCTCTGTGCGGAGGGGTGCAGGGGGCCGGGGTGGGGGATGAGTGCAGCCTTTCTACTTGCCAAGACTGGGCAGGTTTTGCTGGAAGCATTTCTGGCCAGCAGTGTGAGGAAAAATCACAGGTGACCCAGACTTGCTCCCTGGAGAGAGGCCCCCAGAAGTGGAGGCCACACACGTCCTTTCTGGGGATACAAGTAACCATGCGCCTTGGGGTGGGCTTTGGGTATGGGAAGGACACGGGAGGGAGCCCAGAAGGGAGAGAGCAAGGCTGTTCTCTGGGCCGGGTCAGGGTGCCCAGGGTTCCACGGACACCTCCTCCAGCCCCAGCCCAGATGGGCAGGCTTCCCTGGTGGGGTGTGGGACCCAGAGGCCTCCCTAAGGACACAGGGAAGAGACGGCCACCATGGCACAAACTAGAGGCAGGATCCCCTAGGGCTGTGAAGGAGTTTAGGGTGGTGGGTTTGGCCGAACGTGTGGCCAGCACAGTGGGACCTGGGCCCTCAAGAGCCTGGCATATCTGTGGGGAAGGCAAGGCCAGGCCAGTTGGGGTCTGTGCAGGTGGGAGACTCGTGGAAGGAGGGGCGAGGGGAGAGGAAGGAAGGGAGCCCCAAAGGGGCTGGTCTGCCTTTTAGATGATTACCCTGGGGCTGCCTTAGAGAGAACCGGGTGAATCTGGGTCAGACGGGTGGGGAGACCCTGCAGTTGTCCCAGCGACAGGGGAAGGTGCTTCCGATCTGGCAGGACGTGGACGTAACTGAGACCTGTCCCACAGGGTGCGGCCCCTCCCGCCAGGACCCCGGTCTGCCCTCTGGCTGCCCAGGACTCTGGAGAGACTGGCCACACGGTGTGAAATCACGGTGGTGTTTTATTGGCTGTGATTCCATCCAGAGACTACACACGGACGGCCCCCGACATGCAGGAGGGGCGCAGGCGCAAAGACAGAACGACGGACGACATCCACAGTCTACGCTAAGCTCGGCTGCTCCGGGCGCCCCATGCGCTGGGAACGGGATGCGGGGTTTCTACGAGACGACGCCCTGTCTGCTCAGAGCTGGCTTTTCAAAGTGTGAAAACAGGCATTTAAAAAAGACGTGGGACCAGGAGGAGTCGGAGGACGCAGGACGCGCGGGGCGCACCGAGGCGGCGCGGGGGCGCCAGGACACGCTCTCACGTCTTGGAGCAGGGGGCGTGCGCGGTGCGTATTGCGGTCTATTGTATGGCTTCTCTAAGGAGCGACGGAGGGCCACGCCCCTGGCCCGCAACACGGGACACAATGAATTTCTGGTGTGGACAGAAAGGGGCCCGGGCACCGAGGCGGCGGGCTTCCTGTCACGATAAAACTCCCCAAACACGTAAGACCTCATTTACCTGAGATTCAACGTATCGTGATGCAAAGGAAAACAAGGATGAAGGAGACGAAGGGTCCGGGAGGCCCGCGGCGGTTCCCGTCAAACTCCGCCCCCGCTGAGCGCAAGGCCACCTGACAGCGGCCACCTCGAGGGGCCTGCACCCTGCGGAGGCGGGCAGGGCCGGCCTTTCTGTCTCCACACTCATCTCCAGACGCACAGCTCTCCTCCCAGCTCTCCTTGAGGGTGTGCGGGTGCAGAGGGCGAGGGCAGGGGATCCCCCCAATCCGGAGCGGCCTTCGATGGTGAGACCGGAGGTGCGAACCGGGGAGGGGAGTGGGCTGGGCCCAGGGACTCAAGGGGCGCAGCGAGTTATAGGGGTGTGTGAGGGTCTGTGTGTATTCCACACTGGGGCGGGGGGCCGGGGGGCGGGGGAGGTCTGAGAAATTTCCCCCTAGGCCTATTGCTTTATTTGCCTTAGTTTCGAGGAGAACCGGGTCCTGGTATTTCTAAGCAAAACCTTCCAGAGGAGTGGGCCGAGACGGGAGAGTGAAGGACAGGGAGACACAGATGGACGATGAATGTGAGGGGTGCAGGTGGAGGTGGGCAACCTTCAGACAGGAAGATTCGGAGATCCTGCAAGCCACGTGTCGCTGCAGGGATGGGGAGGGTTCCCACCCCTGCCCCAAGGGTGAGGCTGCTCGCCCCTCCCAGCTCCCCTCCCAGCCCGCTCGCCCGCCCCCCCCCCCCCACTATGGCTGTGCTCCTGAGTTTGGGACCGGACAAGCGCCCACCAACGCAGGGATGGCGCACCGAGGAGTGGTCA
This sequence comes from Ursus arctos, assembly GCF_023065955.2. Taxonomy (NCBI): domain Eukaryota; kingdom Metazoa; phylum Chordata; class Mammalia; order Carnivora; family Ursidae; genus Ursus; species Ursus arctos. The sequence goes on from NW_026623111.1 coordinate 268,075, forward strand.
AGATGCTGGCCCTTTCGGTGGCCCTGGCCTTGGGCACTGCTGGGTGGGTGTGAAGGGCGGGAGCAGTAAGGGACGTCCCAGGCTCTGGGGGAGGGTCCAACCCAGAGGAGCACGTGGGCTGGTCCCCGGGGCCTGCAGCACAGACCGCAGGGGCCTGGGGAGGGGCGGGTGCCCCTCCGCCGGTGGCGGTGGCGATGGCAGTGCGGGGAGCGGGGTGGGGGTGAGAGGTGCGCGCAGGCTCCCGAGGTATGAGGGGGGCATAGGGCTGACAGATCTAGGGCTATGGCTTATATTGGCGTTGGGGGGGCTGCACTCTGCTCCCGACATCCCTTCAAGGGGCCTCCGCGGAGGGCATGTACAGGGGTAGGTAGGCGAGGGGGCGGGGAGGGGTGGGGCTCCGGGCTCGGGCGGGCTGCCGTCCAGCGCAGGGTTGTTACTTCTTGAACATGTCCTGCAGCGGCCCGGGCAGGTACTTGATGACCGTGTCCAGGATGCTCTCGTCCTCTTCCTCCGGCTCATCCCCACAGCCCGGCGGGATGGCCTTCTTGGGCCTCGTCAGGCTGCCCTCCGAATTGGCCTCCATGGCGGCCTGGGCCTCGGCCTCGCGCTCCTCCTTCTTCTTGATGCCGTACTGGGGGAAGGAGGGGGGTCAGACGGGCGAGCAGGTTTCCCAGCCCCAGGCCTGGCTCCTGGCCACACAGTACGTGGGAGAGCTGGACCCTTCCCGCGCCTCGAGAAGCTGAGCGGGCACGCGGGAGCCCCTGGCCCCACCGACGGCCACCAAGACCCCAGAAGACAAAGTGCCCGCACAGAAGGGTGCCGGGGAGGGGTGCGGGGGACCCCACGGAGTGTGCGGGGGCGACAGCGGAAGCTGGGGCTTGGGGGGGCTGCGTTGAGGGGGAAGCAGAGGGGAGGTCTCCAAAGCTGCAACCCCGCCCCACCCCTCCTCCCGCCAGCCTGCCTCGCCTCCCCAGGAAGCTGGCGCTGTCCTCAGCGGGCCTGGGCTGTGGTCTAGGAGCGGTGGGAGAGGCAGGCAGGAAGTCTGCCAGCAGTGGTGGAGAACCCACAGCTCCATGGCTGGCGGGCCCACGAGGCCCAGATCCCTGCTCGGGTGAGGTGTGGTCACACCCTCATGCCTAGCCAAGTCTCCCTAGATGGCCAGGACAGCCAGCGGAGGAGGGTGTCCCATGGCAGCGCTAGGCGGATGGTCTGGACCCCCCCCCCCCAGGCGTGCCCTCAGCCAACACTCCTGGGCATCCCTGAGCCCCCCATTTCAGCTGTCCCCTCTGTAGTGGGTAGAATGGGGTCTCCCCAAATTCATGTCACCTGGAACCTTAGAATGCAGCCTTATTTGGAAATAGGGTCTTTGCAGATGTTATTAAGGTAAGGAGATCATCCTGGGCCCTAAATCCAGTGAGAGTTTCCTTTTGAAGAAAGACAAGGACAGAGAAAGCCACAGGAAAGTGGAGAAAGGCTGGCTACAAGCCAAGGACGCTGAGCACTGCCAGGAGCCACCACAGGGGACAAGGAAGGGTTCTCCCCTGCAGGTTTCCCCTGCCCACATCCTGACTGAGGACTTCTGACCTCCAGAACTGAGAGAATAAATTTCTAAGAGACTAACACATGCCCCCCACCCCCAGGCCTGCCACTAGCCCTGCAGGATTGAGGAGGACAAGCCTGTGGCCACCAGAAGGTCTCTGGCCTCGTGGGCTGGTGGGAATTGGTGGGGTCATGCTGGACTCATGGGTTTCAGGGGCTGGTGGTCTCTCTGATGGGCCAAGCTCGGGACCCACTCAGGCTGGAAAGAGGGGCGCCCCTTGGCCAAGTCTGAGGTTCTCGATCACACCTGAGGGAGTGCACGGGAGCAGAAGCATTAATACGGGTAAAGAGGGAGAGCTGGGGACAGCGTGTGGGTGTCCGCGATTATCCACAGACTCTAGATTTCTACAGGGGACACACAAGCACAGGGTCACTGGCCTCAGGGAGGAGGTGTTTCTGCCCAGTGGGAGGACTGACCCCATTGCCCACTCATCTCTCTTTGCCAGCCCCTCCCCACAAAAGCGGATTCTGCTTCTGGTGCTGGTGGGGAGGAGGGAATGCCCAGCTCTCCAAGAAGGACCTGCCCTCTGCTTCCAGATTTCAGGGGGGCTGGCTGTGTCCCACCCCCAGCCTGCTCAAGATGCTGACCGAAACCTCTGTGGCCGTCTGCTCCCTGAGGCTGCAGGTGGCTTCGGGGATGGGGGGTCAATGGCCACCTTCAGCAGAGGTCGGAGAGGAGGAAGCCATGCTCTCTGCCCACCTGTGACCACAGCACAGCCTGGGGCCTCCTTGGGCACCTGCCAGATACTGAGAGAGGAACGAGGGCTTCCTCTAGGCTTCTTCAGCAGGAGTCCTGAGCAGCCCCCAGTCCCCTGTGCTGGGTGGGTCTCAATGAGGGGCTGAAGGGGGCACCCAGAGAACATCCTGGGCAGCAGGCACATTGACCAGAGGGCCCTTCCTAGTGAGCACTGATGTCAGGTCAGCCAAATGCACAGAGTATGACAAGCTGACCAGACACTAGGCACTCCCTTGCACAAGGCACACAGGCCCTCTTCCTGGGTCACCACTCTGGGACAAACTCACGGTGGAGGGAGTGGCCCTTAGGCTTGGAAGGGGAAGGAAGGACATGTGGCTAGGAGCCCTGTGGGCTGGAACGTGGGCGGGGAGGAGAGAGACACTGCCAGAAACTAGGTCAGACCAGAGAGAGCTTCCCTCCAGCCAGGGGCACAGACTCCAGCAGACTCCTACAGCCACAGACGTCTGTGCACGTGGCAGGAACATTCATGCGCCGCGGTGACAGTCTGTGAGCTGGACCCAGGAGGCCGTGCTGCCCAAAGCCCCCACTCACACTCACTGCAGAAGTGCCTGTGCTCGGGGAGCACGCACACTGTGGGGAAAGCAAGTTGTGCACAGTTGGGCCGAGGAATCTCCGAAAGCAGAGAGGCAAGCTCTGAGCACAGTCTGCAGTGCCGGGACTGTCCCCTCTGGCGTCCGGGAAGGAGACCCCAGCCCCCAGCCCAGCCACTCCAGGGAGACTCAAAGTCATTCCAAGGCTTAGGCCACTGGGCCCCACCTGAAGGTCACGAGGACTGTAAGGGGAGGGGCCCCAGAGCTGGGCTCCAATGTGATCTGGGTAAGAGCCGATTTGAGGCCCCCCGAGCTGCAGAGACCAGTGTCCAGCCACAGCTGATCCAGGCACCCACTGGAGGTGCCCAGCCTCCACACTGACCATGAGGATGGCAGGGTCCCGCCCCACACCCCGTGTCTGGGAGGAACCAGGTGCTAATTAACAATGAGGATCTGTAATATTCCAAAGCAACGAAAAATCGGCCATCACATGCACACTTGTTATTATCAGCACAAACCGCAGACTAAGCCTTGAGTGGTCTCAAGGAGGTGTGGGGACTGGGTGGGCTGGGATCCACCAGGATGGTGCTAGGAGGAGGGTGGTTGTGGCTCAAAGCTGCGGATCATCAAACCCGGTGGTGGGCATGTAAACCAGAAGGTGAGTATGCAAATCAGGAGATGCATATGCAAACCAAGCACAGGTGGGTCAGCCTCACAGGTGCGCCACAATGGGGTGGGGAGAGGGAGGCTCTGCCCACCAACCCCTGAGGTGAGACATCCTACCAGCCTGCTTCTGCTTTCCTTGGATGAGGTCGCCAAGGCACCTGGGTGCTCCAGAGGACACGTGACCCTGGCCCCTCTGTCCTCCATGTGATGGCCCCCCACCCACCTGATGGAGCCCTGGACTAGCAGCTCAGCACCCCCTTTTCTGACCAGCCCCCATGAGGCCTGGGGTATGTAGCACCAGGGGAGGACTGGAGGAAGCCAAGTCTGGTGCCTGGGGGCCAGCGGGGGCAATCTACAGCAAGCCACACCTGAAGGGCGGGTTCCCACCTGTGGGGAGCAGGAGGGAAGTGGGAAGGGTGACCTGGACAGGTGGAAGAGGGCTCTGCAGAGAACCCGGTCGACATGAGTGTCAGGCAGACCTCTCAGGGGCAGGACCTGGGGGCTGGGTCACTCAAGGGTGCTGGGGCGCAGCAGGGACCAGGTGCTCCCCCCACTCAAGCAGGCTCCCTGCCCCACCACTCAGGATGGCTGCTGGCGAGGGGGTCAGCTCCGGCCCTGCACCCCACGCCATCCACGCACAGCCTCCACTCCTACTGTGAGCTCCCTCCATTTCCAAGGGGCCCTGGGGCTCACAGGAGGGGGTGGGCCACATTCTGGAGTTTGGAGTGATGGCGCTGGGAAGACCGGGCCTCCTGGGGCTCCAGCATCCAAAACATCTCAGAACCCCTCCTGAGCTGCCTCTGACCCATGAATGGAGGGACTCACCATTGTCCCCGTCTGCCCAGCAGCAGCACCACGCCCTACCCAATTCCTGGCCAGGTGACCCCTGTCTCATTTAGCTCCGCTGCCACACAGGAAAGGCCCCTGCCTGCAGACTCAGTTTTGTGGTGTCCAGGGGATCCCCAACACACCCACACCTTCCCTGCGGGTAGACCCTCTGGGGACAGTCCTGGCCCACTCATCCTACCTAATCCCACAATAGCTGCAAAAACAATCAGGCTGGGCAGGTAAGGACACCACGGCCCAGCCCGTGGTGCTCTGACCTCTGCCCCTGCAACTGGGCTCAGTAGATGCCACCGTGCCCACTGGGCCCACAAGAATAGAACCCAGATGTGCACAGGAAGGAGTCCTCCACATGGCGGGGTGAGGCCCAGACTCCGCGGCTGGCAGGGGAGGTGAAGGCGCCCAGCCCACCCAAGGGGATCCCAGCTAGGGGTGCTCACGTGGGGAGAGAGGGGCCTCCACAGAGCCACCCCCAACGCGGGGTCTCGAGGACAGGGCCCATCACTTGGGGGAGTTTGGTGAGCAGCAGGACCCCAGCTGCTCTCAGGGAGGGGGCACCTCCCAAGTCCACCGGGCCTAGCTCCGGACTGCTCCCATCAGATCCCCATGAGGAGGAAGAGGACGCTGGGGCCCCTTCAAGCATCCGCTCCCTCACGCACTCACTGGCTCAGCAGCCACGCGGCCAGGCTCCGTTTCGGTCAGCAGCAACAGAGCCAGGCACAGAACGGCCGAAGCCCCACGCTCCACGTGGGGGTGGGCAATGAACAGCGAGCAAGTGAAAACGGGAGTGTGTCAGATAAAAGTGGGTTTGGGGAGCAAAATCAAGCAGGAGAAGGGGACGGTTGTGTGGAGGATGGGGAGGGGAGGGGAGGGGAGGGAGGAGCCTCAGGGAGAGAGAAGCAACCAAGCAAAGGCCCTGGGGCGCTGTGAACATGGACCCCAAGAGGGCCCAGTGCACAGTGGGCATAAGTCACCACCAGCCTGGGGCTGGGGTCCCAAAGGAAACGGGAGCCGTGGACGGTGTGAAGAGAGGAGGGACGAAAAGCGCTTCCATATTAAAGATAAAATGAGTGCAGTCTGTTGAGCACGTGAACTCGCATGAGTCCCTGAAGGCCAGGCCGGGGCTCAGGGCAGGGGGCTCACTTGGCACCTGCCTCCTGACGGGGGAGCCTGGGGAGGCCACCCCCACTCCACACCCCGGGGGGCTCCGATGCCCGTCTGAACACTGTGACCTGTTTGTGAGGCTCAAGGGCAGACCCTCCCAGGATCTGCCACTGGGGGGCACACCTGGGGCAAAGCCATGGACAGCTGCGTAGCTGGACACAGACGGATAGAGAGACGGGTGGGCTGGAGCTCCCTAACCCGCCCCCCTGCCCTTCCCATGTCTCTGTCTCTGTCCCTCCCTCAGCTCCCCCAGCCACAGCCGCCGTCACCCCACTCCTCCCCTCTTAGAAGATGTTCTGCGAGGACATCCGTCTGTCTCTGTCTCTTCATTCTCCCCCTTCTGCCACCTCCCCCACCTTCTGATCCATGTCCCTCCACAGCCTCAGCCGCCTGACCCAGGAGGGGCAGGTGCTGGGGCAGAAAGGGGCAGGAGGCACTCGAGAGTGGCTCTCACAGCAGAATCAGCCGGAGCTCTCTGCAGGTCCCCAGAAAGGGCGTCCAGTGACCAGTGGCGGGATGTTGAGGGTTGCGGTCTCCACACCCCCATCAATTTGGGGGCCCCACGTGGGCTCAGAGATGTGCCAACCCACCTTGGGAGGCCTGGCTTCTACCTCTACTGGGTGGGGCTGGCCCCTCCCTGGGTACACTGAGGCAGAACTCAGCAGGTGGGAACTTCCCGGGGTCTAGGCTCTGCCACTCGTCAGCCTGGGCATTTCAGACAGTCCAGGGCCGGGGACCACAGAGATCTCCTGAGGGGACCCAGGCCCCTACCAGCGGGTTTTATCTGCAGGGTCTGGGAATGCCTCCCTCAGAACCCAGAGCCAGGGTCATCGGGGTTAAGACAGGAAGGAACCAAGCAAGGCAACACCCCCCATACTGAGTCTCACCCAGGCACCTGGACCCAGTGACGGCCAGGCCACAGGTACCTTTGATGGAGGAGGCCCAGCCTGGCTTGGGGCCGGGGTGGCCTTGAAGACCTTGGGAGGCCATATGGTTTGGGGGACGCCGAGGGCTCACGTTAACTCCCAGGTCCCCAGGGGAAGGCCCCATCTCCTCACCTGGCACCCAGCCTGGCCCACCACGGATGGGGCTGGAGCAGCTCCCCAACACCTGCCCTCTCCCAGTCTCTCCCACCCTTCCAACCTGGCTGAAGTTTGGCCCACGGAGGATGGGCCGTGGACACACCCTTGGGGGCACGGACCCCCCGTGGCTCTGGTGCTGTGCTGAGTGCGTAAGCCTCGCTGCCAGCTCAGCATCCCTTGCCCCCTCCTGCTCTGGGCCTCGGTTTCCCCTTTTGTGCCGGCACAATGTTTTCACTGCCCCACCCACTGGGGAAGGTAGCCCAGACGATTCCCAGAAAGGCTGTGACTGCCAACTCAAAGCCCACCCCCAAGCCAGACCTCAGTCTGCAGGCCTGTTTCCCCATCGCTCTGTTGTGAACCTCAGCAGGTATGAGGACCCCGCAGGGCTGCTCAGGTGCGCTTCCCTGCCATGATTCCCCCCACCCGGGGCCTGCCTGAGGGCCAGCAGCCTGGGGGCAGCCAGCACCTACCCGCTCTGGGTGGGGTCTCTCCTTAGAGGACTGCGGAGGGGCGTTCGAGGGGACACTCCAGGAGGGGCAGGGCGGGAGGCTTTCTCCGGCAGAAACCACCATCTGGTCCAGAGAGCCTGGGAGACCCCACTCATGAGGATGGGACCCAGGCCCACTGCTGAGAGCAGGAGAGACTTGGTGTCCCCCCTGGTGAGCCCTAATGCTGGCCGGCCTGTGCAGCAGACGTGGACTCCGGTCCTGCCCCCTCCCATCGGACCACCTCCCAGAGCTTCGGAGGGACCATCCAAAGGTCTGTTCCGTGGAACCAGACACAGGAGGGGGCAGGAGGAGGCCCAGTCCAGGTGGGTGGGGTGGGGGTGCCCCGTCCGGAGCCCAGCTGTCCTCACGCCCTGTGCCCACCTTGTCTCGGATGCCCTGACGCATGGCCTCACGCTCCGCCTCCATCTTGGCGTACTTGGCCTTGCGCTCCTCTTCCTCCTGCCGCAGGGCCTCCTGGCGCTCCTCTTCCTTCTTGGCTGCATCGGGGTCCTTCTCCTCGTCACCCCCAAGCATCTTCCCCATGTCTTTTGTGGCCCCTGGGGACAGAAGGGTGGTGAGTCAGGCCAGCCCCCCTTGTTGGCTGCTGCTGCCCCGCGAGGGTCCAGCCCGAGGCTCGGGTCTCCCTCCATCTCTGCTCCTTCCCTCCTGGCCCCAGCCCCCAGCCCGTTCTGGTTCTGGCTGGAGCCTTCTATCCGCGGAGGGAAGGCTGGCCTGTGTGTGTGTGTCGGGGGAGGGAGGAGGTCCGTGCTGGCAGGGACGTGGGATCACACGTGCGTGCATCTGCCTATCTGAACATGTGGCTGTACCGGTGTCCGTGTGAGTCCGGGAGGGGCTGGGCCTGTCTTCTCGGGCTCCCGTGCCCAACACAGGCTCAGCCTGCAGAGGTGGGGGAAGGAGTGGTTTGAACGCAGGGACACGTGCGTTGAGGAGCTGCCCCAGGCGACGTGTCTGCGAGGTCCTGCGTGCAGGGGCCGGGGGAACCCCTGGCCCATTGCTTCTGGAGGCTGTGTGTTGTAGCACCAAGGCCCTAATTTCTCTGCTGCACCAGCCACCACTTTTCTCATGAGCTCCTGCTTCACAGGCAACAACAAACACCTCCCTGGACGCCCTCCGCGACTCGGCCCACAGGACAGAGACCTGTAATTACAGCTCAAGCTTGGCTGGCACTGCGGTGAGCCCCGGCCCTTCAGTGCTCCTGGGAGCAGAGCGGCCCCACGTCACAGGCATCGTGGGTGGGGCTGGGGGGAACAATCCCAGCCTGGGGCGGTCAGCCCTTGGGGCGCCCCTGCCTGGCCAGTAGGGGCAAGGCAGTGTTCCCATCATCCCTGCATGCTTCCTCTGCAAGGGTCCCCCCACCCCAGGGCTCCCCTGTGCCTGCCGTCCTGAGCAAGGACCAGTGAGCACCCATCCCCACTCCCATCGACACCCTTCCGTCTGCCTCTGTCCTCTGACCTGGTGGTGAGCCCACATGGGCACTGCCCAAGGCTAACTCAGTCTGTGCCTTGGGCATAGACTGTGAGGTGGACATGCACAGGGTCCCTCGGTTCAGTCTGTGTGGGCGGGCTCCATACTGCCCCCTTCTCTCTAAACCCAGTGACTCCACGTTCTGATTGTCCATTTCCATGACCTTGGCCCTCTCGGACCGTCACGCTCTTCTGCTCCTGCACCCGTCTGCGTGGTCCTGAGCCCGGAGAGACTTCCGGCAGGTGTCGGTGCCATAGGCGACTCTTGCCGGTAACTCAGGAGTGACCCTCAACCATGTGAGCGGAGGAAGTGGTTTGCAAGACCACTAGCTGTTGGTGGCCAGAGAACAACTCTTTGGTTGAGTGCTCTGGGCGGAAAACTGGACGTTCGTCAGGCAGGGCCATGCCGACTCCTGTGGGCCTTCCTAGCTGGGTCTTGGAGTGTGGGGACGCCAAGGCCACCATGTCACTGTGAGGACAGGAAGCCCTCTTGTACCGGGTATTTGGCACAGATGCAGACTAACAGAAAACTAAAACCTCAGGGCCCGTTTTCGGGCACATCTGAAAAATTTTATAAAGCCGATTTGAAGCCAGTGATTCAAGGGAAACCAGGTCATACAGTAGAGTCACTACACACTCTTCTCACAGTTGCCCAGATAACTAGCAGAATCTCTCAGCCTCTGTGCTGCTGTCATCTCTGGGGGATGTGGGGGCGGCAGGGACAAACCCCACAATCCAGGGGGAAGCTGCAGTTTTTCCGACTTCCCTGCCTGTTGGCCACCCACAGCATCGATGTACCACTTGTCTGTAAACCTCCCCCCTTGAACAAGCTAATTCACACTAAAGTGAGAGTGACCAACTGCTCTTCCTCTCTCCTGAGAAGGACTGGCATGTTCAAGCAGAACGGGGGCGGGGGGAGCGCCTGGGGGGCTCAGTTAAGCATCTGACTCTGGTTTCGGCTCAGGTCATGATCTCAGGGTCATGAGATCGAGCCCCGCATCACTGGGCTCCGCACTCAGCACAGAGTCTGCTTGAGATTCTTTCCCCCTCTCTACCCCCCCAGTTCCCCCCCTTTTAAACACTCTCTCTCTAAAACAAACAAACAAAATCTTTAAAAAAACAAAACAAAGGCCGAGCTGGTGAACTGGTCTCGCCCCCCGCCCACCGGGGAGGGAAAGGTATAGGACAGCTGGGGAAGGGTGGGGGTGGGGCGCCCTTACTTGTGGCCTCTAACCCTGCTTCTCCAACGCAGCACGTGGGCACAGGCCTAGTGATCAAAGAGGCATCCACTGAGCACCAGCTGTGTGCCGGGCTCTGCGCTGCACTAGGGTGGACCTGGGGGGGCTTCCCCAGGACCCTCTGGCTCTGAGTTTCTTGGGCTCCCCAGGGTTCTGGGCGTTCTTGTCCGGCCCTCAGCTGAGCTCTGGGCTGGTCCACTTGGCCTGAGGCTTAGGGGAAGCCAAGGGGGGCCTGGCCCATCAGATGAAGGGGTGGCTCCGGGAGGCGGCACGGCCCCTCCTAGGCCAGGGCGAGGGGGCCAGAGGTCACTCCACAGCGGCATGGATTGGTGCTGCCCCGGCTGGCTGCAAAGCCACTCACCGTCTGAATGGGACCCACCCCTGCGGCGTCCACAGCACCATGTGGGGAGCGCCACTAGCTCCCAGTCTCCCCTGAATGGCGCTTCCGGAGGCCCCGCCTGGCCGTAGCAGACAGTGCAGGCAGCTCGGTCCTGGTGTGGAAGCTGGGGGACCAGGCTGGTACAGCCAGGGCGGGGGGTGCCTGGGGGGCCCCGCCCCGTAGCCGCCAACCGCATTTACAGATGAGGAAACAGACACCGAGCAGTCCCACCCCAACCCCAAGGCCCACGTCCCTGCCTGCAGAGGTGGGTATGCTCCATGGCTCGGGGTCCCACAGCCAGGGTCCCACAGCCAGGGTCCCACGCTGGCTCCACGGGGGCAGGAGCGCAGGGAGGGGGCCGGAGTCTACCCACCTTTTCCCTCGCTCTTCTCCGAGCCTCAGTTCCCAGGTGAGAAGTGGAGAAAACAGCGCATGGGGTTGGGAGGCGCAGACCCGGGTGGCGTGTCTCACCCCGTGCCCTACACACTGGGCTAACCTCCCAGGGCATGACCCCAGCTCAGGATGAAGTGTGGGCATCTTTCCACCCAGGAGTGGGTTCTGGTGGTGGTGGTGGGGTGATGCCGAAATCCCACACCATCAAAGAACCAGTCCCCAAGGCTCACGGAACAACGGGGACAAGACAGCACGAGCTGCCAGCAGGTGGGAGCCGCCAGGCCCCGCCCAGGCCTCGACCTGCCCCAGCTCTGCCCCTTCCCTCTGCCCACAGCCCCACGCCCCTAGTCCTCCTCCTTCAATGCCCCTGCTAATATAACAGCCCCCCCCAACTCTGCGCAAGTTTTTCTCCAAAGGCCTGGGGAGGTAGGGGCGGAGTGACGGGCTCTGATGCGCCCACCTCAGGAACTTTGCCCTCGCTGCTCTTCCTAGAGCTCGTTTTCCGGAACTTTGTCCGCGGCTCCCAACCCAGACACTTTCCTGGGGCTCCTCACGCATACCTGTCCCCCCGCGATAGCGGTCACCACCATGGGTGCGTTCATTTATGGCACATGATACATGACTGAAATTATGCATATTTAAATACATAAGTTACTGTTGACTTTTAAAACTTCATTTGGAAATAGTTTTAGATTTACAAAGGTCACACAGGTACAAAGGGCTCCTGCACACGCCTGAGCAGCTTCCTCCAACGTCAGCTGTGATACATGCGTCAAAGCCGATACCGTCATCGCAAGCGTATCACTACGAGACCAGCTGCAGAGTGTACTTGCATGTCACCGCTTCCCCACGAATGCCCCTTCCTATTCCAGGATCCGGTCCAGGATACCACGTTACATGTAGATTAAAGTCAGATTTTAAAAAGAGAAAAGTGTTTTATACCTCGAAATAAATCTATGGGAAAATTACAAAATTTAATGGAAAACTAAAATATTTCTAAATGAATAAAGACACCTGCCATGTTCATGGCTGGGGAGATTCCATAATGAAGCTGTCAGGTCTCCCCAAAGAGAGTCTCAACCACACCCCAAGAGTTAAAAAGGAAATTCTGTGAAATTTGACAAGTCAAGAATTTTGCATACGGAAAAGCTAAAAGTCCCGTAAAGGCCAGGACAGAACCGAGGAAAGAACCAGGAAGAAGACAGCCAGAGCAGACAACTCACGTGTGCTGTGCTGTGATGCAGTCTGGCTGTGGAGTTAGACAGAAATCGGGTCAGAGCGGCTGGCCCACCCGCAGCCCCACAAACACAGACAGGACTCGGACACGTGACTGGGGATGGAGGTGGGGCCTCAGAAGACTGGAGAAAGAACCAGATTTCCCTAAATGGGCCTGGAATAAGTTTTTTGGTGGGGAAGCATGACCCAGAACTCCTATGTGACACCACAAATTCTTGTTGATTACAGATCTGAATATGAACCCAAAATAAAAACGAGGGAAGAGAAAACAGCCCTCATGAGCCAGCTTCATTTCCCCACAGGTACCATTACCTGAAATGATACTATAAGTTTGCTTGCTTTTTCTGGTCAGTCTATGCCAACAGAAAGTGAGCTCCCCGAAAGCAGGAACAGACCAGCTCTTGGCTGTGCCCCCAACACCTAGAACAGTGTCTGGCATGTCTGGCTCAATAAATATTTGGCAATTACAAACTAAAATTGTAAAAGATATGTACCATGCACTCAGCCACAAGTGAAATCTTTACAAACTCTCCTGTTAATGTCGTAGTCCATGACGAAATACTGAACACTTCTGTCTTGGCTCGGTGATGAGCAGAGGGTGCTCCTTCTCACTGACCCCACTTACCTTTGTACTAAAGGACCTAGTCCCTGCACTAAGGCAAGAAAAGAAAAAGAAGGCTGGGAGTTTGATAAGGCAGAAGTAAGGTTGCCCTTATTGATAACCACCACTAGAATCAATATGTGAATTTAACATGGTCCCAAGATACAAGATTAATAAGCAACAAATAGATTTTTATATACTAACAGCAAACAATCGGAACATGAAATTTTAAAATAATCCCATTGAAAACACTGACAAAAACATAAAATATCTATGCTTCTGTTCTTAACAGATGTAAAACCACAGAACTGTTGAGAGGAGCTAGAGAAGACCAGAATGCATGGGGTTTCACCACGTTCAAGGACGCAGCTCTGCTGTGACATCAGTCTCCCCTGGGCTGGGCTATATGCTCGGTGCAATCCCAAGCAAAACGCAAGCAGGCTTTTTGAACAAATTTACCAGCCAAGTCTAGATTCATGTGGAAATGGAAGGAGACCTAGAATAGACAGAGCATCTTTGCAAAAGGAGAACAACTCTAGAGGACGTACATACTTGACTTCAAGACTTCCTGTAATCGAGATAGTGCGGTAGACTTGTGGGTCAATGGAACGGAACGGAGCCCAGAAATGGACCCAGCCATCCATGTTCAGCTGATTTTTTTTGACAAAGCTGCAAAGATAATGCAATGAGGAAAGGACAGTCTTCTCACAAGCAGCACTGCAGCAACTAGGTGTCCCCATGCAAATAAATGAGTAAATTTCTTCCCTTACCTCACTCCCTACACAAAGCTCAATCATGGACCTACTCATAAGAGCTAAAATTATGGAACTTCTAGAAGAAAACACAATCCCTGTGAGCTTGACTTATGCAAAGATCTCTTACATAGGTGACGAAAAGCATGAACGTAAAAGAAAACATTAATCAACTGGGTGTCATCAACATTAAAACCATACCCCCTGAGGTCTCGCCATCCCCACCCCCCCACCGTGGGACAGGCAGGGCAGGGGTCTCAGCCACCCCAGGGGCCCCACGGCCCTGCCTCCAGCTGCAAGGGCAGAGGGACACGGGTGGCCTCGCACCCTCTGTAGGAGACTGTCTTGGAGTTCTACTGCATTTCCTGAGAAAATAAAGCGAGTATATAGATACCAGGTCCTCTCCCCCTGCCCCCTCACCTCTCCTGCTGGTGGCATGGGCCCATACCTAAAGAGATCACGACATCCAGGGAAAACCTACCACAGCTCATCATGGAATAGGACAGAATGGCTCGATGCGCTATTTATAGATACAAATACTTGCTTTGCGCCCCACAATCCATAACAGGCTGGACACAAATGGGACAACGTTCCAGACACAATAATTATAAAGATAGCAAGTACTTAGGGACAAGTTTAACAAAGAAATCCACAGAACCCGTAGGTAGAAAACATCTCCTAAATGTAAGGCTTTGCAGACGTTGCGAATTCCTGAAGGGCAGGCTTAACGCGACAAAGACGCCAGTTACCCCGAAACTGATGCCTGACCGTGTGCGGCCCGGGCGCTTCCAACTGAAACACCAACAATGCTTCCTTCTTTCTTTTTCGGGGTTTGGACCAAATTCAGATTCATCTGGCAGTATAACTGTCGGAGACGAGCTGACCCACGTGCCACAGGGAAAATGCCCCCACCCGTGAGTCCCAGAAACGTCCAGAGAGCTGCGGGCAGCACGAAGGGCATCAGATTGGAGACGGTTTCAAACGTGACAACGTGTACTGCCGGGGAGTGCTGGGAGTCACGCCCTCTCTCCGTCTCTGGGGAAAGGCCAGTGGCCACAGCAGTTTGGGCACAGCCCGCCCAACATTTGACCCCACTGCCCTACCCCTCCACGACGGTCCCATTAAAACAAACGCTCCTCCCTGTAGGATACATGCCCACAGACACTATGCGGCCTGTTGGTTTCAGCTGCGGCCGTGGCAAACGACTAGAGACAAGGTGACATCTCGGCCACGCGGGCACACGGTCACGATGCACCCAGGTCGGGGAGTCCCAGGTGGTTGTGAGTGTGGGGGCCGCTGTGCGCTCTGAGAGCCGGGTGCAGACGAGTGAGTATCCAGATGCTTCGTTTGGGAAGCCAGCAGAGAAACTCTATAATGAACACACCCGTGTTTCATGATTATTTAAAGACAGAAATAAGATCACCAGGTTACAAACCAGGTTCACACCAAACCTAAACCCTGAACAAAATAGCACGAGTCCTTTTCAAACTCTGGAACCTTTACAAAAAGCAGTCAAACGTTCTTCTACACCACACGACGCCACGTTGCACCCATTACTATTAAAAAATAATAATAACAGTTTGAAAAAAACAGCAGGGCACCTGGGTGGTTTGGTGGGTTGAGCGTCCGACTCCTGGTTTCAGCTCAGGTCATGATCTCAGGGTCCTGGGATCGAGCCCCATTTCAGGCTCCCTGCTCAGCGGGGAGTCTGCTTCTCTCCCTCTCCCTCTGCCCCTCCCCTGCTCGGGCTCTCTTGCTAAAATAAATAAACAAATCTTAAAAAAAAAAAAGGTAGAAAACAAGCCTTTGTGAGGATGTGGGGAACCTGGAGCCCCGTGCACCATGGGGTCAACAGGGTATAAAATTGTGCAGCTGCCATGGAAAACAGTGTGGAGGGTCCTCAAAAAATTAAACATAGAATCACCACGTGACCCAGCAGGTGTTCTCCTCGGTACATGCCCCAAAGAACTAAAGACAGCATGACTGACAATGACCAACAGGTGGAAACGACCCGGTGTCCACCGACGGATGGATGCGTGAACAAACGTGGTCCGGCCACACGATGGAGTATTACTCAGCCTTTACCAGGAAGGGGATTCTGACACGGGCCACCACCTGCATGAACCCTGCATGGAAATACCTCGCTGAGTGAGATTTGCAGACACAAAAGAAGAAATGCAGTCGGTTCCAGGAGATCCCTCAAGTAGAGACAGAAAGTGGGTAGTGGGTGCCGGGGCTGGGGGACGGGGTGGGGAGTCGGTGTTTAATGAGGACAGTTTGGGGAGATGAGAAAGTTCTGGAGATGGAGGGTGGGGACGTTCACATTGTTGTGAACTGACTGGGCACTTAAAAATGGTCAAAATTGTACATTTTATTCTATGAATATTTTATGACAATTTAAAAAAGAGGCATAAATTTAAAACAATGTATAATCTTATGTCTGAAAAAAACCCATCAGTCTGCATAGATAACCTCACTGCGTTAGCCAAGTAGGATTAAGGCCACATCTCCGAAGGCCCCCAGTGGACGGCCTGATGAACAGTGAAACCAGGAACAACCCCCACCTCCCGGGCCCTTGTAAATGTAAAATCTCTCTAATGGTGAAAGAGTTAGGAAATGGGAGTGAAACCAGGATTGTTGCATGTCTGGGAAGCAGCAAGGGGGCCTTGATCCAGCAAAATCTGGGGGCGGGGGCAGCCAATGCTGCAAATTCCCCTGAGCACTCCTGTTCCCGAGGCAGCAGGAACACACAGAGCAGATGACACCTCGGCCTCGAGCCTCCAGAGACAGAACCCCGCAGGGCAGGAGGCAGGACTGGGCACCGCTATTCCTTGTGAGGAAGACAACGTAGTCGGGCTGGGTCCGGATGCGGGTCTTCAAGCAGCACGGGCAGGGCAGCCGCTGCTCGGGGCAAGGAGATGGAAAGCATAAAGATGTTCAGAATTAGGAAAAGCACGCGGGAAATCGCTGCAGAGCGAAAGGACATTAATATGACCAAATACTCCTTTGTATCCTAATACGTCTGAAAACGTGAATGAAGCAGATTTTCTAAAAAATGTTGTCAAAAACGGAGAACTATGTCTAAGAATTCACAGATGGATTCTTTCAAACATTTAAGAAAGATAATTCCGATGATATTTAAAATGTTCTTGGAAAGGAGAAAAAAGAAGGAAATTCCCCAGGTTATTTTTGTGAAATCCGCAGAAGAATGATGCCAAAAACTGGCGGAGAGAGAGGAGGCCAGCTCCTCCTCCAACAGTGGGAAACGCTAAACCAGAGACAGGCTTAGGAAGGGGAAGATGCCGTCTCTTACAGAATTCTACAGGAAAACAGAATTTGTTCTCAGTGGGGTCCATTCTAGGGAAGTAAAGTTGGTTCTACATTAGAAAAATAGGACGCTCCCAATGCCGTCCGAGCCGCGGGCCGAAACCACTGCTCTGAGGCTCCACGCGGGTGGCGGCCCTGTCCCTCCCTCCACGCTCAAGGCCCCGGGCAGGCAGGCGGGACGCAGCGACGCTCTCCTCCAGGAGTCGGGCCTGTGGCTCCCGAGACCCCTGCCCAGGCGCCGTCCTACCTCGGACAGGGGCGGGGCTGCCGGGGGACCTCGGGCGCTGAGGCCCAGGCGCGGCCGCGGCATCACCCTCGCAGACTGGTGCCCTCACTAACACAACCTATTTTTAAAGCAGCTTTACGGAGGCAGACTTGTAACCTCCCACCCACCACCCCAGACAACTGCTGACCTACTTTCTGTCCTGACAGCCCGACGTGTGTTCCCTAGAACCTCGTGTCAGTGGAATCCTGGAACAGGCGTAACTGGGGAGGCGGGTCTGTGGCCGCCACTGAGCACAGCGCTTCGGGCGCCGTCCGCGCGGCCCTGGGTCTCTGCAGTCCGCCCCTTCGCGCCGCGGGGTGGGCCCGTCACACAGAAGGACACGACCGGCTGCTGCCTTCGCCTGCGGTCGGACATCTGGGGCGTTTCCCCGCTTGGGTCTCGGTCCCTGACTTGCTCTGCACAGCGCGGACGTGGTCTTCCTGTTCTCTCGGGCAGCGGTCCGGCAAGGAATGGCTGAGCTGTGTGGTCCCTTAGGTTCCCTTTTTAAGAATCTGCCACACTGTTTTCCAAAGTGGCTGCACCGTATTAAAGCCCCAGCAAGGAGCGAGGATCTGCATTTCTCCGGATCCTGGTCCACAATTGCTAGTGTCTGTTTTCCTGATTCCAACCGTCCTCTTGGCCGTGAAGTGTCTTTTTACGTGATTAGTAGCTGTTTTCTCATCTTATTTGGTGGAATACCTATTCGAAGCTTTTGCACACTTTCAAAAATTAACTTCTTATTTTGGATCTACAGAAAAGTTTTGGAGAACGATAGTACAGAGTCCCCACATACCCAGCCCCCAGTCCGCCCTGCTGTTAACACTTTACAGTAATGTGATACATTTGTCACAATTAATGAGCCTCGTTGATAATGATATTACTAACTGAAGCCCCTGCCGTGCTCAGATTTCCTTAGTTTTTACCTGATGTCCCTTCTGCTCCAGCGTCCAGGACACACATGACATTCAGCTCTCACGTCTCCTCAGGTCCCTGTTGGCCAACAGCTTCCCAGGCTTCCCTTGTGTTCGATGACCTCGACAGCTCTGAGGACTTTTCAGGAATTTTCTGTCTCACAATTAGGATTTGTCTGATGTTCTTCTCAAGACTGGACTGAGGTTCTGGGGCCGGGGAGGAGGACCCCAGCGCTGGAGTGCCCTTCTCGACAGACGACGTCCAGGGCACCTGGGCCAGCATGGCTCCGCCCCGAGATGCCGCCCTGACTTCCCAGTCCGGCCTCCCGCACTGGGCTCCACGGCCCTGGGCTCCCCCCGTGTCTTCACTGGGTTGCCGGTCTTCTTATTGAATGAACGGTGAGAGTTCTTTATAAATGTTGGATACAAGTCCGATTTTATCTTAAAGATGTAGCTTTTGGTTTTCTTTTTCCCCCATTTCATTTACTTCTGCTCTGAACTTCATTATTTCCTTTCTTCTGTTCACTCCAGGTTTCATTTGCGTCCCTTTTCCTGGTTTCTGATGTTAGAAGCTGAGACCTTTCTTTTTTTTGAATGGGGTGTTGAGTGACCTGCGTTCCCCTCTAAACACCGCTTTAGTGAATTCCACAAATTTTTGTTTTTCTTTTCATTTCCATTCAGTTTACAACACTTTCTTTTTTTAAAGATTTTTCTATTTACTTGACAGAGAGAGACAGAGAGCGCACAAGCAGGGGGAGCGGCAGGCGGCCGGACAAGCAGACCCCCCGCTGAGCAGGGAGCCCGACGCGGGACTCGACCCCAGCACCTGGGATCATGACCTGAGCTGAAGGCAGACGCTTCGCCGACTGAGCCCCCCAGATGCCCCCCAGTTTACAATACCTTCTAATTTCCCTTTAGACTGCTTCTCAGACCATGGGTTATTTAGAAGTGTGCTGTTTTGTTTCCAAGTATTCGGGGGATTTTCCTGATATCTTTCTGTTGCTTGTTTCTTGTTCCATCCCACTGTGGTCAGAGAACATACTCGGGGTGACCGAAATCTTTCGCATTCATTATGACTTGTTTCATGGCCCAGAAGCTTTGTGCCTGTTGTGTGTGTGTCTGAGAAGAATGCCCCTCCGCCCTCGCCGGGAGAGTCTCTGATGTCAGTCCGCTCAGGCTCGCGCACAGGGCTGTGAGGTCTTGTAGGTCCTCGTCACGTTTCCGGCTGTCCAACCGGCCACCGAGTCTCCCCACCTGACCCCGGGTTTGCCCATCTGCCCTTTCAGCTCCACCTGGAAGCTCATCTTTGCTGCAGAAACGGTTGAGACTGACATCCTCCTAGTCCTCCGGCATCTCTGACACCAGGAGAGGACCTTCGTCGTCCTTGGTAATATCCTCTGCTCTGAAATCGACTTTGGGTGATATTAACGTATCCACTCTAGCTTTCTTCTTCTTCTTTTTTTTTTTTTTTTAAAGATTGTATTTATCTATTTGACAGAGAGATCGCTGAGGAGGATCTATGACAGAGGAGATCGCTCTCTCCCCAGCGAGAGAGGGAACACAAGCAGGGGGAGTGGGAGAGGAAGAAGCAGGCTCCCAGCGGAGGAGCCCGATGTGGGGCTCGATCCCAGAACGCCGGGATCACGCCCTGAGCCGAAGGCAGACGGTTAACGACCGAGCCACCCAGGCGCCCCCAACTCTAGCTTTCTTCTGATCACTATTGGCGTGGCTTACCCTTTCCATCATTTTACTTTGCCCCTATTTACGTCTGTATATTTATTTATTTTTTTTTTATAATGATTTTTTATTATATTATGTTAGTCACCATACAGTACATCCCCGGTTTCCGATGTAAGCCTCGATGATTCATTAGTTGCGTATAACACCCAGTTCACCATGCAATACGTGCCCTCCTTACTACCCATCACCGGCCTATCCCATTCCCCCACCCCCTCCCCTCTGAAGCCCTCAGTTTGTTTCTCATAGTCCATAGTCTCTCATGTTTCATTCCCCCTTCTGATTACCCCCCCCTTTCTTTATCCCTTTCTTCCCCTACTGATCATCCTAGTTCTTATGTTCCATAGATGAGAGAAATCATATGATAGTTGTCTTTCTCTGCTTGACTTATTTCACTAAGCATTATCTCCTCCAGTGTCGTCCATGTTGTAGCAAATGTTGAGAACTCGTTCTTTCTGATAGCTGAGTAATATTCCATTGTATATATGGACCACAACTTCTTAATCCAGTCATCTGTTGCAGGGCATCTCGGCTCCTTCCACGATTTAGCTATTGTGGACATTGCTGCTATGAACATTGGGGTGCATATGGCCCTTCTCTTCACTACGTCTGTATCTTTGGGGTAAACACCCAGTAGTGCAATGGCTGGATCATAGGGTAGCTCAATTTTTAACTTTTTAAGGGACCTCCACACTGTTTTCCAGAGTGGCTGTACCAACTTGCATTCCCACCAACAATGTAGGAGGGATCCCCTTTCTCCAACGTCTGTATATTTAAAGTGCGTTTCTTTTAGGTAGCACAAAGTTGGGTCTTGATTTTCTACCCAATTGGACAATCTCTGCCTCTTAACAAGAGTGCTCCAATAGCCCACACTGAAAAGGCCACGGACCCCAGCACACCTGTCAGAGCGAGGAAGGGGTGGCCTGGGTTGTGGGGGAAAGTACCGCAGACGAGGCTCCGGTCCTGCCTAACAAAGCCCCAGAATAAGACAGGGAAGAATCAAAGTGTCTAAGCAACCTCACCACATCTGCAACAAAGCGCACGAAAGTATTTAGGAAAACAAAAATATCCGGCACCCAACAGGGTGAGCCTCAGAACGTCTGGCACCCGGTGAAAACTTACCAGACATGCCAGGAAGTGGGAAGTACGACCCAGGACAAAGAAGCCCCCCCACCCCCGGGCCCTAACGAGCCGACTGTATCAGTAACACACGGTGGAAACACCCGGGACGCTGCAGAGTTCAGTGGCAAGTGACACGCACAGAAAGGTTTTAGTAAATAACAGAAAATTCACCTGAAACGTACAAATCATAAATATGGCAACTACGAGACACCCAAAAATTGTACTGAGTAAATGACAGAAGCTGAATGAAAATCAAAATTAAAAAATTAAATTAAAACGAGAGCGTTTTACCTATTTCACCGCACTCGCTGATGAAATCCCACGTGGGGAGCACGTGGGTAACGTGATTACGGAGCACGGTCGGGGACGCAGATTGGTGTGCGCTCTTTACAGGGCAGACGGGGAACGTGTGTCAGGAGAATTTCAGCTCTGCACGTCCGGTGCCGTCTTGAATTCCTGTCAGCAAGGAGGTGACGGTCTTCCGAGAGGCCACCGCTCCTGCAGCACCCACACGTCCAGCTGGCACGCCGCCCGGAGGACCGGTCTCCCGCTGGGAGTCCGTCCTGCACGGCGCCTATCTCTGCCGGGCGTGGCGCTTGGCCTCATGTTTGCTGATCCGGTCCCCACACTCGAGTGCACGTTGCATCAAGACAGATCCTGTCTGTGTGTCTGGCTCGTGGGGAGCAGGCTGTAAATCCTGACGGATGGCCCGTCACAGCGCGGTTTGTGAGAGCCAGGCACGGACCTGTGATGACGAGTCAGTGTTGGTTAAGTCCACAGCCGCGAACGCACATAAGCTCACACCAGGCTAATTCTGATCATCCTCGCGCCACGTGTCCCGGCACACGCATGTGCCCGTGCAGGTGATGGCTGAACGTGACGGACGGAACACCCCTCTCTACAACCCCCTGAAATGGGAGTGAAGACATTTAAAAGTACGATCACACAAGGTCACACAGGAGAGGAGAGGAGAGAACGAGGAAACACAGGCGTCAGGTCTGGGGAGGAAGGGCGTGGACGCGAGGCAGAACTGAACAGAGAGCGCCGCCGAGACGCCGATCCGCAGCGAGCTGGAGGCGCCAGGCCCTGTGGGGTCAGTGGGGGGAGCACGGGCTGGGGTCTGCACGAGGGGCCCTGCGCTCCCTGCACAGGGATCCACCGCCACCCAAGCAGCAAGGGGGAATCGAGAAGTCGTCTCCCTGGGCAAGCCGAAGCCAAGGCCCCACAGACTCAGGCGCTGGGGGCAGAGGTGACGGTCCAGCGACAGAATTGGGTGAAGTGGACATCTGTGTCCTGAAAGAGAAGACCCACCCAAGCCCCTGTCCACTGCCTTGCTGGCAGACCCTGTCATCCAGCCACACAGGGTCCATTGGTGGAGCCGTGGACGCCTTATCCACACAAGACCTGAAGATGCTGGAACCTGGGCTCCCAGACACAGAAAGCACTTCACCACGTGTGTCCCACAGGGAAGCCCAGGGTCCCACGCAGCACATGCGACGTGCAGACAGGCGTTCGTAGCTCACTCGGAAATAGAAGCGCGGAGCTGAGGAAAGCCTCCACCATGAAGACCGCTCCCAAACCAGGGGCAGGAGGGACCCAGAGAGGAGAGACAGGACAGAGCACAGGGGAACGCTTTAAAAGGCGGTAGTTTAGAACACACGAAAGAGCTCTTGGAAGTTAAAAATACAAATGTAGAGATAAAAAATTTGGTTGAAGGGCTAGGAAATAAAATTCAGGAGACATCCCAGAGAGTAGAACAAGAGACACAGAGATGAAAGACAGGAGAGAGCACAGAAGAAAGCAGAGAGCCCACGCAGGAGAGTTCCCGGGGCAGGGAGGACGAGGCCTCGGTGGGGCGGCCACGGGGGCGACAGAGACCGGGGTCCGGGGAGGACCCACAGCGGGCCCGAGAATCCCGAAACGTCGGAATGCCAGGGCTGGAGAGAAAACCGTACAAGCCTCTCGAGAGAGAGGAGATAAAAGCAGGTCACGCAAAGAGCACTGAGGGTAAGAATAGCATGTGATGATTCAACAGCAACTCGAGAATCTGGAAGACAACAAGAAAATAACCTCACAATTTGGGGGGCAAATTCTTCTGAATCTAAAATGCAATTCCCAGCGAACCGTACGTGAAGGCACAAGATGGAGACTTCTGTCTCTGCACCATCACAGAAAGCTCCCAAGGACCCAGCCAGCGGACAGCAACCAGGGCTGACAGGAGTGAGCGGGAGGGGCCAGGGTCCTGGGGCAGCTGCTCCAGAGGGAACACAGCTAACCGTCCATCTGGGACCGCTAACCGCACCCGAGTGTCGTGGGGAGGGCTGCTTGGCTGGTGTGGAAGCCCGAGAGTCCACAGAAAACTGGGCAAACGGAAAATGAGCCCTATGTTAGCTACAGGGCAGGCCGAAGGCTTTACAAGAAAGAAGTGTATTTGCGCTGCCCTGCTTGGCTCCTCAGTGAACATTATTTACGGTCATGACGGTACCAGCCCCAGCGGCTGATACGGCCGCGGAAGAAGCACGGGGCAGGAGGTCTTGCAAGAGAGCTGAACCCAACGAGCACGTGACCGAGAAGCAGACAGGGAGGCGCGCACGCGAGGACACCTCCCGTGGGCTGACTTGAGAAAAAGTTTGCGTTCCACATTATCCCGTTCAGTGTGGATGGGATTACGCCTTCACCCCACGCCCCCGTCAGGAGGATGAGGGAAGGCTGGAAACACGTGCAGACAGCTCCCTGAACTCGGGGCGAAGCCCACTCGGCTCCTGCGGCCCGCCAGCCAAAGGGGCAGGTTTCACCCCCTTCCAGGGGCAAGGGAGGGAGGCTGCTCCAGGGCTTCCTGCCGAACCCTACTTGAAACCAGTCACCCTGCCAGGTGAGGGCCCCGTTGGTGCTAACCTGACCCCCCTGAACTAGTTCTAACAACCGACAGCATAAAGGACCTTGCAGAGTCTTCTAAATTAGAGGCAGATCTGAAGCCAACCCTGAAGCGATTCTAACGGGTGAATCTGAACGCAGCGCCGTCTCCAATTTCCACATTATTTCAGTCCCCTACAATAAGCATCCACTTTCATGTTAAAGAGTAAATACATGTAAATATCTCTCGTAAAGCTGAATGCAAAGATCAAAGTACCCTTTATAGATTAAGAGGACAACCAGCATCCGAGACGCCTGGACCCAGGACCCAGAGCCTGAAGGCGGCATGGACGCAGGGCGGGCACAGGAGGGCACAGAACCCCCGGAACCGCGGGGGCGAGGGCTCCCAGCGCACGGAATCGTTCTTGACCGTGACGATTAGAGCTTAAATCATGCTTTAAAGGGGCATGTAGCCTCCAAAACCTGCAGAACGTTTTTAAAAAGAAAATTAAGTCCATATATTACGATAAAATAAGTAAAACAGCATGAAAGCATTTTAAAAAGGTGCAAGTGAAGATGGCCGAGGTCAGATCGGTTGCGTTAACTGCAACGGTACACACGCACCAACCGCTCCTACGACACCAAGGCCCCCGCCCTGGACGCTCACCCCTCTGCCCCTGAGAGGGGGCGAGGCCGGACTCCCCTCACCATCCTGGTCAGGGAGAAGTAAAGCCCGCCACTGGCCACGGGGCCACTCCCGCTCCCACCGACGGGCCACTGGTCCAGGTCAAAGTCACGAGCGAGGATGAATGGGCTAAAGACAGCTGGCTTTCTGCACGGGTCCGTGCCGGCACAGGGCCGGGCCTCTCCTGAGTGCTGGGTGCAAAGTCTGGGTCCCGCGCCCCTCCACGCCCTTAAGGAAGGCAGGCACAAGACACCGGGGGCCCTGTCTCACCCTGCTGCCATGGGGCTGGGGGCCCTGGGCCTGATGGCTGGAGGGTTACCAGCAGATGCTTCCTGCTCGCCTCCCAGCAGGCCAGAGCCCTGCCTGCCTCAGCCAGGCCACCAGAGCGGCCGTACTGAACGCACGTCCTTGATTTTCCGCGAGGCCCCTCGAGCTTTTACGCATGCTCCAACGTGCCAAAATCACCTCTCCGCCTGTCCACTCCTTCTGTGGTTTTGCAAACCTTTATTAGTTGTCTGGGGATTTTCCTCCTGCCGTAAACAGAGTCCCCCTCCCCTCGCCTCGGGGACCACCGAATGTGCCACGCCTGCTGGGGACAGCCCGGGGCCCAGGGCCTGTGGAGCCAGGTGCCAGGCGAGTGTCTGGTCTTGGCTTTCAGGAGAGGACAAACGTAGACAAGAGCGAGATGAAAACGCCCATTAGTGAGCCCACACAGAGCCAAGCTTGGGGACAGATGGCACGGCCGCCCCGCTCCAGGGTGGTTGTAATCGTCAGGGATCCACCCTTCCATTCAGCCTCTCTGCCACTCTCGTGGCTGCCCGCTCACCAGTGCTGCCCGTGAGGCCAGACGCTGCAGCCATGGGTCCTGGGGTCACTGCCACTGGCACCTCATCTGCTGAAAGGGACAAGGACCAGGGAAGGCCCCCCACACCTCCTGGCCCCGAGTCTCAGGGACCTCCCAGGATGTCTCCACCTTGATAGAGACCCCAAAGGCAGGGTGGGCTCTGCTGGGGAGGGCATCTACTTGGATAGACAGAGGGTAGGGGAGACCGACCCCAACACGGGTCTTGGGCACAGAGGGCTGCTCTCTCTCACCCCCATGGACCAGGCACAAAGCCTGGGGTGGAAGTCCCCATTTCCAGAACCTTCTTTCTGAAGGAAAGCTAAGTGCAAGATGGTCCCGGTGGCCCTGAGGAGCCTCGAGGGCCCGAGGCTGGCAGCTTTGCTGAGGGTTCCCCGGGACCACGCCCCATCTTCTGTTAAAAGAGCTTTTCCTTGTCCCCGATGCCTCCTCCTGCCACGAGCACAGCATCTGCTGTCCTCGCCTCTCCCAGGAGGCCCCAGGCCCGTGGGCCTTGCTGGCCAGCTCTGAAACCACTGGGGGCCAGAGGGTGGAGGCAGAGGCCTGGGGCCAATATGGCCTGGGGTGCATGCAGTGGACAGCACCCTGCCCTGATGAAGCCCACCATCCCCGCTCAGGAAACAAATCTCAGCATGGGGCCCTGTCGTTTCTGCCAGGACAAGGCTGCCACATTCCACGGGAGTGCGAGGAACAGCCGTCGGTGCCAAAAGGCACAGACGTGGACACCATCCTGCCTGTAGGCTCTGTCAGAGCTGCTCTTAGCCAGCTGCCTGACCTGGGTCCCAACCTCCTGAGTCCCAGTCTGCACTGGCACCTAACACTCGGCATAAAACACCCAGTATACAGCACCCTCAGCACCCAGCACGTAGCACTCAGCACCAGGTGCCCAGCATGCAGCATCTTCAGCACCCAGACCAGCACTCAGAACCCAACACCCAGCACCCTCAGCACCCAGCACTCAGAACCATACTCAACACCCAGAACCCAGTACTCAGTACCCTCAGTACCTAGCATACAGCACTATCAGCACCCAGCACTCAGAACCCAGAACCCCAGGCCCTCAGCTGGGCCTTGAGCAGCTTGGATGTCACAGTTCACAGTCAGGCCCATGGGACCAAAGGGGACCTACCGGATGGAACAGGGACTCTCCCCCAACCAGCCAGCCTGCCCCCAAGAAAAGGAAGCCAGAGCTCCTGACGATCCTGCAAGGGTAGAGAAACCATGTTCTCCCCTGTCTGGGAGATGAGAAAAGTGAGAGCAACCCTAGATAAGAGAGATTTGGGGGCGCCTGGGTGGTTCAGTCGGTTAAGCGTCTGCGTTTGGCTCGGGTCATGATCCCAGGGTCCTGGGATCGAGCCCTGGATCGGGCTCCCCGCTCACTGGGGAGTCTGCTTCTCCCTCTGACCTTCCCTGCTCTGGTGCTCTCTCTCTCTCTCTCTCTCACTCTCTCTTTCTCAAATAAATAAATACAATCTTTAAAAAAATTCAATAAAAAAATAAAAAGCAATCTTAAAAAAGAGAGATTCATATGAACCCCAAGAGCAGGCAGGCCAGGAGGAAGGACTGTGCAGCACCCAGCCAAGGCCTTCACCTCCCCTAGATGGAACCAGGTTGCTCCGGGCAGCCCGTGACCAACAGCAGGAGTCTCAGAAGGGCTCTGTGCTCCCCCTTGCCCACCCGGAGTGCTCCCCTGCCTGATCCATTATGACCTGGGCTTGGGTTTACCATGCCAGAGTCTCTGAAATTTGTTGGCATTAGGGTCTGCCCGGACTTGACGCTCATTCTGCTAGTTTAACGCCCCAGCATTAAATGTGCAATGTTCCCGAGCCAACCAAGCAGTCCCTGGTGTTAGTGCAAGATCACTGTGAGCCCGTCACACAGGAGCTATTAAAATGAATGCTTTAATCCCAACCAGAATTTCCTGCCAACCAACAAGGCAAAAAATAAATGACTTTATCAGTTGAAGTGCAACATATCCATTTTGTTCCCACACTGGGGCTAAAGCTTTATAACTGAGCTGTGGCTTAATCAACTAGGAGGATAGGCTCCTGAGGGAAAGACCGTCCTTCACTGTCTTAGGGAGAAAAGGCGGTTTCTCTGATGTGTCTTCCAGCCTCCAAGAGACGTGTGTCTCTCCTGAGCCCAGGGAAGTGAGCTGGTGCCCATTCTGAGTGAATGTGGCTGTTTCATCACTGACTTTTTGCTGGCTGCCTGGGGAGAAGCCCAGCTCTCAGAGGTGAGCAGGGGAGGGAGTTGGCGCCCCTGCCCTTGGAGGGCTCATGGTCTGGGGGTCTTGCATCTGAAAATCAAGGTTTCCCAAGTTGACGTGAGCCCCATACCGTGAGCTCCCCAATACCGCCCACCTGTTTGGAGGGCGATGTGCCCACCTTGGCCTCGCCTTCCATGACATACGAATGGAAATCCTCAGTGCGATCCCACACACACATCTGCTAAACAGAACAAGGGGTTGTCCCTTGGGCCCTCCCCTTCTTCCTGCCCTGTCCATGGGACGCTGGAGCGGCAGCAGCCACTTTGCCACTGTGAGAAGCAGGCTAAGCATGACAGCCTAGGGAAGCTCGTGGGGTGCCAGAGGTGCAACGAGGCTAAAGCCGGTCCCGGATGGCACCCCGGAGCAGCTGAGCCACCTCCTGACACGTCTCCATGTAAGGGAAACAAACCTCGATTCAAGCCCCTCCCTGTCTGTTTCTCTGAGTCAAAAGCATCTTCCCCAGTGCAGAATCCTGGTGCTTCCCCTCCCAGTCTGCTCCTTCTGCAGCCCAGCTCAGCCTGGGACTCCACCATCCCCCCAGGGAACCTGGGAGTGTCCTTGCTGGGCAGCCCCAGGTCCATGGGAGGCCCCTGATAAGCAGAGCTAACTCCAAAACAGACAGACGGGGTCGGGAGGCCAGTAAGACCTGCCCTACCCTCAAGACCTGGGTTTGGGACAGGATGGGGATGCCTGGCCTCACCCTCAGTGTAGAGTCCATGGGTGGACACTGACGGGTCCAGACAGGACCACCTGGGATCTCAGGCTGTCTCTGCCGCTCTGATCTGAGGTCCTGGAGGGCAAGGTAAGGACGGTCTGGGAAAGAGCCACCTCTGCGCTGCAAAGACCTCAGGGTCCCTGACACTGTGTCCCAGAGCGCCTGCAGGCACACGCAGGACTCAGCCGGGAGTCGGAGACCCAGCGCGGGAGGGGGGCTCAGGATGCTTAACAGAAGCAGGTGCCAGACAAGGAAGGAGCCCCCCCAACATGCGCATGGAGGGAGGCACCTCTCTGCCCAGGGCTCCTGGCCCCAGAGGGAGATCGCCCTTCAGGTCCCATCTTGTGCGAGCGATGAGGTGGGTACTGCCCTCCCTTCTCCAGGATCTGACCCAGCAGCCTTGACATATCTGGCGACTGGTCCCCAAGAGCCCGCAGCAGAGAGCAGACCACCCACCCCCCCGACTGCAGCAGCCCCCAGAGGCTCTCCCTGGGGTATGTGTCTGTGAAATGCCCGTGGAGGTCAGGGTGACAAGGATCCGTCTTCCTCCCATACACCCGCAGTCTGGCTCGGTGGAGCTGCTGTCCCTGCTCAGACATGCTGGCCTCGGGAAGGTGGCTGTCCATTCCCTCACCTGCCCTATGCACCAGGCACAGGCCTGATGCCCTCCTACTCCCCAAGAGAGGACAGCCTCCCCACCCCCAGGATGGCCCCAGCCCAACTCACCACAGGACACGGGGGCCACTAGCGTGTGTTTGGTGAGAAGACCCCCCCCCCCGTGGGCTTGGTCACGGTTGCCCAGTAATGTCCTCCTTCCCATCTCCTGCTGTCTTCCACACCTGGACCAGCCCTGCAGTCCTTGGGCCTTTGCACATGCTGTGTCCCAGGGTCATCTGCCCATCCTTGAATCCCACCTCAGATGCCCCCTCCTCCATGGAGCCCTCCCCTGCCTCCACACCATCCCTGAGGACCTGAGCACGCTCTGGACGTGGACCGTGTCACCCCAAGGCCGATCGACAGGACAGCCAGCCACGAACCAGTTGTTGGGGCCAAAACGGCCACACTGCGCCTGATTTAGCCCAATGAGAGTCCACACCAACCACAGTAACCTGGCAGCTGCCCACGCTCTCGCCCGTGGTGTGAGTAGAGCTCCAGGGCCACCTGCCACTTCCTAGCCTTGGGGGAAACTGAGGACTGAGCCCCGGATCCGGGCACATGGCCACCTCGTGTGGTCTCCGGGCCACCACCTGCGGCTCCCACGGACTTCGCGAGTGTTCTCGTCTTCGAGGGACTGAGCATTAAATCTGGGGTGGGTCTTGGGGTGGCCAAGAACATAAAGGCCTCCAGGATATTCTCTTGGTAAGAACAAATTTGTCAACAGCTGGACACTTTTCTCAACAATTTGGCCCCAAGAGAATTCTCCTCAGCCAGCCCTGCGTGCCCACGGTGCCCACAGCTCCCTGGCCCTGGTGCTGACCCCAGCAGAACTGTGTCCAGGGGATCACGTCTGACTTTAAAGAACCAAAGGTACCCTTAGTCACCCCTCAAAGAACTCAGGCCCAAAGAGCAAACGCCCCCCTGGGCTCGACACGGCCCCTTCCAGGCTGCATCTCAAGAGAGACTGCCGCCATGCAAAGCCTTCCCATGTCCACTGCCGGGGCCCATGGACTGGCGTGTCTGGGCGGATCCTGCCATCGCAGGGAAAGGGGCCCTAGGAGCCATGTGTCCCCTCCTCTGTGGTCCGTGGCTGCCTACCTGCTCTGTGAGGCTGTGAGCGTCTGTGAGGCCACCCGTCAGTGCTGGTGGCCTTGCTGGGGGCGTGAGTCCCACTGCTCACCCACAGCGGCCTTAAGGACAGTCCCAGTCCCGCCTGACAGGCCCCCTCCTGGCCTGCTGGGCCCTGTCCTCCCTCACTGCCCAGGGCAGCCCTTTCACCACGGCAACTCCTAGGCACCCCCTCCTCCTCCTCTTTCTTTCAGTAGCAGGTGTGCGGCGGTCTGTGCCTTGCTCCCAGGTGGCCTCGTGGTCCCCAGATCCCGTGAAGGAGACAGCCCTCAGCAAGGGTCACACGGCAGCCGCAGTGGCTGAGCCAGAAGCCCACTGGCCAGGTTTGGGTTCAACAGGGGTTGGGCCACAGGGACTGGGCAGCATCAGCCGTCAACAGAGGCTTATAGGAAAGGCCGTGGGTGCCTGGGATTTCACCGCATCTGAGCTCCTTCTGGACGGGCACACCCTGAATTTCGGGCTGTCACTCAGTTCATCATACCCTGAGCCCCAGAGTGGACCGGGCCCTGTGGAAACAGCCATGCACTTCCTGGGCCGGGGCAGGGGAGGGCTGCGGACGCCCTGTCGCTCTACCCGACATGGGACGCTCCAGGCTGTCACCTTGAAGCCTCTGTCCCCAGCAAAGGCCTTCCATGAGACACATGGTCAGGACAACACAGCCGCCCAGCGAGCTGGGGACTGTCTCAGACGGTCACACTTAACTTGGCTTCATCGCGTCCTGCCCCAGGAGGGCCGAGGGAGCCCGGCCCTCGTCTCTTTCCTCCCTCCCACTGCACAGGTATGTGGTCTCTGCGTTTCTAGCCCTGACTCTATTTCTGTCTCTCTCTGTCTCAGTGTCTGTCTCCACCGCACACCCTGCACTTCTGTCTCTGGTCCCGTTTCCTTGGGTTCCTCAGTCTTGGTCTCAGGACCCCCTGTCTTTTTCACCTGGCTGTTCCGTTCTCACCATCCACCCCCCACAGATTCCCAGACCGCCTGTGCCCCACTGTCCCTCTCCCTCTGGCCACCCCTCCCCATGTCTGTCTTGTGCGTCCGGGGCACCCTCTCTCCAACCCTACACCTGCTCCCTGTTTCTCGGGTCCATCCCTCTGGGTCCGGGTCTGTCTCTGTCCCTCTGTCTGTACGCACTCATCATAAGAGGCCAAAATGATGCCCGTCCAGGGGAAAGGAAGCACGGGAAAAAACACAAGGTCTCGCCCCGGAGGTCAGATGCAGCCCCCAACCTCAGCAGCGGGGGATGACAAATACTGTGGGGCAGCAGCGGGCGGGGGCGCCCGTGGGTGGCTGCTGGGGGGCGGTGCTCCAAGGTGCCTCTGCGGGCTGCCCCCCTCGCAGCTCCCTCATGGTGCCGAGAAGCCCGCCCTGTCGCCGCCGCCGGAGAAACTTTGGGCTGACATGGAACAAAGGGAACCCAGGCTGGCAATTACCCAGCTAATTTCAGCCATGTAGACAGGCAAATCAGATATTTCAGGTCTCTTACAAACCCACCTCAGGGCCTGAATTAGCCACCTAATTAATTATCTGTAACAGCCTGGGACTGGCTGGGTGGGAACAGGGATTGCTCCCAGTGCCAGGATGCTTGTCCCTGAATCATGTCCTGGTGACGTAATCATTATAATTAGACCCAACCTGCAGCCTCTCCTTGACCACAGAATCTCAGGAAGCGTGGCCCTGGGCCAGGCGCAAATGTCTTTTCATTTAATTTGTGGCAGCAGAAATGCAGCCATTCTGCAAGAGACAAGCCCATCCATGGGGCCCCTGTTCTAGGTTTGGCGGCACTGGGCCCACCATCCTGCCCTCCATCCCGCCCCCCATGACTGGCACAACAGCCCGTACCCACTCCCCACCTCTGGCAACAAGGTCCTGATTCCTCGGGCCACTGCAGCAGCACCAGGAGGATGACCTTGTCATGCATCACCTGACTCATGCCAGGCTGCGCAAGGTACCAGGTCAGGGTATGGCCCACAAAGGCCACCAAAGGAAAACATCCCGGACAGCAGTCAGGTGCCGGCCATAGGCTCCCCTCCCAGGGAGCTCCGGGGAGCTGGTGTTGCAACCAAGGGAGCTAGGGCACACAGAATGGGCCCCATGGGCCTCGGCTGACCAGACTGCTCTACCAGGACACACCTGCGCCTGTGTGGATCTCAGTGCATTGCCCTGCCCACCTCCCAGGCCAGGGTCTC